>NW_017257198.1:1740778-1788449 GCF_001594055.1 Mycetomoellerius zeteki
ATTTTTAATTGGCTGCAGCAGCCAATTTTTGGTTGCATTAGCCTATCTGTAATGTCAGTAAAGGATTTTGATAGGCTAACACAACCAAAAATTGGCTGCCGCAATCAATTAAAAATGCTATGCCATATTTTATCATCTAATTTGCTGCAGCATCCAATCTTTTTTTCAGTATATGTATAAATATTTCAGGAACAAGAATGAATCGTGTCCACAGCTTGCAAAATCCATTTTAATCTTGGTCTTAAATTTATTTTATTGTCAGATATGAATTGTTATATCAGCATGTTGGACAATACTCAGTCAACATTAGAACTGACAAAGATACCAATTAGGTCTCATTTCCTATCTTTATTTTTGATTAATGAAGAGTTATCTTGATATTATTTGTATCATTAGAATTATTTGTATAATACTCACATATTTTTCATATTCTGTCTGCATACATATATAATACAACAAAGAAAAAAATTGAAATCATTAGAGCAGCTAAAATGGCACTATCGATGATTCTAGTGTTAATCTTTAAATTTAATCCACTTATGTTCTGACGCATTTATTATTCGGCAAATAATCAATAAGTATTTCAAGCAATAAATATTTCATTTTTAATAATATATACGTGCAATCGCAGTTATCCAACGTTTAAAATCACGCAAAAGTGATAATATTATTCTTGTTCTCTCTGTCGGGAAACGACTGCGGATAATGTCGTACATTCGATGCGCGCGATTTTCGCTGGACAAGTCAAACGTTTTATATCGTTTTACATTTTCATGGGCAAATTATAATGTGTTGTAATTGCGTATAAAGTGGATGCGCGACGTGACATATCGCCGGGGAGTGTATATTGCGCGGCATGTTATACTGTATTGCTGGCAGGGCGGGCTACAATAATCATGTCATAACGCAATCCGCGCGTGCTTTCCGCGGGTACCCGAGGCTTGTAATTATCGCGCCACACGAGGACTCGTTATAGCCTTTAACGCGGCATACATCGACTCCCGATGCACACACGTTAAAGTGGCTTGTACAATTGCGTATACGAGCTCGCGTCCTCCATGGACGCGATGTCAACGACAGAAGCGGCGCTTTCAAAGTACGACGCGCCAGGTTACATTGAAGTTTAATTATACGTCTCACATTATAATTCGATATTACGTGATAAGAGCCATTATGACTTAAACCCCGACCACGCTTTCCACGCGTCGGAGCTTAATGATTTATTAGCTTTCGATAACGCAACGTGATGTATCTACAAATTGCTTTGCACAATAGCTATAAATGCGTTTTTCGCTTCTCTCGTCTGCTTCTTATCTACTGAATGTCGAATTCATCGGTTAAAGCTCCGTACGGATACCTTCATTCTATCAAAACGTTTTCTTTCATTTCTTTTCTTTCTTTTTTTTCTTTGTCATTTCTGTCTGTCTCGACGTCATAAATCACGGAATGCTCTTGGCTAATCGCCGTAGCTCCTTCAACAGGGCTCCCATCATCCATTTTCTTTGGCTTAAGACGGACGCAACGCTGCCCGCGCCACGTTTATCCGATAATTGTAATGTCAAGCGTCTCTCGATTCATTCGTCCTCGTCGAGAGTGAAGCGGCTGCGATGTCCCTCCGGTGCACCCGATACGTGCCTCGACTACTCGAGCAGTCATTGTCCACTCGGGCAAACTACATTTCTTACGCGTTGTCGCAACGAGACTGCGAATCCTCCACCGGAGACGCGTTTACAACGTCAAAGTCCGTGGAATTCGATGAAGAATCTACATAGGGATTTTTCTGTGCATCCCTTACTGAAGATATACTAGTCTCTTTCGTCGATGTCTCAATAATATTCTGAAAAATAATTTGGAATTAATTGGGACAAAATTACGACATGAGAATAAGTGCATTATTAAAATATATTTTTTAATATACGACAGCGTTTTCAGTCTCAATTTCATGATAAAAGTCATTTACATATTAGAAATCATAAATGCTGTTATTTTTGTTGTTTTTATGTATGGAATAAATAATTAATATACCATAATATAGATACTCAAAAAAGCACTCACAAAATTAAAAAGAAACATTTGCATGATACAAAAAAAATTACGATATGAAGTTAAAAATATTTTTTACACATTAAAAATATTTATTACATTATTGAATTAAAGCAATTAATTTTAAGCAACGATATGTATTTCTATATATATAACGTTAATAATCTATAATTGCGAACACAAAATGTAGATCACTACTTTAATTAATGTATCTACATCTTTTATTCGTCAGTTATAAACTATTAATGTTACGGAAATATACATCGTTGCTCAAAAATTAATTGGTTGAAGTTAATAATGTGGTTATGACTACATTATTAACTTCAACTAAGTCGAAATTTTAGTCCTACTTTCAATCTCTTTCAACCTCAATTAAACCTCATAAACCTGTTTTGATACTTAAACAATCAAATAAGATCTCTTTTAATATTACTTAATCTACAGCTTCTATTTAGAAAACTTCTTTTGAACCTAAAAATAGGAAAGTTTCCGATAACTGCCATTTACAGGCTCAACGAAGGAGTTCAATTCATTAGATTAAACCCGAGTCGAAATTTTAGTCTTACTTTCAATCTTTTTCAACCTCAATTAAACCTCATAAACCTGTTTTGATATTTAAACGATCAAATAGGACCTCTTTTAATATCATTTAATCTACAGCTTCTATTTAGAAAACTTCTTTTGAACCTAAAAATAGGAAATTTTCCGATAACTGCCATTTACAGGCTCAACGTAGAAGTTCAATTCATTAGAATAAAACCTATTATAAATCTCTAGAGCCTACATATGTCCTAATTATAAATTTTTAGAGTCTACATATGTCCTAAAACTAAGGTTCAATTAGTAGGAGCAAAATTTCGACTTGGGAAACCTATTATAAATCTCTAGAGCCTACATATGTCCTAATTATAAATCTTTAGAGTCTACTTACGTTCTAAAACTAAGGTTTAAAGTAGGAGCAAAATTTCGACTCGGATAAGGTATAAAGAATATTTTAACTGTAAAAGTCATTAAATAAAAATATGTAAAAGTCACTAAATAAGAAAATTGTTAAACACACATAATAAAAAATGTTATTTTAATTTTATTACTTTTGCATTAATATTTGATGTAATCTCTTAACTGCTTTTATAGTAACATTAACTGTTTATAAAAATTAAAAAATTTTTTTTAAAAGTTTATAAAAGTTTGTATAGTATTTCCAACTACGCTTGTGCTTAATAGTTAAGTAGACTTCGACAATCGTTCTTCCCATTTAAAACTTACACAACTTGTACAATTTCACGATTGTGTAAACGTCGATTCGCGGAAAAATAAATGAATTAGTCATAATTTACTCTTTGAAATAATGAAATTAACTGATAGCTTCATCAATCGTGAAACAATCATGACAATCCAATATTAGGAATCGTGCAATTCTGCAATTTTGTCGATATCTTTATGATTCATTCGTCTATGTCTGACCCAAGATAACGAACGCTCCTGCGAGACAAGCTACGTGCCTGGGCTGCAAAAGTTACCCCTCAATTTTGTCATTTCACGACTTTTAACATTGCCGTCGATTTTGCACGTCACACGTTGGTCGACGGTAATTTTCTCCATGACAATCGAAGACACTTTTGGCCATTTATCTGTCACCAAACCTCAAGGAGCTTACAGTCTATTTTATCAACCATTTTCATCTTATCAAGGAATATTTTGTTTTATGAAAATAATTACTTAAAAATTTCAATTTAATTATTAAACGTTTATAAATATTTGAGAAATTTTAATACAATTCAAAATAAGAGATAGAAAGTTTTTTTTTCCTACACTGAAAGAAAAGATTGGCTGCTGTAGCAAATTAGATGATAAAATATGGCATAGCATTTTTAATTGGCTGCAGCAACCAATTTTTGGTTTCATTAGCCAATCGAAATCCTATACTGACATTGCGGATGGGCTAACACAACCAAAAATTGACTGCAGCAACCAAAAATTGGCTGTTGCAGCCAATTAAAAACGCTATGCCATATTTTACCATCTAATTTACTGCAACAGCCAATTTTTTCTTTCAGTGTAAGAATAAACATTTTGATAAATCACAAAGGTGGTATTTGCGACATATTTATTCAATTATCCTGAAAATGATCTTTTGCCATTAACCGCCTAACGTCTACAGTCCGAACACGTAATTCTCTTTTTGCGCTTATATCCTTCACCTTCGCGATTTGGCCCTGAGCGGATGAATCAGCGAATATGTCGTCGTCCGGAAAAGTGCTTCGCGGCCGAGAGCTCGAGGGTATGCTCGTCTTTTTGTCACGGAGTCCGCTAGACGGTTACCGTAAAATTATCATATACCACGGTGGGACGCGGACGAGAGATGTGGGAGATGTATGTGTGTATGTGTGTGTATGTGCATAAAGCTATACCACCTCTCTTCAACACGACGGCGGCTCCTTCTTCCATTCGCCCTAAGTCCCAGCTGACTGACAGAATAATCTGCGGCGGCAAACGAGGGAAATAATTCAGCGCCGTGCGGATAAGCAGCCGCGTGGAAAGAATACTTGCGACGCTGTGGCCGCGCGCGTACCGGCAGGAGGAACGACCACGAGAAAATTTGCGGATAGGAGCGAATTTATATTCTAGGCCCGTTACACGACCCTTGATTAGCGTTTCGACGGAATTTTTGAAAGAAAGGCGAGCTACGATCGAGAGACTATCACGAGTAAACGTGACTGCGTTATCTTAATTCAATTCGACGCACTGAATGTCGTGCGATTTTTACAAAAAGTACGAGGATATTGCTGCTCGAAGATTGTTACTCCCTTTGTTCTGACTGTATTATGATATTTATAATAGTACAGGAAAAGAACAGTTTTGCTGAAGTAAATTTAGCTAGATACAGATCTGTCAATAATTTTGTTGGAATCAAAATAATTATGTAGAAACTTAAAATTGATAACAATGCTGGAAAAAGCTTGAGCAACCAGTTTAAGCGTCTTACATAATTATTTTAATAGTCCAAATAAAATTGTGTGTTTAGATCTGTATATATCTATCTAAACGACCATATTAGGTACGAAACCATGTAAAATCTGGTTATCTTATTTCAATAAAGTCGTTTGTTCCGTATAAGAAAATAAAAAAAAAACTGTAAGGCCATTAGTACACAGAAAAAAAATTTGCAGATTTTAAATAAATATTTACTCCAATAGTACTAACGAAATATTTACTAAATGTAAACATATATTTATTCGATTTAAACTGTTAATTTTACTGTTTTATTTTGAATAAATATTTATTTACTATAAATAAATATTTCGTTAATACTGTTGGAATAAATATTTATTAATCTGCAAATTTTTTTTCAGTGTATTATATTATTATAATATAATTACTTTTTTTATCAATATCGCTCTTATCTCTCGATCAATCTCTGTATTAAATATTATTGCATGAGTTATAAATCATATAATTGAGGGGATGGTCGGAATAAAGGCCTAATTACAAAATCTTTATTTTTATTAAAAATTAAAATAACTTGCTACTTTTTTATTATACACATATAGGTATAGTATCAAATGAATTTATGTAATTCTCTAAGAAAGTTACATGTTACAATATTTCTCTCTTACGATCAATATTGTATAAAGAAGCTAATCTCCGGAAAAAGGACCTAAGTAGAATTGTGCCTTTATTCCGCCCATCCCCTCAATTATTATATGCTCAATGACATTATATAGCGGGTTTGACGCTTTTCGAGGCTGAAATGTCCTAGTACGCCAGACTTGACCGAGAATATGCGTAAATTACCTCGTTACTGTTTGGGGAATGGTTAAGATAGTCTAATTGCTCTATTTCGAGCAACGGCCACATCACCAATTTGAGCTGGGCCACGTTGTGTACCGTGGTCGGGAATACTAAAATTTACGTACGTTTACTTGATGTATGCGCACGGCGAGTTACTGCGGCACTTTTCCGCGTTAACGTCAATTAAAGCATTTTCGGTGCCATTACGCCATTACGTTAACGTAATTCGTTGGCTTCTTTGTTCCGGAGTGAGATATGCGCCAACTAATTACGCTTTATCACTCCTGTCGTTCCCATATATTCGACTTTCAAAACGGAGCCATTATCTTATCGCGTATATTGCATCAAGGAACAATTCGTAAAACCCCGGCAATAGCGAACGGCAGTTCTCTGAACGTGGTTTCGCGAACCCCACATCCCTTTTCAGTGCGCCACCACCCCCGCAAGTGCCCGCTTGTAAAGGTGCCACAAATCGCACAAAAGAACCGCGAGCGATCATTTAGCTCGGTTTCCGCGCCCGGCGTCCGTTATCATCGGTAATTTTTCATCCGAGGTTTCTCCCCCATCACTATCTTTCTCTCTCTCTCTCTCTCTCTCCCCTCTCTCCGTATGAATTTGACTGTGTCATTACGATCCCAACCCCCGTATTCTACAACGGCATCGGCGCCATCTTCATCCCCTCTTAACTGTCTTCATTCCCAAGCAGCTTCTTCCTGCTCCTTCCTTCCCGCGAATCTCTAATCCGAGCAAGATGTTGCTCTTCCACCCTTCGCCGACACGCTTACCACCCCCGCCTGAAACGAAGGAAGTCTAACGGCTCTTGGGAAGATTGGCGAGAGTAAAACGAAAAGGGAAGTAATTACTAATCTTTGAAATAATCATTTGCGCTCCCGACCATGATGCGATCGTGCAGGGCCGTTCTAAAACTCTATTTAGGCGAAATGGCATTTAAACGATATCGTACAAGAACTCAAACTATTTGCAAGTATCATCAAACAGATATTAAAAATACAAAATATAAAAACATATATTTACCGTATGCACCAAAAGAATGCGACTCTCACTTCAACTAACACTTTAGTTGTGGATTTAGTTAAATAAAGTGAGTGGACGGGGGCAAATTTGATTATAACACAAATATTTTGTCCTTCTACCAAATATTTATTCGATATGATTTCCTTTAATTGCAATCACTGCGTTACCGTGTCACACTCAGCCAGACATAATAGTGATTAAAAGAAAGTCGCATTTTTTTTTGCGCATACTGTATATCACATATTATTAATTAACAATTAATATTTTATACTCAGATTACAAAAATTGAGTTATTATCAATCTATTAGATTCTAGAAATCTCGTTTATGGCGATAGAATCTGTTAAATATCTAATGTTGATATATTCTAAGAGCTTTAATTTTATTACAGCTCAAAATAACAATATTGAATATTCCTTTCAGAGAAATTATTATTAAGTTTATTAATATTGGATTTATAGTATGTTATTTTATCACATTATTATCATATTTATAATTCACTAGCTCTAGAATCGATTGTGAGATATTATTTAAAACAATTTTTTTATAATACATAAAAAATATTTTATTAATATTTATTTGTAGTATGATGTAAGGAAGTGAATGGTGATAAATATTGCGACTTCAGATTAGTTTTACAAATTGAGACTTTACAAGTACAGCACTTTTGTAATCCGATCAAACGCCCCCGCATGTCGCAGAAACGCAAATCTTCAATATTGTGCAGACATTTCATCGCGCGATTTTCCATCTGATTCTCGTTTATTTCACGCAGGTATTCAAAGATGAATTTGCTTTGCGTGGATTGACGATAGACAAATCGAAGGGACGAATGTCGGGCGATCGTTGGTAGCATTAGGGAAAGGATTTCGTATTCGACTGTCGTCTGCCTGAAGCAGCATTTGCGCACCGAAGCGCCAGGATATACGTACGCTCGTTTCTCTATCTCTTTCATCTCATCTCTTATCTCGGCTTCTGCTGTTAAACAGCTTACCTTTGCTTAACCCTCTATCGCATCTGCCTTCAAGCAACGAACCACAATAAATATAATATAATAAAATAGGATAAACTATATTTTAGTAATAAGATCTACTTGCGTTTTATACATCACTCTATGATGATGGATAAGACGTAAGTGTGAGAGATTATTAATAATAACAATTAATAAAATTAATATTAAAATCAATATTTATTAACATTGTTTATGTGAATTGAAAAAGTATATAGATCCCGTTTCATTTATTACACTTTTACAATTATGTGAACGAAAAGAGTCTACTCAACAATACTTTATTAAGAACATAATTATCATGCCATTGAAGAACGTTTGTATATTTTCTCTTTAGTTTCAAAATGTTTCTTTATTAAATTACATTAATTTTTATTATTAACAATATTACGCTCATTTTTTTAAATTGTCTTTCACAAGCTGCTTGCTTTACGACATTACATCGAAAACACAAAAAAGAGAGAAAGAAAAAGAGAGAGAGAGAGAAAGAGAGAAAGACAGGGTGTCTTCACGAGAAGGGCGTGTCGGCCTTTCCTATCTTTTTTTTCCTCTCTTTTGCCTGTTTTCTTTTTCAAGCCAGTGAATTAATGCACGTGCCATAAAGTACACTCCTGCAGGAGAAGCCAGCCGTTCGACTTTACGTTCTCTCGATGGAGCTACAAAACTGAACGCCGATACGTACGTAGAATGGAAAAGTTAAAAGTAGGTACTTGCAAGAGTGCCGGGGATCTGGCGATGCCTATCGGTCTTACTTTATCTTTTGCAAATAAGAGATGCATGTATAGATACTTGCACGTAAAAATATTAACACGTTGGTATCGTTATTTAATTCGGAACAGTTAGGAACAGATGTCTTTTTTAATTTTTGTTGAGGTCGTTTTACGAAAAAAATATAATCATTTTTGCATAACGTTTTAGTTTAAAATAGGCAAAATAATAATAAAAGAGATAGAACGATCAATTGACAAAAATTCTTAGAAAGAAAAACAAAGCAAAATGTTTCAAAATATCAACTCGTTCTTCAAATCAATCAAAATTTGCAAGATATTAAATCATTATTTTGTTATAGTAATCGACAAGTTCATTTCATCAGATTGAGCGAAAGTTGCTTGCTCGGCGCAGTATCGTTTGAGCAATTAATTACAATTAATCACTGTTAATAGACCTTAACGCATGGTATTGGTTTTAATCTGTTCGCCGTACACCTTGCGATCAATTAAATTTATGCTTAGATAGGAGCGCTGCGCGGAACATATGCTGTGTACACGTCACATTTTAAATCGATATATGCTAATAACGCGTTTCATGATACGCATTTCGGCTTGTTTCGACGGCGCGCGGTACGTATACCGACTAATCAACTCGACATGATACGAAAATTATGTCATGTATATCATATTTAGCACAAGCATTACATTTGATATGGTTATGAGTTATTCTATATGTGCGACTGATACGCTGAATATGATCAGACTATAAAGTTATGTGATTGTTGGCGTCGCCAGTACCGAAATAATTTTAGCTTCGGTGATATATAAATCTGCCGTTCTAAGTTTTGTTGTCACAATAAGACATATTGCAATTTTGTGCTGTTACGATGATTATGTATGTTTGCAAATAAAATTTAACCACGATGACTTTCAAAAAGTCATCGTGATGATTAAAACTCGTATGCCTTTTTACTAGAAAGTTTTATTTTCTGCATCATCAGTTTTATTGTAGATGTAGAAAAGACAATTTTGCTAAAATATCTAAAAATTTAACTAAATACAGATCTAAAAATAATTTTGTTGGACTATTAAGACTCGATTGCATCAATGTTATTTTGACTTTAAGCGAAGCTTAAAACTCTTACTTTCTCTCTTTAAAGCTGAGAAAAAGGGAGAGACAAAGAGTTTTAAGCCTTGTTTAAAGTTAAAGTAACGTTGATGCAATCGAGCCTAAAGCAATTATATAGAATATATGATAAGCAAAATATGATGATCTGTAAAACTAAAATAAGACAATCCAATATGACATTCTAATAACCAGTGTTAAATGTCCTACATAATTATTTTGATGGTCCAACAAAATTTATTTTTAAATTGGTATATCTATTATAGCTTTTTAAATACTTCAGCGTTCAGAATTTTGAAACTTTTCCAAAAAATTATGAAGTAATTTAATTACGATTTATATCCTAAAATTTGTATTTAGTTATTATTTTGTAATGTTATTTTTACACGCTGAAATGCTGTGGACAATATTGTTCAAGATCCGAAATTATATTACAAATATAGGCAATATATAGGCAGTATATAGGCAGTTAAGATATTTTTAACAAATATCAAATAGCGAAAAAAAATACCTCGAATGAGTGTCGCAATAAAATTCTATCGCAAGGGTTGGATAAAACGCAAACTAACGGGTCGTTCCACCTGGGTGTAGAATTTCATGGATTGTGCTATACGACGGCGAAAGCATTGACAATTTATCGGCACGAATCAACCGACTGAATGCGGCGTGCGAGATGCGACACGGAGGAATGCAGTATCGCAATTTCCGGAATGTATTACATGGTTCCATTTCTGTAGATAATCGTACCAATTCGCTCATTCCGTCATTTTAAGCGAGCCACCACGCCGTCGTTTCTCTACGACGAATTATCTGCATATCAAACTTTCCATGCCGTTTTTTTCCTAGAAACGTAACAGTAAAAATTAGGACTCGTTAACAGAATTCATTGATATGAAAATGAAAATAAAATGCCCACTGTTTCAAGCCTAAACTGTCTTTATATTTGATATTTAATGCAAAAAGGTGAAGACGACATTTGGTGTAGACAGTGATTGTCTTAAACATGAAAGACAAGCGTAACTTTAATCTTTCCGGATCATAAAACATATTTACGATCCGGAAAGATTACCGATTTATTTACAATAATATTTACAATAATATTATTTATCACAGGTGTGAAGACAGCCATATTCAATCAAGGCGGATCTCAGTATCTACAATAATAATATTTTTATGTGAATTTTAATAATTTTCTGTTCAAGCAAACTGCGTCCCGAACAAATAATCGGTTGACAGTTTGCTTGAACTAGAAATTATAAATCGAAATACAGTCTTAGAGCGAAACTGGAGTACGTAATATTACAAATTAAAACAATTTAATATTACTGATGCTAATAAGCCTCTTTAAACCACTGTAAATAGTTTATTGCAAAAAATGACCTCAACCAAAATTCGAAACTGAAATATTATTTATGTATATAACGGTGGTATTGATTTTATATTCGCTCGATAATCGAGCAATTCTAATCTAAATTTCATTGTTAAATCGTCAATGTACAATAAAAAATTAACGCCATTGCGAATAATCCCCGTTTAAACCGTAATATAGGTAGCGCGAAATTATAATTTTGTTACACACACAAAACGGTGGAAGAGTCTAATGGATACAGCGCATGTTTGACGTTAATCCGATCGATTGGTACGATAACAGGCGTGCATGATGGAAGACAAGGATTTATCTGGTGCGCGAGTCGGGAAGGATCAGGGATCCTGTTTAATTCGCGTAGGGTGTTTTAAGGCCCGAATCCCATTGGCGGACACAATGGCCGCCGTCGACAGATGTCTATCTCTCAATTTCCTGAATGAAAGTTTGCACGCATATGTAAACCAACGCGACAGTACAGTACAGCCATGCAGTGCGAGTTCTCGTGGAATTGGCGGTGCTTCAGTGAAATGCATGCGCTTCATCAGTGACATTTCACGCGATATGACTGGCGTAAATCAAACTCTAGAGTTTTCACCAGTTGACTCGCTGCTTAATTCGATTTTTTCCATCTTTTTTTTGTCATTTACCAACTACTTAATCAGCTCTCAATCTATTCTTGAGGAAAAAATTGTTCGCTATGTACTTCCAATGCATTTCCGGTGCATTTCCAAGTATTGACATTTTCGACAAGCGCCGCCTGCCTGTGTCATTATTAAATAGTTACGAGATTAATAAATAATGCATTTTTTTCCTAGAATATGAGCGTATGCTATTATACATATTTCGCAATGTTAGGGTTTATTAACTTTGCATTTTGATTTTTAGTCGTTTCGTACGGTCGCGCGGGTCAAGACTAAGTAAGACGAACTTCGTGATTTCACGTTTAATTATCGGTTAACTCGTAGTTTCCTTACCCCAAACACGCGGTTAACATTTCCTAGTTAATCGAGGCACTCTATCGACAAAGTGCGAGGAGAGTAAATCAGTGAAGGTGAATTAAAACTGGGCTATACCCGTGTGACTGCCAAGTTCGTCATTGCGTCGTCGACGCGAAAAACTTTGGGGTTCCGTACTCAATTTTATTTAGCGCGCAATTTGCTAGAAAGCCAACGAAGATTGCCATAAACAAGCCATAAAGTGTTCACGTTTTATGCATCCATTTTACTTCACTTATCGTCCGCACTCGAACGCTCTCTTTCTCTTTTTCTCACATTCTGTCTCTCTGTCTAACGCGGCCAGATCCCCATTTTAAATGCGGACAGAACGCGGCAGGGATTTTTATCGCGAGCCGGGCGAGCTGACTTTACGTTAATCATACTAAAAATAACAGAGACGCCAGAGTGGTTTTCGCCTTGCGTATCCTTGCCGCGCGCATTAGTATGCGGCATGGGCAGAGATACCGAGCCTCGAAAAATGGGACATTAATCTGTTACATTACCTATGACAGTGAGAAACAGTGCCTTAAGTAGCTCCAAGCTGCGGGCAAACGGTGCTATTTATTACATAAAAGCGTTCCCTGTTGAAAAATATATAGTAATTCAGAGACACGCTCGCGAAAGGGAGAAGTTGTTCTATTGTTGCTTTCTTTTATGATTATCGATATCATTTGGGGTTACTCTGATTATGACATGACTTCATGTTCTCTGCCGTGTAAAGAGATGACTAATACTAGAATTTATGGTATTAAGATTTATCTTATTAGAATTATAGTATAAATGAATTATTTTTTTTTTAGAAACTTTATATTTAATTCTGAAAATAAGACAATGCTGTTTATTATATAATATACAATATATGCTTATGCATACATTGTGTGTAAAATATATGATTTAATGATGATAGACAAATATATTTAGAAAAGTAGGACATAAGTTTATTTATATCGCAAAAGTAATTTTTACATTGATCGAATTTTTATCATGAACTTAAAACATTAAATTAGAACTGAATTTTTTTTAAATAATTAATTATTTTCTATATGAGGAATGCTGGATCGCCTCCCCTAAATTATAATAAATGTAATCGATTGTAAGTTGCATTTATTTGAAGGCATCATGAAAATTCATGTAACAAAATTCCTACGATTTTTTTATTTTCTAATATCTAAATATTGCAACAAGAGAAGGGACACCTATAATTTATTCCTTTTTTTATTCATTTTTTTAATCTAAATTCTCTTGATTCATATTTTGGTTCTTAGTTCTCGTTTTCTTTCTATCGCTTTAAAAATAGCTTCTCGATTACTAACGATTTTTATAACAAAATCTGTACTGTTGTTTTACACTTTCCGTACCATTTTCGAAATAAAATATATTAATTAATACACTAATATTCTGATTGACTGTCTACCTAAAACGATTGTCGTCTCTTGCATATTTTAACAATATCTTTTGGATCTCTCGTTACTTGCTTTTCTCTCCGCAATTTTTATCATTTGTTCTTGTTTTTTTATTTTTACACATGTTACATTACCGCTTATGAGAAATTTATATATCCAGCATATACTTCTTTACTTTTACTCGCATACATTTATCTAGCTTATCTTGTCACACGCGCGAGTTAGAATACCGTAAAAATTCATAATCTAACGGACGTGGTACCGATAAGTATTTACATAAGTATGTATATTTTAAAGTAAAGATACAGAGATACACAAATAGATGCTATCAATTATTGAGAAACATATGATATTTTAACTAATGGCGCGCATTATTTCTTTCTATTATTTCTTTCAGTATGACAAATTTTATTCTCCATATTAGATATCATTTCGCTGTTATTATGTTAATTATTTAAAACAATATATAAACATTTAAAAATATAACAAGTGAGAGTAATTCTGCAGGATTTTCAATGCGTAATTATTTATCTTTCATTTCTGTATCTTTTCTTCTTTTACTATATTGTAATTTTTTTTCTACACCATTATATTGATGAAAAATTTTTTCTCTTTAATTGAAATTACTTCCTATGACAATTTGTTTTGTCATTTCACCGCAGGTATATCATGGAAATGCAGGCGAGCATCTTTCCGTTTACTAAGTAAAAACTGTTTAACGCGCAAATGTCCTTTAATCCCCGATCGTTTCGAGACCACACGCTCGCTAAATTTAAACGAAATTGGATGAAAAGAGACTACAGAGATCGGTTTTAATGTAAATATTTTCGGCAGCTTTTAAGAAGAAAAGTCGTTCGGCATTTACTTGTTTAACAACAGCTATATTATCAAGTTTACTACATCGATTTATAAAATAATAATGTTTAAAGGAATGCTTGTCTCAAAAAGTAAGATTCCGAAAGAACTGCTGCAAAAAAATATATAAGCAAGAAAAATAAATAACACTTTTCTAAATAATATGTATTTATTTACTTTATTTATTAATAATATATGATGTAAGAAAATCTTTTTTCATCGCTCTATTTTATGTAGCACTCTTTTTGTTTCCTTAATATGATATTTTATATATTAAATATTCGCACAAATGCGAATCTTTATATATAGAAATTTTGTCAATACAATCGTTTATGCTTGGTTTGTAAATGATTGATACGAACGGATGGAGTATATACGGGATAGTAACTGGTAGCGTAATGCTGCTGCCAGTTGTCGTTACGGAGATAGTTTGTACCAGTCAAGTTTCATGATACTGTTAAGTAAGTTTGCGAAAGCCTTGGTTTCCGCGATGAAAATCGCAGCAGCGCACCTGCATATGCTTAAAACAGATATGCATATAGTGATGTTTCAGCAATTCACGTAATCATGTTAGCAATCTTGAAACACAACGTTTCTCTAAAAGTTTTACATTCGATACACACAGAAATTAGTGTTGCTTTTACAAAACTATTGACTTTTAATCAAAAATAAAAAGGAACTATTTAAAATGGACAAACAAATATTATAAAAAGAGATAAATGCGTATCTAAATTTTTAATATTTTTTCTAATAATTTCCTTTCAAGTAAAATAATTTTTAGAAACGCAACTTAAAAATGTAACTAATCATTTAGAGATTATATTAAATAAAGACAAAATATTTCAACATCGTTCACTTTATTAATGAAACGGAATTCAGGCCGATATAAATTAATACAAAATATAACTTTGAAAGATACGTTGCATAAAGAGACACTTTTCGCTCGTAATTAATACCACTGCGTCGATGTTAAGTAGAGCAGTAAGCTGGTGAGCTGATTCTGAGCTATGCGAACCCTTCCTGCGGCTTCTCCTCGTTAAAGGTGAAGACACTCTGAACTAAATCGGAGAACCATTCCACCACCCATCTTGTCCCACCTCTCGACTGCCTTTCGCTCTCTACCCCATCTTCGCCGCCACGTTTTCGGTCCTCATTCAGGCAACCGTTTGACATCTGAGAGACCTGGGACACCGGTGCCGAATACCAGTCGAATTACCGTAAATCGAACTGCCAGCTACCTTCCAGCAAGCGTCCCGAGAGACGGTTAAGTCCCGATCTTAAGTCCGTGTATTAGCGCTTACTGAATTCCCGCTCTCTAAAACGGAGATCACAGCTCATTGCGTGTCGGGGTGCATGGTCCAAATTCTCAAATCTAAATACAAACAATCATTGTACTCGACTTTATTCGATTCTACAATAAATTAAAAATAATCTTTACGTAATCAGGCTGTTATTAATCAATGCGGTTTTCTTATATCTTGACTTTTTTCTTTAAGATATTAATATCGTATAGAATTAAATCTCGCTATAACTACGCTTGATAACAGTCAAGCTTGATGATGACGGAAACCTTCCGATGATCGGTTTCTTAGGTGACAATATTGCAACAGTGGACGATGGGACGATTCGAAATCACACCTGAATAATTCGTACAATCTAGAAGGAAGGAAGGCCATCAGCTGGATTAAAGGCAGGACCAATAAAGTAGAAAACGCTACAAAACCGCCAGTATGAAAACCGACGGTACAGGGCAGCGCGCTTGCCGTGATAAATCGATTTCGTGTGAAACGAACCGTGAAAAATGGCGGGCAGTCGCACGTGGAAAATGTGTTTCGGCTGATAGCGCTTTCGACGCACTCACTCTCTCTCTCTCTCTCTCTCTCTCTCCCTCCTTCTCTCGTCTATCTCTCTTCCTTGCAGGTCTCGTTGGCACCGGTTAATGCAGTTGACCCTATGCAACCGTAAATCTAATCCCGCTGACTGCCGGACGCCAGTTAGGCTCGCTGAACGATCTCTTAAGGGTCACCGAAAGGAGCTAATGTAGCATTAAATAATTTATAAAAAAGTAGGTCGAAGAATCTTGCTCAGGTAGATCAAGTTTTAATAAAAGTTATCTGCGTACTTTTGGATGCAACTCTCTTTTTTTCAAGCTAATTTTTTACCTTCCTCTTTTCGGTCAGCGCTCTAACGATGAAATTCATACTAACTCCAAACAGCTCGAAATATGAAGAAGACAAGCTATTTATGATGTTGAGCAACATTGATTGTTAATCCAATTAACATTTCATTAGGCATCAAATGGAAGTTTCTAAAATTAAAGTTTTCATTAGGCATGAAAAATAGTCAGAAATAAAGTTGTGATCTCTCTCCCTCTCTCTCTCTCTCTCTCTCTCATTAAATCTCACAAAATTTAACGAAATTAAAGATATTTTATATAATAAATGATAAATGGATACGCGAATTTGTATATATTATATATATAATAAGTTAACCGCAAGGGATGATAAAATTGGAATTTAAATTATAACTGCGATACATATTTTTTAGAGTTCGAAATTTAAATCATAAAGATGTCTAGTATAAAGATGATAAAAATATTTTCAAATTAAGATGAATGATTATGTAAAAAACGATTAGAAGCGATTATAGCTTGAGGAAACCGCTGTTGTTTCATACGATATAGAACGAGGTCAGGAGAGCTTCAAGATTGACGATGCGGAAGCATTAAGGAAGGGCAAGGTCAACGATAATGTTCTTATCGCGCTTGTGAAACAGCTGCTTGCTTATCGTGGCTCACAGGTTCCCTCTCGTTAGACGATATGCACATTACGTTCTAGAGATAATCTGATTGAGCAAATAATCCTACGATCCAGCAGAATTTCACGAATGTCTCGAACGTGTCTCTGTAGAAAGTATTTTGCATAGTACTATTTTTAATTTCATCTTGGCTAAAATTGCGTCTTCTTGAGTCTTTAATGCGCGTGGAAAGTATCAATGGACTTTAAAATTACTGAAAACGTTGTCGTGAAAGAAGAAGTAAACGAGAAAGCAAACGAATTAAGTGACACTCGATTACTAACAGTTTTCAGTCATTTTATCATTTTGATTGTTTTTAATCGTTTTAAAGTTCAAATGATATTATTCGGTGATATTTTACAATTGCGCGCTGAAAAAAATTTCTCATTGAAAATGGACGAATCAGAAATTTCTTGTTAATTTCTTGGTTAAATTTATTAGAATTCTAGTTATGACCGGAATTTTGGTTGATACAATATTTCTAGTAAAATCTGTTAAAATTCTTATATTTTTACCAGAATAATTATATCAATCAGAATTCTAATTATCTCAAATAGAATTCCAGTAGATTTAACCAGAAAATTCTGATTCGTCTATTTTCCAACAAAATTACTATTTAATCCAACCAGACTATTTTTCTCAGTGCATAATTCTCAAAAAAATTCTTCATATATTATACTCTAGACAAAGGACACTTATATTTATAACATTTTGAAAAAATATAATAATTTTACATAAAAAGAGATAGAAGAAATTTTTATCTTTATTTTCGGGAAAATTACTGTTAAAAACTAAAAAATTAGTAATATCTTTTTTCCTGTTAAGCGTACATGATCTTCCTGTCATAAAGTTATAGTGAAACTTGTTGAAAATAACGCGAAATAAAAGTAGTCTTGAAATCTGCAATTATTTCTCTTTAATACAAATTTTTACAAAGTTAAAGAAAAAAATTTTTATAATTGATAAGCGTACGCGTCTATTTTTCTTTTCTCCCCTCACGCGGATAATTTGACAGGAAAGCAGCGCGTAGCGGTTCGACTGGAAACATCGAGGCAAAATTTTATACGTTGCATACTGCCTGAACAAGTCAGCGCATCTAGCCATTCTTTATTAAAGAGCATACCGATCCAGAAGGTTTCAAGGCCTCTTGCGTGATGAATGTAAGGCTGAACTCTTGTAACCTAACCTGTCTCGACCTAGCCTGCCTACCTTTACCTAAAGGACGTACCTTTAACTCTGTTTAACTTCCACCTGAATTAGCTTTCATCTACCTTGCGGGTCGTTCCACACATTGTTCTCCGCAATCTAACTCGACGTCGTTTACATTTCGCAGTGGCCCGTGCTAATGTTTAAACCCTTCACCGTTCACCGTGGATCACTTTGCTCGGTAAAACATCTATTACCTGTAAAAATTTCCCGCCTGAGGCATTGTTATATGCCGCAGGCATTGAAATGAAATTTTGTGAGAATTATAAATCTTTAATTCCTTTTTGACACATATATATATTGAGAACAGTTTCTAGTTGAAAACAAATAAGAAGATTCTGCAGATCATATCAGTTAGAATTTTGGATATCTTAACTAGAATTATATAATATTTCTCTTGTTTTAGTAATAACGCAATAATTTTACCAATACAATTACGCGTTTGCATAATTCGTTTTTCTTGCGTTCGTTAATCAAAATTACGATAAAGTGAAACGTTCCTTTGGATTAAAGAATAGGAAAATATTAAAGAATGAAAATTTTTTAATTACCTGGAGAAATAGGTCGTTGCCGCATTCTTAATAAGAAAATATTTTTAAATCAGTCAGAGAATACGAACGTAAAAGAAGATGCAAAAACATTCCAAAAAACTTTATAATATATAGAGATCTCCTGCAATTAATTACGTAAAGTAATGCACCATCAGTGCATACGAAGAAGTGTCTTACGCTGAAAATACTCTGCTTCCATCGATCGAATTTGAGATCGCGTGCAGAAAACAATTTGAGAAAAAAAAACGAAGTAGGATGTCCAACAATCGACTCTAGTCGCAGGCCTTCGTACCAGTAAAGCCCAAGCTTGTCTGCGCAATAAGGATCCGAAGCATTACGGACAACCTAGGTCGGTCCCGTCCCTTCTCACCCTCAGACGGAATGTTTTGCATTTTAAGAAGGTGTCGGATATCCTTTGCGTTATCCGAAGACAGGCCTTCCCTGTTGCCTCGCGCTTGTCGCGAAGCGAGGGCAGGGGGAAAGAAAGGAAAAAGGTGGAGGGAGACACGAGAGGCAGAGAAGAGCGATCCCTCCCTTGAAATCCGTAGTAATTCACGGTCCTGTATTACGTGGCAAAAAGAATACCCCTCTCTCCTTCGGCGAGACGACCGATGCTAGCAGGGTCGCTTTACAGTGAACGAACGGAGAATTCGCACGAGCGTGTTAGTAGAAGCGTCTGATGTTAGCTACATTTAATGATATTTATTTTCCTCAATCTTAATATAATCAATACTAGAAATTAAAATGTCTATATAACGGTTGAAGTTAAATCTTTAATGCTTAAATAATTCAATGTGAATTATATACATATATACTATATTACATATATATATATGTATATACTTACATATATATATGTAAGTATATATATATATGCATATATATACCATATTTGTAATCCTTCAAACTGCGCGCTGAATTGGTTTTCCGGACTTATAAACGCAATTAAACTACTGTAATAATATCACGAATTAAATTAAATTGACAAACAATTCTTAATAATTTTGATGCACAATCAGACATCATAAATCCAACTTTTTGTGTGGAAAACTAACGTAATAGAAGTAGGTTTTTCTTTTTTTTTTTTACTATTTCATAAGATCTGCATTATAAGAAATGTTATGGAAGCTTTCTCTAATTACTTCTGCTTATAGCATTAAGAATCTATTTATAAAAAAATATATTTATAATATATTACAAAGTATAATATCGTGAATGAACATTGAAGTAATACCGTGTAATATTACAAAAGAAAAAAAAAATTTCTCAAAATAAGAAATATTTAAGACTTTCAATGATTCAAGACTTCCCAAATATTCCAAGAATATTAAAAAATTGTTCATTTTCGAATAACATACGAAACGATTCGAGATTCTTATCACACATTCGAATAGATTTACACTTTGAGTTTGTTATTAGTTGTATGATACCATTTATAATAAACAATAAAAGAGTAATATATTCTATAAGTAAAATTAATAAATGCTCAAGGAGACAAAAATTTGGAAAAGTCGTTGTGAGTGAACGAAAGAATTGAAAAATAGTCATTGGAAAAAGGATTGGTTGGACTCTCGTGTGGTCATTTTCTAGAGAACTCGAAGGACAATCGCATTTAATCGAGTCGCCGTTTACCGAGGCTCTTGCTTAAAGGAGATCCCAGATGAAACGAGAGCAAACTCGATCGTTTCGGTATCTAGGAGCCGACAAACTCTGTTTTTCTTCCTTTTCCGGGGAAACTCTTTTAAAAAAGCAGTACTTTCTTTTTACTGTAAGATACATTTCTCAAGTCTTTTAATGATCTGATTTTATTAAATAATTAAAATTAGTTATTAATTTACGGGGAGATTTGCGGGTTGTGCAACCATTGTGCAATAAATTACAGAAAATTGCTGAATTCAAAGAAAAAGATTATAAGACAGATTTTATTTCTTTGAGAAATTGCGACCGTGTAAAAGAAGTATTCTATAAATCAAGAAATAGATGTGTATAAGAGAAAGAAAAATAAACAGAAATTTAAAACTCATTTATAATTAAACTACGTAAATTCGTAAGTTTAAGGGAAAAATTTACCTGTCCATCACATGAAAAGTCTTTCGTTTTATAAAATAAAGTTCCTACCATTTTTGACATGAGTACAGAGAGAAAAGAACATTTAATTCTTGATGGAATTTGTAAAGTTAGCTTCTCCGTCCCTGATTTTGTTCGGCGAATAACCAATATATTATTTAAATGCTGAAATCATTTATGTGATTTTGGGTGTCTTTTCATCGTATGCGTCAGCTCAAATTTTTCATGTATGATTTCAAATCGACACCTACTTATTGATCTCTATTCCGGGGATATTTTTGTTTGAACAAAAATTCCAATTCAATTCTCTACATTCGAGAAACGTAGTCGTTTGCTTTTTTTATATTCTTACTAGTACAATCGCTAATTGACATTTGACTTGTTTTGCATGATATTTTCCTCATGAACATTACGACACTTTGCGAAAGAAGATGGGTTAGGTATATATTCTTAGAAGGTTTAAGTTAAATTGGAGCGCTCTTATATATATACCTCGAGGAAATGTTATCACCAGCGCCGACAACAACGACAGAAGCTGTTCATCGAAATGGGATTACTTTTTTTATTAAAGGACCGCATGATACGCATTTAGGATTCACGGCATATAGCAAAAATTAAGTCCAGCTTTTTTCATGTTATATTTATATAAAACTTTAAAAAATACTCCTCTTTCTCTCTTAAGTCTCTCAACCCACATGAAAATGCATTTGTGTTGCAGTTGTGTTCTTACGCTCATTTTTTACACATGTAAAAAATTTATATATTTTAAATTATGTTCAGAAGACATTGAAAATATATTGTTGCAATCTAGACGTATTAACTAAAATTATGAAAAATAATTTCTATATTTTAATATTTAATATGCATATTAATGTTTTATGATACGATTTTTAATGTTTTATGATACGATTAAATCATTATTTAATATAATTTCTTTTCAATGATTATTTTATTAAAATAATTATTTATTAAAATAATGATGAAGAAATTGAAATTGAAATTGAAGCTCTTCGATAAAAAATTTTTATGAGAGAAAAAGAAATAATAAAAGAACTCTCTATTGCCAGAAAGCAATATTAGTGCGTATAAACATTTATATCATGTATATTATACATATAATTGTTTGTGTAATATTTCCATTTCACTTCTACAATGATTGAAGAGATAATGGAAGATCGCAAAAAAGAGATCGAATATTTTAACACAAATATTTTCCCATCTATGTTCTGACGCCTTTTTCTCATATGATCGAACAGATCGTTAGCAGACTGATAGTTAAGGCCACGTGCCACAATGTGCTTTGTTTCCTTTATTGGCCTTTTCTATCATACAATCACCAATACCAATATTTAAGTAATAATGCCGTTAAAATTCGTATAATTGGAAAATTCTTTTTATACTGCCAATGAGACTGTCACTCCTAACTAACTTCGATTCGAGGCTGATATAGCAGAGTGTGATTTGAGATCTGTATATCCTGAGAAATAAATTTGTCCAATTATGTTCCAAAAACTGAATTCTCGAAAAAAATTTGCAATCGTCTCGAGTCATCCCTTTGCAACGCGCTCGCAACCAAGCTAGTGAGCGAGATTTATAGACGCGTGAAAGGGATATCGATCGTAGGCCCATCGTGTATTGTTAGTAATTGGAACATTTATGAGCCAATCAATCACTTCTGCTGTTGCAGTCCCCCCTATGCTCTGGATACCGCACCAATTGGTCGGCGCGCCCCTGGGTTACTCCGTTATTCTGGAATGTTATACCGAGGCTCATCCGACTTCTTTGAATTACTGGGCGAGGGAGGACGGCCTAATGATTCACGAGAGCAGTAAATACAAGACTGTGTCGTTACCCGATAAGCCATCTTACAAGACACATATGATGCTCACGATAAACGATATACAGGTGAGTGGAAGCATGCATCTTATCGATGATCAACAATTCCGTTTGGTTCTCAAATGTAGCCCAGCCCATTTAAGAATTTTTTTTTAAATTCCTCGTATTTTCAATCGCGTAGAAACGATTCACGAAAAAAGAAAAAAAACAGATTTTTTTTAATTGAATGAGACTTTGTTATTAATGATATAAATGGTATAAAAATATTTTCATCTCTTTCAATACATTACACGAAAATTAAACGCTATTTTTTTCTGCATATTTAATGAATTAGAATTGCATGTTAAAATGCAACATAATTGCTTTTAAAAAAAAGCGCATGGCTTAATTATGTACACCGCGTTAAAATTCACGATTGGGTAATAGTACCATATCGTAAATCACGATCGTTGTACTGGCGATGAGCGCGACAGACGATGAGCGTAATAAAGCTCGTCTAGAGTATCTGAGTACAAAATAAAAATGCATAATATACGGCTTTATGTACGGTTATATTATAGATATCACAATAATTTATCATTATTCAATAATAACGATATTAACATTTTAGAAGACGTGATTAATTTTAGTCATTTATTAGTATATAGTCAAGTAAAAAATTCAGAAAGTATAATTTTTTAATATAATTTTTTTTTCTTTTTGTTTTTTTTTCAAATGTTTTGTGTGTGTAGCACAATTCAAAATTTAGAAGAATAATAGGGATCTTTAAACTGTCCGATTACGCAGTTATTTATTTATTTACATTTACTGTGCATCGATAAAGAATTACAAAGTGAATAATGATGATTAAATAAACAGTAATAGATGAGAAAATAAATGTACGAAAACAAATGTACACAAAATAAGGCGCCAGCAGTAACTGCTGCTCTAACGTCAATAAAAAAAGCGAGAGCAATGAGTTACGATTACAATGAGTTACGATTAAAAAAGATGAAAACGAAACAAGAACGATTTGACAGCAGATCGTTAATACTTTCTTCTCGGTTAAGGGTTAAAAAAATACTTCGCATGATTCTATTTCCTATTAATTATAAAAAAGTAAATTTAACAAAGTTATGATTATACGGAATGATAGAGCGTTTTTAAAAATTTAAGTTGATAATTAATAAGAAATATTTTATTATATTTACTCCATTAAAATTTCTATGCATTTTAGAGAGTAATTTGCTCGCGCCGGTTTATTTTCAGAGAGAAGACTACGGTAGCTACAAGTGTATCGCCAAGAACCCACGTGGAGAAACCGACGGGACGATTCGTCTGTACAGTAAGTGTCTCGTTTTGCCTGCATGCGCCCCGAGCCATCCCTTCAGTACCGTTTACCAAGGTAATGACGGTTCGTCGCGAGCTGTTTGGCGCGTTTATGTCGTGCTGTCATTCCCCGGTTGTTTACGAAGTCGACGAAGACGGTCGGTTCTCAACGAACTACGTAATTTCTACAGCACACCCGTTGACGGATACCGTGGTTTCTTTGGGCAACGCACGTTCAGTATACGGTTTGACACGGTTAAACTCCACGATGAAACGCGCGCGCGTCACGCGATCTTCCTCCTAAACAAATATACCGACGTTAATTACCTCTGCCTAATATTTGCCAACAGATCGCGATTCGCAGTGGCACTTTCCTCGAATTAAATCGCAACATTATTAGTTGGCTACAGTTTAACGCGGCTATGTAAATACAAAAAGGAGTTCTATATACTACATACGTTTAGAGTTTACTCTTGACTGGATCTCAATATTCTCACATTTTTAATATGATGCGCGTACTTCTTTCTCATTTTTTCTTTTCGATTCGTTAGTCCTCCCGTGCGTTATATGTTACCTTCGTCGTGTGCGAGGTGAGGAAATAAAATGCATACAATCAAGGATTTCATCTGCGGCTTACAGCTATGATAAAATTGGAGATATGGATGAAATATGGAGACGATCGTACGCGTGTACGTATCTCATGAAAAAGAGTATGAATCGGGACATGTAGAATCGAGCAAATAGAATCGATGGCGCTTACGAAAACGAACGCGGGATCACTCCATTAGTATGGATCGGTTTTTCGCATTAGCAATATTCAAATGAAGCGAACATTTAGCATAAAAGACTACCGATAAGAGAGAAGGTGGTGAAATGTAAACCTTTCTAGTTCGATGGAAAATAAAGGACGAAAACGATTATTTAATATGTGAGGTGTTTGATATATTTTTCTTTCTTGCCGTCAGTCTCAGTACGAATCTCTGCAAGTAAATATTTAATAAACTAGAATTTTCTGGGATATTTGAATTATTTACATGTAAGAATAGTTACGCGAGAAATTGATACTTTTAGAAATAGAACTTCCATCATATGCTTTCTAGATATTTCTTAATTAATTACACACTTAAAAATATTGTTCTTTTAACCAAAACACTCTGCTTCTATTAAAATTGTAATTGATACTACTTTCAAGCATAGCTGTGCGAAAGTGGATAGTAACAAAATTCGCGCGTGCCGTGCATACTATCCAAGTTGTGGCACAGACAAAATTAAAATTTTTCGAAAGCTTTTTTTTTAGTTTTGCAGATAAATTTTCCTTTTTTTTTTAATGAAAAAAAATCATTCTTTTTTTCTTTGCTGCAACAAAATTAACTACGATATATCACGATGGTAAATTATTGAGAAAAGCATTTTCACGACGGAATCCTATATTCCGGTTGGATGACTCGTTGGACTATTGGTGTGACGCTAATGCTGAATTATTGGTATCCCCGAAAGGGATACGGGATTAACCGCGTAGTAAGAGTCATGTCTCGCAATCAAATGTATTGTATATCGTTATATATTCTGTTTAAGACACGTAATTGCAACGTTTAAAGCTAGAAATATCACCTTGCATCTACGATTGCTTGCATAAACGATTTTTATGATGTATTTATTAACTTTATATCGATGTATATAGCAATATATGAGGAATTTAAGGCGAAAGAAATATAATAAAATATCCTCGAGAATGAAATTTTAAAGTATTTAATAAATTGATCTCGAAATTTTATAAATTACTCTTTTAACGAACATCAACATTCTTGTCTTATGCGGAGAGACAAACAACAAATAAGGAGAGATACGCCCTTTTTCCGTCCATTTAAAATTGTCGATTTAGAATCGACTGTGACCATCCTATTGTTCCGTCTACGAGCAGGAGGATGAGAATACGAAGAAAAAGTCAGACCAGAAAGGAATTCGAATTTCTCGGAGCTTCTCCAAAGAGGAAGCGGAGAAATAACTTCGAAAAGGTCCCGCGAAGGCTTGGTGGAGATGCACGACGGTCCAGAGGAGAGAAGCAAACAAACCTACTTTGGTACAGTCAGTAACAACCGGCAGAAGTAACGGAGCCCTTCACGTTCCTTGAAGAAGGTCGAGCCGGCTCGAAATTAAGTAGCGGCAGTTAGAGATATGTCAGACGAGTTTTATTAAGCGGCATAAAAAAAGAGATTTGTAGACTGACTGAAGGAAACGAGTGGAAGCAAGAGGAAAGGAGGGGGAAAGAGGATACCTTACTTCGTGGGTAAGTCGTCCCGCGAAGCGAAGACGATTCCTCGGTTGCGGAACTCGTCTACAGCGGCAGTAAAGAATAGGGGAAACAGACAAGGGACCAAGATATGAATTTATTATTAAGAACCGCCTAAGGGGCAAAGTACCCCTGTTTCTTGATATTCGAGCGCATTTTGTGCTTGTGTCTTACCTCGTCTTTACCCCCTTGAGGCCTCTTTTTTCCTTCGCGACAGAGAATCTGTTTTCTTCTCTTTTCTGTCCCACTTGAAAAAGCTCAAATTTCCTGGCTAATTTATTCCGCAGTCGAGTCAAACTGCTATTTGTAGCAGCGTTGAAGCGTGGGCTTAGCACGCAAAATGATGGGTAGAACGAGGAGCAAAACTTACGGCGTTCGCTTGGATAGTAACAATATCGTATTCATTCGACTCCTCCTTCGTCTCCCTCTACCGCATACTCACCCCTTGTGATTTCCTTAGCCCGAGCGTCGTATACATAATGCAACGTCCACCCCTGCCGTATCCGCCAGTTCAACCGCTCTGTGTCGCTGCTAAGACGCGGATTTAATAAACGGCCGTTACGCGACTGCTTTGTCGGCGTCCATAATGTCATTTTTCACTCCCCTTAATTCGGACATGCTTGCTTATGCATAGAACATTATCCCTTAACATGGCATCTGTCAAGAAAAGGATGTAACACTAAATTAGTGTAAATAACGTAATACTTAAATAGATAACATCGCAAAGTTTTTTTGAGTCAGTTGATAATTATCGCTTTTTATTATTTCATGATATCGTTGTCTTACTTTAAAAATGATTTAACTTAAAAATTAAGTTTCTTAGAAAAGAAAAACACTATTTTTCAACTTGACAAAAAATTATTGATTAATCAAATGATTTTGACAAAAAATATATTCTTAACCAAAAGCACATATTCAGGATTTTTTCGTGAGAAATTATTTTTGTTAATTTCGTTTCACAACTCTTAAAAAGCTATTTATTTTTTATTTAAAAATTGTGTCTATTTTTATGAAGTTAAATTAGTTCACTTTTGATAATTGATAAGATAATGTTTACTTAAGGGGATCCTAAACCGTCTGTATTACCGACTAAGGCCCAGTTCCACAATTCACGGTTAACTCTTAACCTAGGTTTAACTTATTCATTGTCTCTTTCCAATTTAGAATTGGAAAGAGATGAGAAACAAGTTGAACCTCGATTAAGAGTTAACCGTGAGTTGTGGAACTGGGCCTAAATCATATAATTTTTGTATAACAAATACTTTTTTCTCTTTCACAGATTTAAAAATCCTTTCCCAGGATTAAAGTATACTCATTAATATGTGTTTGTGAGGTGGAGTTTATGCCGAGAACGACCAAACATTTCGAAATTGACATATTTGTTACCATTTCTTAGTGTAACATGGCATCTTAAGCTGTCAAGTCGTAACATTTGCTTGATACGAAAGTTTTGCAACCTGTACTTACGAAATAGTAATCCATAAACACATAGTTTGCACGAACAAATAACGTCGAGTTCTTAAAATTAGATTTAGACGCTTTATCGCGACGAATTTGTTGTACAAAATTGACACGAACGTGTGACTGCGTGTATCATAGGTTGCGTGAGATATTGATGTGGTAGTATATAAAGACATGTCGATGTGCTGGAAAAACAGCGACCTCTGGTGACTTTGTCGGAGTTCGAGCTTCGCTTTAGGATCCCCTTAATTCATTCATGGTAATATCTCGAAAATTATATTTTTTTAGTTGTTTTACTTTTGAAGTAAGGAAGCGATGTATTAAATATAATTATATATATATATACATATATATATACACATTATATTGTATTTATCACTTTGTCATAATTATTTGATTCTTTTTATCAAAAGCCAATTAAATTAATTAATGTATATATGTATAAAAATTGATTTTATCATCACTTTATTATTTTATTTTTTTTTGACGAGGTGTATCATTTTAGCGATTGATGTATACATTCCCAAAACCGCATTTTTACATCTAACAAATCTTGGTATCGTAAAACATTTTCGGAAGACAATTATAATGCGACTCGCGACAGTAAAAATCCCTTAACGCTTAACAAGCTCTTGATGAAATTCTTGCAGACGGAAAACTTCTCGTTGTACTCAAATTCCTTTTGCAAATCCATACTGAGTTGTCGGACTTTGAAAACTTTCGCGGTCGCGTGGTATCGTGGCTCGCAAAGTTCTATGAGCTTTTCATTTGGATTTGAGAATTTCACTAACGAATTCTTCAGCGTAAGATGCAAACGAAGTCATGGCCCAGCGTGACTTTGATAAATTTGTTGTGAAACTCTTTCTGCACATGCATTCCGGACGCTGCTAACGCAGCGGCACTTAGCAATTTTGCCGTTGGAGTTGCACGGAGGAACGAATTTCACCGAAAATCTCGTTTAGATTTTGAAACGTTGCCGGCAAGCATTTTCTCGCTGATATTCACACAGATAGTATCTCCACGAGAAGTTATATTCTTAACTTATCCGAGGGGTGTGTCCTCTCCTCCGAAGAAATATTCATTTCTAGATTTTCAGCTACATTGATATTCCTATTTCTTGAACAATTTTGGAATATCATGAACATATCATAAATTGTATCTCATGAGAACGCAACTTGTTGTCAATCATGCAATTGCTGCGACATTATTGCAATTAAACGCTTTTAGAGGCTTTGAGCAAGACATACATAATATTTAAACTATTGTTGCTCTTGTATACATTTTTATAACAAGTCCATGAAAAAAGCTAAAATAAGAACAAAATTTAAATTTTTTTTATTAAAAAACAATTTTTTAACAATTATAATGCTGCATGCTTGCACTCTCGCAAAAAAGTGACACAATACAAAATAAGATTGTTCAAGAAAGAAAAAACAAAAAAATTGCATATTTTAAAATTAATTATTTATTACAGTAATATTAAATATAAGTTGACTTAGAACTAATCAAATTGCTTGTTTCAAGTTCTCTAGAAGTAATGTGGAAATAATTAATGTGGATATTAATTTTTATAATATTTTGTTATCACACCTCTAAAAATTAATCCTATTTCGATTTATCATTTTTCTAAAAGTATTTGAAATCAACTATATTACTTTTCTTAAAAGCTGATGTATTTAAAACACAATCTGTATATATTAATAATAAAAAGTTCGAAAAATTGTAAGTTGTGTCATTCCTTTTGTTGAGATGCGATGTGTAGCATTCTACTTATAATATTAAACTTAGGTATACTGATATCTATTTTATATAATATATTGTTTTATTCATTGATTTACATATCATTTATAATACAAGGTGATAGTAACGCAAAATTTTGTGAATATATCGTAACCTATATAGATTTAAAATTACAATTTTCCTCTCTGTAAAATCTTGCAGTATAATTTACAATAGAAATCACGTGAGATTTCACGTCGAAGAATTCGCCGTTGAATTCTTCATCTCGAGAGGCAAGTGAACATAACTGTTTGCTCCGTGGGCACTTTTGGACGACGCGATATCACGAAGTTCTCTATTACCTCGGCCGCTTTAATTATGAATTGATCAGACTTCCACGAACTCTCGGCAGACACAAAACGGGACGTCCCACCGATGGCACACCTTTCTATAACTTCGTCAGCGCACGGAGGCGTAAAAATTTTGTACCGGGTTGTATGGAGACCCGCTGTCTACCTTCGGGGCATGAGTTCGTACCGCACGGCCGAAACTTTAACGTGGAAAGCCTCGGGGTCGCTTCGAAACTTTTGTCCTCCTCGTTGAGTCGCGATTCTTAGTAACCCCCGATTCAATAAATTATTTATGATGCAATGGATGAGCAATCTTACACCCCCGTTTACTATACCTGTGGTACGAAACTACGTCGCTCCAGTAACGCTGTAGTACCGTAACTTTGTCGATATTCTTTCCATCAACACTGATATGTTGATATGTGCGTGCGTTTCTTTTCTCTCTTAGAAAAGCATTTAGTAAATTTAAGAAGAATGTTTAGTGAAACGTAATCTATTATTTCATAGAGTTTGTAGAGTCAAAATTTTCCGAGATCTATAAATTGAATTTTAAAACAAGAGATACGCATTACAAATAATTTGTATTCCGAAATGCGGAGATAATGATTACAAAAGAAATGTTTCGCGCGTGTAACGGTGTAACATTGTGTAACCTAAATGACTTCATTTACGCAAGAGATTAGGACAGAAAAATAATTTCACGTTATCATATCGCACTAATGTTGCATAATCGGAATAATGTGCACCGTTGTTGCGGTTACGGCGTATTCTCGTAGCTGTGTACTCTGAAAATTGAGAGTCTATTTTTAATGGGTGCATTTCTCCATATATGTGTGAAATAATTATGAACAGCGACCTTGTTACCTAAATTCGTTACATGTGCTTCACTCTGATTTCACTGCAGAATAAAAAAAAGATGATCACGCGCTTACGTCGTAGCTTTTGAACTCTATAGATATAAATTGTCACTCACAATAGCGGGGATGAGCTTTTGCTTGTAAAACTAAATCAAAATCTGTTAGTGCATCTCGAATGATTTTCCACATTCCCGGAGTGATCATGAATATTCATGGCAACTTTGTGACATATTTTTGAAAGTGAGAAGATCTTAAAGCGCCGGTGAAGAGGTAATTAACTTCACGCCTCGATGCCAGCTTGACGGAAAGAGTTGTCGTTTCCCGACACATTTTTGTCTCTTTACTGTGCAAATTTCACGTGGCGTATTTTTAATGGTCGCACGGTTGAATTAATTGCGAAGTAGCGGACACTGCTTCGTTACTTCCTGAAAGGTAAATTCGTTAAATGTCTCGTTCTCTCGCCGTATACGCGGACAATATGCGTGTACGTATTTGCGTATGTATAAGCGTGGAAGCGGGCGACAAGTACTTTTTATGAGAGACTGTTCCAGATTTACTGTCATGCAAACCCGCCGTGAAAATAGGTCAGCGGAAAAATCGGCGGGGAATATCTTCGGGAAACAACTATTGCCTTGAATGTATCAATACGTATTTAGTTGTGTTTGATGTATATTTTTCTTTTTGTTAAGCTATCATTGTTCCTGATATCTGGACTGCACATTGTTTGTACATTCATTATTCTAGCTTCTGCAATATAAAAAGTTTAATGCATATTTATATGTCTTTGATTAAAATTTTTTAAAGAAGAAAGATTGATATACACGCACCTTTTGCGATGAAAATATTACTAAGATTAATTTGCTACAATTATACAATACAGCACGATTAATTTCTATAATATGATTTTAGAATGCTAAAAATTAATAGTTAATATATACTGCATTTAAAAATTGGAGGCGTGAGAATATATTTCACATTTTATTAAATATAAAAGAATTCATGCTCTAATAGACATAAGCTTCTTTCAAAGCGTTTTGACACAACTAAAAAAAAATGTTTCTAAAAAAATATTTTTAAAAAAATGTTTAACTTGACGGAAAATTATTGACTAACCAAATATCGGTAAAAAGAAAATATTCGCACGATCAAATGTCATTTTTGTCATTTTTGTTTCACAATCCTTAAAAACCTATTTTTTGAATTGCGACAATTTTGACAATTTTTTAATGAAATTAAGTCAATTCACTTTTGATTGATAGCGTAATGTTTGCTTAACTCAATCATAGTAGTTATCTACTTGAAAATCATAATTTTTGAGTTGTGCCATTTTCGAAATAAGGCAATGATAGGAAACCAACGAAAGGAAACCAATCTATTGTAATATTCTGTATCATGCTAACGTTATAATTTTATATTTTTTAATTATTTCTTCTCTAAAAATCTTTCTTAATAATAGTAGTAACAAATTTTACAATCTCGTAATTTAAATAATCGAAAAAGTAGTCGCTAATTTGCTGCTTTCATCGTTTAAATTACGTGTTAATTCGGCATTATTAGAATGATATTCGTAAATAATCAAGATATTGTTAAATATACATTTTCAACGCAATATTATTACTGGGTAAATTAAACAGGATATAGGAAAAACAAATTAACGACGAGAAAACGACTTACATTCTATTGCAACGAGTTCCACGTAAAGCTAATACCTATAAAAGCCGTTCCAAACGGCCAAAACTCATCAATCTACGGATTCTGTCTGCGACTTTTATCAGTCGTGCGCACCGCCAACGAACGCTCTCCGGGGATAATGAAAGAAAAAGTGTCGCCGCCCATGTCAGGCTTTAATTGTCATCCTTTATTGGATGGTCACTCGTTGTCACGTCAAGACAGTCGCGGCAATGTGTAAGCTCACAATCAGATACTCTGGCACGCGTCTGTGTCTCTCTCTCTTTTCCCTTCCCCCTTCACATCTCTTTTTCAGCTTCCACTTCGTCGTTCTCGTCGTGCCTCTCGTCGGCATCACGGGGGATATCTCTGAGAAAGAGACGCCAAATGAGAGAGCGATAGAGAGTCGCTTGTATAATTCATAGGACCGCCCGGCGTTCGTGGTCGATGGATCAACCCCGGTCGTGCCACTACGCCTCTTCGTTTTCCCCTCCTTCGTCGGGACTCCCTGCGATAGTAACCCCCGCAGCATCTCAATGCTGACCGACCAGCAGATTAGCCCAAGGAAATTGCCAAACTTCTCTTCGCTCCGGCAGGAAAGTCGATTCCGAAAGTCGTTCTTCAAACGGCTAGTAACGTCGGTCTGCTAGGCGACTGTGCCCTCTCTCTCTCTCCCTCCGGCGTCTGTCTCTTAAACAAACTAATGCGCTGTAACTTCGTCTCACTTTCTGCCGATGGGCTTTACGCGTCTCCTTTTGCGTTTGCGCAAGTTTTGCGCTAATTCGGCTAGGAAGACTCTCGGTGCCAAGACTGAAGGAACAAACAATAATACTCGATTTGTGAGACGGGAGGATAAATCGTTCGTCGAAAGTTTCTACACTAATTTCATAATATTCGAGCACTCCTTGCAATAACACGCAGTAATGTAATTCGGGTCGATTTTCTTTTCGATTTAAAAATTTAATGAAGACAAGCATTAATAAGATAATTATAATATTAATCTAAAAATTTAGTCAACGATTAAAAACATCTTCGTTGTTTTTCACTAAGATTCCGATCTTGTGTAATAAAATGTTCCACAGTATACATTTTATTACACAAGATCGGAATTTTAGTGAAAAACAACGAAGATGTTTTTAATAGTTGACACTTTGGTTAATGAGTAATATAAAATATACATATAATTAATGTATAAACAATTCGATTATATCGGTTATATTGCTGCGAAATTGCCTTCACGCTCATTTAATGGTACAAGCTTCCAATTATCAGTAACATTGGCAACGGCAAAAGTAAGCAAGCAGAAGATGAAACGCCATGAAGATGGTAAAAGAGCTGCCTCAATCGGCGTCGAACAGTTCGACGAATGGAAATATATATATATATCTACGTACGGTAATGCGATTAAAGGAGGAGATCTAGGAAAACGCGGGAGACTAGGAAAGAAGGAAAGAAAGAGGAACGAAGAGAGAGAGAGAGAGAGAGAAAGAGAGAGAGAGAGAGAGAGAGAAAGTGAGAGAGATGGAACGCGTTAAAAAGAAAATCCCCGAGAAGGAGGAGAAAATATTTCCATAAAATCCGCGGAGACGATGCCTTCGAGGGAAAGCCAATGTTAGTTCTCGTTCGGTGGATTCGCCGGAATCCGAAATCCGTCCTTGCGGTTTGTCGCTACCGAGTCTCAGACGTCAACGCGATTTCATCCCGCCGTAAAATATATAACTTCTCCATAAACCCACCTCGAAAGGAGTATTCCGCAAGTACCGCGAGCTTGTCTTTCGAAAACTTCAAGATTATAACGACACGTCGACTGATAAATTGCTGGCCGTCTATTTACGTTTATTAACACATTATTGTAACAAGATTATTATTAATTCGCATCTTCAGAATGATATTAAGAACATTATGGAATGATATTCGTCGTATAATTTGCGATATATAAAGCCTGACAAAGCATTATTGAACAGCGTAAGCAAAGAAACTCTGAGGTCTGGTCGAGATGAATAGCGATCTAGTAGTTAAATCAGCCATCTCACCGACGCGCGACGTACTTCATTAAAGTCAGCGTTCCGTTTACGCTCTTGTCGATTACGCTACGGTGTTGCGCGAGTCTTCGTTCACGACAGGATCAGCCCCGAGGCTGGTGTCGAAAGCAGATAATATGGATAGGAAACTCAGACAATAATAATCCTCGATACGCGCGGGTAGAACTCTCGCAATTATTATGAAGGGGGACGGTTGCTTAACTGAAGTAATTCCGTTAAATTACTTGAATTTCAATTAAAATGAATTAAAGCTGAATTAAAAAAGATTAATACACAAATAATTGTACGATAGAATGTACACATTAAACGTGGTGATGCACCTCAATGCTTAAAAATTCTGCGTTTGAAACAAATCTAACAAGAACAAATCTTGTAAGAACTTTAGGAATTCGTTTTAAATCTGTACTTAATGGAACTTATTGTTAGATTTTTACATGAATATCTCATTATTTACGAAGATTAATGTATTTTTTGAGACTGTATCAATTTAAAGATAATGACGAGGTAACAGATCAGCATATAATTATAATGATAACAATATGAAACTCACATAGCAGTGAGCAATAAACCGATATAATTTATTTGCAATGTAAATAACCTCTAATGAATGAGACTTCAGGCGATTTCTTTTCTGTTTTACTTCGAACACATGCGCCATTAATTGCGGAAAAATTATTGGAAAACTAATTTCTTGGACTAATGATATCGAATATCTTGGATTAATGATATCAAGATCTTTACTGACTGCCGCAATTCGAACGTCGATATTCGGCTACCACGTGATGGGCATAGAATTTCAGTCAGAGAATGGAAAAGTCAAAATTTATCTTTACACATATAACTTATTAAAATATTTATACTAAATCAGACTTAAAAAATTTTCAACGAACTTTCTTATGAATGACGTATCGCCAATGAGCGTTTAACTTTTCGTCGTACAAATGAATTTTTATAATTCAATTACTTGTCAAAATTTAGGGTAGGGGTAGCAAGCACTTCCTGTCCTTGCATCACCCATGTGCATCAGGTCCGTAAATACAACGGCACGTATTTAGTAGTCGCACATGAGAATCAGGAAGCCGGAAATGACAGCGGCTGGAATCCGAGGTGGCAGACGAGTAACGTATCGAAAGCTAAAGGAGAGAGAAAGGACCACGAGGTATCGCCATAAGGGAGACTCGCTGACGGCGGTAAGATTGATTGGAGTCACGGGATGGAAAATTAACGGTCTAGCCCGAATGGTCCAGGGTTGGGCAAAAGGTGCAGGAAGGCGCCGCAGTCGAGGTATGGCGCCGTGACAGCCGCCGCATACTAATTCCCCACCTCCCACACCCTTCCTTCCTCGGTCTGTCTTTCTCTCGTACTCCTTCACTGTCTGTCTTTCTCCATTTCTCTCCCGTTATTCTCGCCCCCTCGTCCCCCCCCTCCTCGTCACCCGGCATCTACGAGCTGTTTTAGCCACCCTTAACCGCGCGCATCCACGCCCTCCCGTTCGACCGCTCCGCAAGGAAATGCCTTCCGGTGGACACCATTGGCTACTTTATCGAGATCACCGTTTGGAAATACGGTCCCGAACAAAGGCAGTCCTGATAGAATTATAACTACGTTATACAGCCACCCTTTCTGATCGTTACGGGATCCTATTAACTTGAGATCCGACAAAACGCAGGAACTCCTATCATGAAAAAATCTCACGGAGAGACTGCTCGGAATTATTCGCAGATCTGTCAAACAAAAACTGACATACACAATACCTTTTACATTGTTTTGTCGTGTGGAACATGCGACAACATGTCAATAGGAAGCCAAAGATGCTCTTCCAACCAGCGACATTGATAATCCCATGGGATATCAACGCGGATCGTCACAACATCCGCCTTGAGACTCACTCGGTTGGCACGTTAATGGATCGATGCGTCACAAGGCGCGTTAATGTGACGAGCCATAGGTCGGTAATTATCAAAGAGGGCTTTGACTTCGTGTTTACGAAGGGGCAGGGGTCGATGGGGATCGAAGATGTATCGACCGAAGGTCTGCTAATACGACCTGTATATCTACTTCTCCAATCGCTAATTGAATCAAATGGCCGAACATCTTCGATCGATATGTTAGTGAGAGATTTCGTCGCGAGTAATTACAGACATGTAGCGGCAGCTGCTGACAAAAGCGGGTCAGCGCGCCCGCTACTACCATTGTTTCACGGAATTAGGTTACGCGATCGTAACCCGACGAAGCCTGGCAATTTCCTGCTTGTCGTCCTGCACCGAGATTCGATGACGTCTACGGCAAATTATTTCCTACGGATCTGTCGTCGATTTAGTTAATGATCGCGGTCCGACCGCAATAATGGCAGCATTGACAATTGGTGGCCATCGACCTGGACGCCTAACGCCTAACGCATACCGTAAACGATTTACAATTCAGACCGCGTGTAATTTAATTACGCTGTACTGCGATACGCGAGATAAAGAATATACGATACGATACTAATTACGAGGTCCGAAAAGTTCGGGTCGTTTGTCGAAAGTTATTATCGTCTCTTTGAATAATTCGGAATTGATCTTTTCATAAAGGTATCAAGAAACTGAAATAATTTTCAATGAATTAGTGATTGAAAATATAAGAAATCTTTGACAAACTCTTAAAAAATTATGAGAAAAACAAATAAGAAACAAATTAATTTCTTTAATCAATAAGAAAAATTAATAAGAAAAAATTATATTCTTTAATCAATTTCAAATGAATATATTAAAGTATAGCTTAAACTATTTTTAAATATAAGAAATTGAAGAGTCAGAAAAGTACGATAAACGATGATCACGCTCCATGTTTTTGCTTTAAAAAAATGATGTTAAAATAAACTAAAGAAGTTTCCAAGTAGGTTTTCTTCTAAAGTAACTTGTATTTTAAAATTGTTATTCCAGATATCACGCATATTTAAAGATATCTTTGTAATCGATATTCATAGTCGATTCTTATATTTAAGACTGTCTTAAGTACAGTATTAAGATGTCATGAACCGATCGCAGAGCCGTATTAGCATCTTGAGATATTATTTAAGACGATTTTAAAATAAGAACCGACTATAAATATCGGTCTTAGACATGCACGTTGTATGAAATATATATTGCAAATTTTAATTCAAATTTTACTTCTAAAAGCTCGTTTTCCTAATACTTCGAATGATATTTAGTTAAAAACCAGTAATTGTCATTATATTATTTAATTTCCAATTTTCTAACGTGTCTTATTCCCCGTGATCAACTTTGATACTTTAAACTTGTACCTTGATATATATATTTAATATTCTACAAATAGATTCCTTTTGGTTATTGACATTGGTTTCCTAATTGTATGTAATTTATACAGTGCTAAGATACGCTAACAAAATTACTCGCTTAGTGAATAACATTTACACTAGACATCTGAACGTCTTGCGTATACTCATTGCACGATGCAAGGAGAAATTAGATGGAAGGCAAATGAGTGAATGGGAAAGGGAGAAATAGATCGTTTAGTGATGTACCAATGAAAAGGGATGATGCTATTAGATTAATTAAGACATCTTAAGATTTTAATGAGTTCTCCTGGCACACTCACTACGATAATTGCTTTTAAATCGATGCATTTTTGGACAGATAACTTTTAGGATGTATAAATTTTACAAATATAGTAGAAATCGCACGATATATTTCTTCTCTATATCTTTACTAGATTTTATTTACGATTTTTCTACGACAGAATACTAAATTAAAAAGTATCTTTATATTTATATCGGTATCTGAACATTTTTTATTTGCGATAAACTCTCCCAATAATTTTTGATAATTAATTATTGACGATCAATGAATCTTTCTTGCAAAGTTGCGACAATCTGACTCTGAATTAAATTTTGATCAGGTTGGCAATTAAATCTCTAGATTCTAGTATGCTACAAATGCATATTAATTGGGCATAATGAAAGAGCTGATTCGTCGGTGGAGGTCGGCACGTTAACTGGTCCAATCATCAATCAGCTCAGTGAAGCTAAATGGTCAGGACAACGGGTTTTAATATCTCCTGAGGAAAATAAAAGTTAGCGCGATAAATCAAAGGTGAAAAGTCGCTGCCTTACTTTCTCTCTCTTTTCCTCTTGCCCTTTTTTTCTTCTTTTCCCTCTTCCCTCTCTATCGTTCTCTTCCATCTTACTTTCTCTCTGCCTTTCTCGCTTTTTCCTCATTGCGCTCTCAGCTTTAATCTCTTTGCCTTCCATCGGTGACTTGCAAAAATGATAAATGAATTTCATCCACCGTGCGTGCCATATTTATATCTATAAAACTGGATAGTAGCCTCATAATAACCACAATGACGAACGATGACAATTTTGATGGTCACAATCATAATTCGTTTGCACAGATATTGAAATATTGATTTTTATACGTGGAGAAGCTTATGAACGACAATGACAATCGCAAATTCAGTGTCTCGCCATCCAATTTTCGACGATATAAATTTTATTGATTTACATTCGCACCCCATCTCGCGCGTGTGTACGGTGACAAACGTCGCGAGATAAAGTTGCACGTCGACATGTCGTTGTAATTTTTGGCGTAAATATTGCCACTCGAACAAGTAAAACGGGGCTGGGGGTTGAAAGTCATTTAGGTATTATCTTACGGAAAAGACGACAGGGGCTACATATTTGTATTACGTTCGCGTGTGTAAACACGTCTGCTGAGGCGCATACTTTGTCATCCTATCCTATTTACATTGGGGAGAACGCACCTCCACAACGTGCATCGCGTGTACCCTCTCTACAACCTTGCCGCTTAGTAATCGCTCAGGTGCTTGTGACAAATAGCAATGACCTCTTTCACTGTAGATACATCCTCCATATCGAGGCTATCAATAGATATTAAATTATGCCTTTTTAAATTTATGCCGTAGAAGAAATAATCGTACGGAACTTTGCGGGTTAGATAACACTAGTTTACAAAAAATATTTTTTTTCAATTACTTTGGACCGGACTATGTGTCTCTTATAGATTTTTGGATGCTGAAAACGATGTCGCAAGCGAAAAAATTCTAACTCGTCAAATTTTCAAGATAATTGAGGTTTAATATGTAAAAAATGTTTTGTTTGGCGATATATTTTACATTTTTTTATAAAGAAGGTGAACGTTATTTTGAAATTTTGATCAGAAGTCATGAATGTATTATTCATCCCCTCTAAAATGCATTTTTTTATTTCAATACCTTACTTTTTAACCATGTTATGAAGAATTAAAGATAGGAACTATTTCGAATATGGGGACACCGGCAGCGTCACATATGCATGCGGATTAATTTTTTAAGGTCACATTTTGATAATTGTACCTTAACTTTTATGCACAAAATTATGAGACTGGTGTAATGAAAATACATAATTGTTTTAAAAAAAAATATGCAATTTGTAATATGCAACACATATCTTTTTTATAAAACAACTCTCTCTCTCTCTCTGTCTGTCTGTCTGGCTGTCTATAAGTGTTAAGGTAACCTTAAAAAATAATCACATAAAATGTGACTTTAAAAAATTAATCCGCATACACATATGACGCTGCCGGAGTCCCCATATTCGAAATAGCTCTTATCTTTAATCCTTCATAACATGGTTAAAAAGTAAGATATTGAAATAAAAAAAAATGCATTTTAGAAGGGTAATGATACATTCATGACTTTTGATTCGAAATTTCAAGATAACGTTCACCTTCTTTATAAAAAAATATTAATGTCAAATATCGCCAAAAAAACCATTTGTTACATATTAAACCTCAATTACCTTGGAAATCTGACGTGCTAGAATTTTTTCGCTTACGGCATCGTTTTCAGCATCCAAAAATCTATAAGAGACACGTAGTCCGGTCTAAAGTAATTTCTTACTGTAAACTAGTGTAATTTATTTACATTAACGGATATTTAATGTAACATTTGCGTTTATATTGATATTAAGAGAACATATTTCTCACGCAAAATCTGATTCTTAATCCTTTTATTCCTTATTGCGCTTTTTTCTCGAATACACCTGAATTAAAATGTATGATAATATGTTCCAGCAGGACTTTGCTTCTCATTTCGTGCAAAAATTTAATTAGAAATAGAGAGTTGATATTAAAAATACTTATTGAAAGGGGAATTACATATACGAGGTAAACGTGAACGATACTCTATTGCAGTATATAAAAGTAGTAATAATCTTTCGTTTCTCGTATCTAGTGGTATTAGTGTAGCATTGTACGTGTGATCATAGAATGTATACGTTGTTAAAGAATACATGTTTTAAGAAAAAAATTAAATAAAACTTACGATTATTTATCAATTATAGAAGTTTTATTTAAAGGATACTGACTTTAAATTAATAATTAATATTTATATATTATTTATGTAAACTACTAAGTTTTAAATAAAAACACAAAATTGACTCATCATTTAACTCATGTGGCAGTGAATAATTCTAAAGAATTTTGATTTTTGTTTAAAATTAAGGCTATGACACATAAAAAACTTATGCAGTAAAATAAGACATAAGCAATAAGCAAATCAACATTTTGGACTTTCTATTGCTTACGTTATTGCCTTACGTTCTTTACTGTGATTGGCTGGTTTGCTTATCACTTATATCTTATTGTTTTATGTTTTTCTATGTGTCATAGGCTTTATAGTTCATTACTGATATAATAATGAATATTAATTATTGTAATTTTTTTTAAAGCCAAAAATAACTGGTACCTTTTAAATAAAAACTTTTTTAATTATAAACGTCTGATTTATATAATTTTTCCCTAGGTGTTCACAGTTCCCTTACTCTTCCTGAATGTCTATAAAAAGATATCATCGTACATAAAAAAATAAAAATGAGCTAATAGCACAATTAAAGTAAATTTTCTAACAGTAGGATTAGATAAAATAATTATAATATTGCTAATACGATACCGATACATATATCCAGCGATAAGCGTAATAATTATAACAAAGTTATCAATACTAATTTAAATTAATACCATATCCTGCAAAATTTTTAACTGGAATTTCAGTAAGCACGTCTAGCCGCGGACAGTTGCAGTCGGTAATAAATCCCGTCGACGACGCATTCGCTAAAGACAAATGATGAAATTACGAATAATTATTCAGGTATATACACCCGGATAAGTTACGCGTAGAGGCGCGTGTAGGGTGGAAGGCGCGGATGTCGGTAGTACCGGAGTAAAATATGATGTAGAGTTTGGCCGGCTTGGCCGGCGTTACAGCGGCTAATACGTTCCGGGAGAGAAGTTAGTAACAGGTGGCGCGATCCATAATATCGCGCAGTGTAGAATTTACCCAATCTGGAAGGACAAAAGTATTTTGTCTGGTTGCGTGTAAATATATACGTACATATAGGTAACACATAATTCTACATTGGTTTGTTTTCATTTTAATTCCATATTTGTTTTATGTAATTTCTCGAATTATTCTAAAAATAAATGACGGTTCAAAATAATGAATATTCTCGTACCTTTCTTAGATCCACGTAAAAAATGTAAGCAGTCGCGAGACAAGCTGGTAACAATAGGAATGAAAACAAAAAGAAATACGCGAGCGTACCATAGATTGGAATCGAGGGAGAGGATTTGAGAAAGCACGTCTCTTTGAAACATTGAAAATAATTGTGTTCTTTTTCACGAAAATTGTGAAAAAAATGATGAATGAAGAAAGACTGAGTCTTTTTGTACGATTGAGAAATATACGAATATTTTGAATATTTATAACGTATACTCGGTTTTTAAAGATGAAAACTTATTTTGTTACAGTGTCTGCACCACCAAGTACCAGTCCTAGCCCGTCTACCACAGAGGTCCCTAAAAAAGGTAGATATTAGAGACAGATTCTTGTCATGACGGTTATATACATAAAACATTGCAAAATTGATAAATTATTGCAGATCGTGCTATTAGAATTATGTTATAGGATTTGATGCTTCCATATATATCATAATTGATATTATTCACGTCGTATATTCACTAGCTTGAATCTAATTTTCCAACGCGCGTTTACTTTTGCAGATTGGGAATTCATGGCGGAGATGAATAACTCTGTTTACGGAAATCCAAGTTCGCTGACAATTCAAAATGAGAAGAATATCAAGACAGGTGAGTAGGTACTCGCAGCGGTATATATCTCCTTTTTATGTAATTTCAAACGTACATCATCGCAATTTTACGAATTATGGGATTGATTTCGTAACTTCGCATTTCAACGAAGTGATGCACTCGTCGACTGTCACGCGAGCGTACAATATACGAAGAGTAACAAGCACTCGAGATATATTTGGTAAAAGTATTCTCTTGGATCTTTTATATACCTTTATTTGAAAAGAACACATCAATCATTTAGATTTTTCTTACACGTTTAAAAAAAAGGTAGAAATAATGAGACAGAGAACAGAATTTAGAAATGCAGACGTAATGTCAAAAATATAAAAGCAGAAAACTATTAAATGAAACATTTCTTACGAATTATGAAGGATTGTTAATTGTAGCATTATGTGTATTAAATGCACAGAAATATTCTGATACATTTATAAATCGTTTATTATTAGCATTAACAAACATCTTTGCGAATACATAAAAAAACTCAAAAACTCCAACCTGTGTACTCTATGTGTTAGTAAAATCGTAATCTAGCTAGAACGGATTTACATATTCAATCTAGCATCACGTATAGTCAAATGCCATCCCATAACTGGATTTTCCAGCAACATACTTTGAATCTCCGACGCGATTAACTTCGATGTTAACTAGAGCCAGGGGACCCACCAGGGAATCCTGGGAATCGATTGCGGCTTTAAGAGTGGTTTGAAGAAGGGTAAGCAGTTCGCTTTAAAGCTTTCTACAGAGGGCGAAAGAGAACCACGGAAATGAGGTCTGTAACGGGATAACAATTGGAATTTTTCCGAGAACGAATCTTTCTTTCTATATTATACAAAATGATCGACATGAACATAGCTGTTTTAAATCACACAACGTATTATTAAAGTAACGTATTTTCATCGTTGTATAAAAAAAGAAAAATTCAAACAAATTTTATAGATTAAATCTATCAAAAAAAACTTGAAGAAAAAAGATTTCAATGTAACATATTGCTCTTTGGAAAACTGCAAGTATTTACTTAGAAAATCAAAACGCGGAAGTATGTATGTGTGTGTGACTATCAAAAAAGTTTAGGTGAGGAACGAGTGTGAAGAATAAAAAGAATGGCAGAATAAACATAAAGGTAACAGAGAGGCAACTGAAGTGATGTTCGTAACAGACACACATGAGTGGTGGTTATATGCAAGAGCGGAAAGGATAGATGAATAGATAGAAACAAGAGAGAGAGAGAGAGAGAGAGAGAGAGAGAGAGAGAGAGAACTGGGAACTGGGGTTGACTTGGGTAGAAGAGATCCGTGTAACATCAATATTTCATGTATGCTAACACGCCGGAACTAATAATGCTCCAGCGAGGAAGACCCAAGAATAATATCAGCCACCGCTGTGTAGACCGCGTTCTCCATCCCCATCCACGCCTTTCCCTCCTCACCCCTCTATTTCTTTCTTTGTCCTTCGCTTTGCTCTATCACCTAAAACAGCAACGTGCAGCGCCCTGGCGTCCTTTTGCGCCCTGTGTTAAATTTAATCGAAAATTCGTGTCTCGTTGAGCTTCGCCGTCTCTACTGTGTCTACCGTGTGTCTCCTCCCGTATAACCAATGTCATCGCCCCGGGGGCGGGTTGAGAGACGGCGGAAAGATGAGAGTGAAAAGATGGAGGCTGAGAGGCGAAGAGAGGAAGATGGTGAATGCGATGGGACGTGGTAAGTTTGAATACGGCATATGTCTCCTTGTCTCTCCTTCTCTATTTGCGGAGGTCGGGAGGAAGGAAAGGACGGACTGCGAAGGAAGGATGAGGTTTGTAATTGGTGCAACATCTGCGGTCTGCAAGGTGGCATTAATGTTTGCTCCCTTCGTGCTCTCTCGCCCTCATCTCTGTTCCCTTTCCTCCGTTCCGCCCCTCGATCTCGCCAGGCTCCGAGAGAATCACCTTTTTCCCTTATCGCATTGTTTCTTTTTCTCTTCTCCTTATCCTAGTTACATTTAACCGTGTCTGCTTTCATTTCTCCCAGTTCTTTTAAGCACTTTATTTTTATGTCATCTTCTTTCCTTAACATATCTGTTTGACTTATTCCCTTTTAGTCTGCCAGCGTCTCTTTTTATATCTACGTTACGCTCGTTACGATTCTAACAGCTCTCTCGTATTTCGCAGTACATTTTTTCCCTGAGATAATTTATCTCAGTCCTCCGTCTCGCAGCTACCTTGCCGTCTTTTTGTAATGTCCTCTTTAAACAATCTAGCGGTCACCGCCTATTTGCGCCGCTGTTTCTCGTTATTCGTATCGTTGAAAATTCAAGGGCGCAAGTGTACGCTTAAGATTAAACAGAAGATTTGCTTGAGTTTCCTTCACATGGATGGAAACCAAAGCATAAACAGGCCTTATTTGCTCGTAGCAACTTACGACAATCTGTTGTCGAGAATACCTAAACATAACGCGATGCGTTTTAACTTTTCCCAGTATAAGACGGTGTTATTCGTTAAACGAGAAAAAGTAGGCTTTGCTTGCAAAAGTTACAATACAAAGCAACATAAAAAATTTATATTTCACACATATCAAATGCACAGTTATGTCAATGTACGCGCGTATATCGAGGAAAATATATATTTTGAGAGCTTCTTTTTTTCGATATTTTCCCTAATTTTTGTATATTTGTACATTAAGTCACAGTGAAATTGTCATTGCACAATAATTTCAAAAACCTCTAAACTTGGCTAAAATTATTTATACATTATTTATGTCAATTTTTAAATAAATTTTGTTTAAAATCGTTTTTATAATTTAAAATAATAAAAAGACACATAGTGCATAATGATAACGTTTTGAATTTACTTTACAAATTATTCATTATCATCACTATTAAAAACATTTGACGTTTTGACCGTAAAATTGATTTTGAAATTTAATTAGCAATAACATCTATAGATAATGTATTACATAATTCATCGTAATGAACATGTTAAGGCTCGTCTATATAGAAGTCGTAGACAATTGTAAGGTCTCAAACTCTAAGAAATTAATTAACTAATCCTACTTAAGTATTCTCCTTACATTTGATTGTAATTGGTCAGTTTCCTACGACTTAGACTTTACGATCGTCTACGACTACTATGCAGACGAGCCTTTAGGTGTTTCTATTAAATATTTTACAATATTAGTAAAAGGAATATGAATGTGTTTTTTTCTCTAGAGAATTAACCATTTTAGACATTTATAAAATGAGATCTGAATCAAGCATCATCGGACTTTTTTTTAAATCTACGAATGACTTATTGAACTAGAAGAAATAAATATTTATCTAAATGTTAAATAGCAACGCTTATTTTAGTTGAAATTGATTACTCTTACGTAAACTGTATCCGAAAATATAAAATGTAAACAAATATTACGTATTATTCCATATCTTAAAAAATATGCTTGAAAACTGGTAATTCTACTGAAAACATAACTTAGAAAAGGTTGGTTTTATAATTTTTCGATATAATGCATTAAAATTATTTTAAATAATTATTATAATTTGATAATTAAAAAACGACATTTTGGCTAGCTTTTAAAGGAATTAGAATCATTGTGCATTGCGCAGCACTTGTCCATTTCCGTTTCCCTCTTAAATCGCGTCGCGCGCAATTCGCGAATGGCAAATTACGTACAGAAACGACGGTACACGCGGCCTACGGCGATAAGTCACTTTGAGGTTCCGATGGGAAACTGGGCAAGTATTGTCGCGGTATCGTGACATCTCCCGGAGCACATATGCCCTTAGGTGTCGCTTAATTCCCTGGCGCAGCGTTGTCCGCTGTAATTCGGGGAGAGCATGTATAGCGATTGGTTTAGCCGCGTGCTTTCGTACGATTAACACGTCCCCTATTCTATTGTATGCGCGCACGTACAGAGGTGAAGGAGTAGAGATGCGTAAAAGCGCCGTTTAACAGCACGGGCTCTTGTTGCACTTGTGACGTGTAAAGCAAGATCAAATCGCTTCGTCAAATCGTCAAGTCGAAAATCATTTTATCATATTTATTCGTTGATAATCGCGTACGCTGTCGCTACCGTGTGAAATTATTTACGACCTGAATTAACATTGTAAAGGCACATTAATTAGAACGCGCTCGTGACGTCGTGACAATATTGCGCGCTGCATGACACAGCCGTATAACTTTAGATCTCAGCGTGCGGAACCTTAGACCTCTGTTAATTTTCTTAGGGCACAGTCGGTCAACCACCTGGGACAAGGAATATCATTGACTTTATCGTGTGTATGGTCTGTCTGATATTCCAAGGTAAACATATACGCACGCGCGTCAACACCGAGACGGTTTGATATTCATAGAATGCAGAACGGAAAGCTAAATCCACAATCTCATCGGAAATAGTTAAACGCGTCTGCACTGACCCGTCAGCCTCAAATCGTGCGAACGTGTGAGCGGGAATATCATGACCCACTGGACGTAAAATCAATGAGAAGTAACTGCACGAAACGGTAACTTTTTAGGGAGGACTTATTTGTGTCGACAGTAGTTTCTTTTTGACAGCAGAATCGCTAGAATCCGGGATTATCAATTCCAAACGAAATATCGAATCAATGTGTGGGCACCAAGAGCTTTATCTTTTATTTTCTTTTTTTTTTAACCAATACAATCTTCTGCATGCACGATTCATTGTCAGTCAGTCTCGAGTGAAGGACTACTCTGGATAATACACCGTTGTACAATAGTATCGCAATATTTTATCAATACTATCAAATTGTCATGGGAAACTTATTAAATACAATTAAATACATCAATGCATCTCCTTTATTATCCTCTTTATACATTACGAATTATGTCCAATATTGAAACACTAATATATTGACAAATTAAATCTTTATATAATAAATTGCAATTCGTGCTCTTCTCGAAATATTTCAAAATTCATACTTCAAAAAGACACTGATAAATACAACGACATCGCAGATTTATATGTCATAAACAAATTTTCGGGTCAGATTGTCTGAAAACATTTATCAATATTTTTATGTAATCTTATTGCAACACGAAAGAGCGTC
>NW_017257198.1:1788471-1792466 GCF_001594055.1 Mycetomoellerius zeteki
AGCACATTTATTTTTCACGGATGAATTGATGACGAAGCGAGTATTTTAATTTGTTTGACCATTTACAGGGATCAATAATATCAGATGCAACTATTATAAACATAAATTTTATAATTATTCGGTTCAGTTGATATCTGCATTCTTGTTTTAACTACGTTTTGATGTTTTCTCTCTCTCTCTCTCTCTCCCCCCCCCTCCTTTTTAACCGTCTTTCTTGCTTGAAAATTTATTCACGCACAATTTTATCGTGACTAACTCTTGCTCGTTGCTCCGCAACGAAATCCTGAACTATTAGAGATAACGAAGCTTACACGCTCCTGTGGAGCTTTATACGCGTCTATGCTCGCGCGATGAAGGCTATATACGTCTGGTTTCCCTAAACACGTCGTCGCCCACGCATAGTTACAGAAACAGCCACATCGCGATAGAGATTCTCGCATATAGGAAACTATAGAACTGGCCCAAGCGCATAGATATACGTACAGCGCACGTTACACATTGTCACTGCTAATGTTTGGTCGAGATTTGCATACGTCTGTCTAGCCTATCCATTGCATCGCCGTACAACGGTTGTCTCACCTCGTTGTCCGAGGGTGTATCCGGCGTAGTGGCGGCGGCGGCGGTGGCAGCGACCTTACTCTGTACTATCAGCTTGGTATTATACACACGAACGTACAAGCGACCTACGCAAGCGCGCGTACGCCGTCATGATCGCCTATTACCTTACCCGAAATAGGCTATCGTGCCAAGATCGTGTGCTTTCCCTGCATTGCCTCACAGTTCTCGCCTTGTCCCTTACCTAAACTGACTAGCACTGCCGCGGGGCCATGAACTCACAAATCTAATCGCGAGGGAATGAAGACACAAAGCGATATTCACAAGCACCTTGCTTCGTAGGTATCTCAAAATTAAGCCGAAAGTGCTGGCAGCCTCTACACTCGGCTTTCTACTCGCTACTGCGTTGGTTCTTCATTTTAGTAAAGCTACCGGTAGCTTTTCAGCCAACTTGATACATTACCTGCCTTACATGAGTTTACGCAGGTTTAGAAAAATGATACAACAAACGTTGATACGTGAGGATCGATTATAATCTTGCGATAAATAATGTGAAATGCACAATATCTGTATCTTTAAATACAAAATACAGTTAAACTTGAAAAAATTAAAAAACTTTTATATGTAACAACTATTTGTAATTAATATATAATATAATGTGTCGTTGCCAGACAATGCAATGATATTTTAATAAGCATAACTTAAAAAAAGTTTTGATGCGACTTTAAATTAAATCTGTAGACGTAGTTTACAAACTATGTTTATAAATTAATTTAAAGTCGAATCGCAACGTTTGGTACATTATTATAGTTATTATCTTTTCCAACTAAAATGAAGAAAAAAATAAATACAAATGAATAAAGATAATAATTTAAGGAGATGCTAGAGCGACGGCCGAACTGGATCAACGTCTATAAAACAGATTCTTATTTATAAATAAAACATTACATACATTTCTTATTCTTTGCTATATCCTATACATCGCATAAATGCTTGATTATGTTCAGATCGTACTTTTTTATTTATTTCTCTTATAAGCTTCAAAGTCGTAATTTGAAGGTCTCATTATGTTCTTATACATTATTCAAATGTGGGAAAAAGTACTTTTTGTTTAGATATGCACTTGAATTCATTTATATATGTGTAAAGAAATAACCTACGTTGTAACAGGAAATTGTAATTTACAATTTAAAAAATTTGTTATATAGGTTTATGGTTTCCCACAGCTATTTGCGTTTTTTCTTTTATTCTAGAGAAGGATTTTTTATTCTGTATGAGAAAAACGAAGTGAATAGAAAAATATGAAATGCGCGTTCCGTCGATAACTCTCAGCATCCCCTTAATAGTAAGGAAAATCGAAATTTTATTTATTGATGTTATAAGAGGAAACTTTATCTTTTAAATAATAATAATCATATTGTATATTTTTTATACAATTATTACGTAAAGAGACAAAAACGTACATTTGTGCAATAAAATATATATTTACTTATATCATCCTGTGTGCTTCATACGGTGAGCACGTACCCATGATAACACGATAAAACAGACACACATAAGAGCTGGTTGTGTAATTTTATTATAAAATATATACTCATCACGAGCTGTTTCGCTGCAAGAATGTAATCCAAAACGCGGTGAGCTTGTGACAAGCGTGTGTCGTGACATGGATAGAATCTACTTGGCGCGGATAAGGGAATTGTGTTTACTCGGAGTTTGCATACTAGTTAACGCGTTTGCCACCCACTTTATGCGTAACAGGCTCGTAAACATCTTCAGTCGAGAGGGCCACTCGTTGTACGTCCCTTTGTCCGTGGTTCCGCTATGCGAACCACGCAAGTCTCTCCTTTCGCTCCTTCTGTTCTCTCAGATCTCATCTCCTCTGTTCCACCGACGACTTTGCGCTATAATACGTATCTCGAAGCGAGATTGAATTTTTAATTTATTCCCATAACGTCCGGGATTCATTCCCATAACATCCGGGAAACAAATTGTCGCCAGTTCGCGGTGGACTTTCCAACGCGGAAAAATATTTTTCTTGGGAATATCCTTGTATATTTATTATTAACCTGTTGTCTGCATCGCATTATACGTAATATCGATATACATGATGTTTTCCATAAACATGTTTTTTATATTTTTGTCTCAAGGTACCAAGTTCCAATCGAATCTGAACGAAATTGGAAAATCGGAACAGAAGTCGTCCGAACAGGATAGAAAAAGAAATTACAATTGGCCTCCTGATAAGGGTGAGTATAAAATATAGTCAAAGTTGAATAAAATATAAAAAAATTGTAATTGAAATTCTATATATAGATGATCATGCATAAACATATAGATAAACGTTTTATACATTGAAAAAGAATAACTATACCAAATATTGAAATAATTCCAATTAAATGTTCGGTTAATAAAAAATAATTTTACTTTTCTAAATATTCAGTAAGTATTATCAAATATAATAATATAATCGCAATACTTACTAAATATTTGCAAAAGTAAAATTTAATTTCAATTACATTAACTAAATATTTGATTAAAATTATTTCATTCAACATTCGGTAGCTGTGTATTACCACCCGAGTCGAAATTTTGCTTCTACCTTGAATTTTAGTTTTAGAACGCATGTAGACTCTAAAGATTTATACACATTATAATAGGGACTATAATTTCGACTCGCGCTTTAGATTCTTTTTTTCAATATATACATATATTAAATTCTAAAATGTATAAATAATCCTACAATCGATAAATATAATACATCTAGATTGATTGGTAAATATAATACATCTAGATAAATATAATACATCTATAAAACAGAAAGAGAATGTTATGTTTTTCAATAAATACATATTTTTTTTCATAAGAAACAAAATATTTTTGTCTGGAATAATTCATCGTGCATAACAATTGCATTTGCGTTTTTCGCAACATATCTGCTTTTCATACAACATCGATAGTGTCTCACATAATATAACGTCAAAGAAATATTCCACTAACGTCATACATTTATATAATGTGACCGATTAAGTGACGTATGCGCAATAAGGGAGAGTGATCTAAATCGGACCGTGTTCTAAATAGGACCTTTTTAATTTAAATGAATACGGTTAAGCAGATTTGCGTACTATTTATAACGTAAAGTCCACCGAACATGTGATAGCAGTTTGACAGTTCTCTGTCATAACATTCATAAAATAGAGGCAAATATGTATTGTATTTTCAGCCATCGTGCGAAAATTTTTTTAAAAAAGAAAATCCTTGTAAATCATTATTTAATAGGTGTTAAAAATTTGAAAAGTAATTGATTTAAGATAATTATAAAAAGTGTAGAATTAAAAAATATCAAGCATTTCGTGATCACTTTTGCGGTTTATTATAAAATTTGTTCCAAAGTTCGAAAGGACCCGTGTCCAAATCGGACAGTACAGTGAATAACT
>NW_017257198.1:1792728-1831297 GCF_001594055.1 Mycetomoellerius zeteki
AAGCAAAAATGAAGGGAATTAAATGATCTTTCCAATAGCACCTTCGATTATACGATCGGACTTTATTTATGCCTTATAGAGAGCAAAAATTGCAAATATGTAGGTCCGATTTAGACCACTCTCCCCTACTGTATGTGCATTAAACAACAAACGGGGTTGTTCGTTGTTTTATGAAATCTGGCTTCTACGAATCCCTTGTCGCGAAAGACGAATGAGCCCCTACACATTTATCTGGCATTTCGCGGCTCCGCCGTGGCATTTGAGCGGCCGCGTCTACCGCATTTCTGAGCGCGGCCAGGTGTGGTAGCACCTTTCATAATTCCGCCGAGCCTTCGGCATTATCGGATAATTCTTTTCTACCCTCGCATTTTTTCCTCCTTCCACGATCCGTCTTCACCCCCGCGTCTCTTCAGTAATTCGATCCCTGTCCCGGCTTTGCTTCCTTCTACGCTTCTGCGCTACCGTCTCTCAATATCTCGCTCGACCGCGGTTACTTTTAAGAGGAATTTGCATAATGGCGTAGTGTGAAAATCCGTTTTCTCCGCGGGGACGATCGCGATAGTCTCAGGGAAGTAAGGTAATTTCGCATGGAAAAAGGCGGGTTGAACTAGTAACGAGGGAAACTGCGTTGCGCAAGCTGCCACATGTAAGTGCGATGGAAAGAATGCCAGAAATATCGGACGTTCTATGGAAAATTCTGCTGTGAGATTAACGTCAAATTACTAACTGTTCGACGAGACAGCGATATGGTCGCAACGAGTTCGATGTCCGATGTTATTTCGATACCGAAAGATAAGAAATTATATGTCACGTGTCACATGTCGATTTTTCAATGTGTCAAGTAAACGTAGACGCGATATGTACTCTCGAGTATGGACAGCGTGTAAATCAGGAAAATGTACGGCGAGTTAAAATCTCGAATTACGAATCTAATGAGACGAGACACAGCAATTTGCAATTCTCGCGTTTTCGAGTGTAACAATGAAATGTAAATATTAACTATAAATACATAACGCATTTTCCTTTTGTAAAAGAAAAGGAGAAGAGAGGAGAGATAAGATAAGAAGAGGAAAGGAAAGGGACGAGGAAAGGGGAGAAGGATAAGAAAGGGCTAGAAATCGCGAATTGAAGGAAGGTAAGATCGTACAAAAGTAGCGAAGCGAAGAATTCTCTCGGGGCAGCGTCAGGGACCGGATAAAAGAAAAACGAAGAAGGGGGAAAAAGGGGTCAGGGAGGCAAGTTACTGCTTGCGAGCCTTGGATGAGAGTCGGGAAGACTCTAGAAAGGGTCGCGGAGAACAGAAAAGGATGAAGGAGATGGGGAAGGAGGTGATTCGGCCAGCGGAGGCGACGGCCCACCAGGTTGTTTCTGATTCGTAATTAGAGATGAGTGAGGCCAGGAAAAGGCCGGAGAATACATTTCTCTCCAAGCGAGTAATAGCTAACGGCACAGTGCAGACCAACCGGAAGAATAACTGACTTCCCATTTTTCCCCCATTTTTCTCTTCATTTTTTTCTTTTTTCCCCTCCTCCTCTTTCCTCTCGTCTATCTTTATTTCTCTCTTCTGTATCTACTTCGCTTGAGCCGTCGACTAATCGGCACTCATCCCTTTGCACTCGTCTCCGTTTTCTCGGCATATCCTCTCTCAGAGGGAGAGGGATTCTTCCGTACCAACCTTCCTGCAACGGGGTAACGACAGATTCTCGTCATCCCAAGCCCTTGATTGTGCATTGACCTCTCGAGGCTACCGATGGCGAGAGAACCCTTCCCTTTTTATCCCGTATCATTGCGAGAGCGAAGGTCTCCATGCTACAGTTTTCTCGAGATATTAGAATCTGGTACAATATATATATGGGGAGAGTGAAGGAACTGCAAGCACTAAGGAAAAAGTTAAATAAAACCAACGATTATTTATCAACTGTATAAGAAGCTTTTATTCGAAAGAATATTTCAATTATTTGAACTATAATAATTAACGTTCATATATAGTATTAATATAAACTAAAATTTTTAATAAAAGTAAAATTCTTGTCACACGCACGCACAGGTAATACCGAACGGTTTTTGTTTAAAGTTATGATTTATATTAATACTATATGAATGTTAATTATAGTAATTTAAAGTCAAATAGCCTTTGAATAAAGACTTCTATAATATAAAAATTAAAAACGATAATAAATAGTTGTTGATTTTATATATATTTAATATTTTTCTTAGATGTTCAGAATTATCCTACTTTCCTTTATTCTCAAAAACATCGAAAATATGTAATTGTATTTATCTTAAACAGTCTATGATTACATATTGTAGTATGAAACTGATAGTATATCGGACTATCGCTGGGTGCGAGAAATGCGAGATTATCACTACTCTAATATATACTGCTAATAATATCGTTCACGTTCACCTCCTGTTCGCAATTCTCTCACGCTCTCTTATCCACTGTAATATTATATTTTAAAGAGTAATTTCAAATATAACTAGTTATTTAGAAAGAATTAAATGATTTATGAACGCGGAGATTTATTAACGTTAGTATCAAAATTTGTGCGCTGTTTGCTTCAAAATGAAGCAAAAACATTAACAGTTATAAACAAATTACTGATTCTTATAAATATTAAATGTATTTAAACTGGCAAATATAGCTTCTATAGAAAATCTTCATATTGATTCGCTTTCAATCTTAAACAGTGAAATATCTTGTCTAATTTCAGATTCAGCAACGGGCGTGATGACGACCGTGACGCTTCTACTAATTGCCCTGGTGGTAACGATAATTCGATAAGCAAGATCCGAAAAGAAAAAGAAAGCGAACGACGACCTCGTTGTTGATATCGGTGGTGGTCTCCCTAATTAACGGATTCAATTAAAGAGAAAATAAAAAGAAGAAAAATTAGAACTTAAACGAAAAACAGACTCGTACACAATACACGTATATGCGCACACACAACACACACACATACGCGCGCGCACGCAATTACAAAAGATGACACAAAGACTGACTGGAGTAGATAGCGTCCGTATTAAATGACGGAGAGTAATTTACGCGTGCCAAGTTAGTGTAGCAACGAAAGTCCACGAGTGGCCAAGAATTTAAGGGACATGAATCCTCATCGATCTTTTCTTCATCGATTGTGCGTTGTATGGCCCGGAGATGAGGGGGGGGTGAGTCACGCACCGAGAGATGGAACAACGAGAACGAGAGGAAAGAGGAGGGTATTAACAAAGTGCAACGACTATCGCTTTCAGTGTAATATATTGTATAACGCCGTAACAATGACTTCAAACCAACAAATACCAGTGATCTCGTCTCCGCGAGAGAGTGCGACCCGGAACGTGTGTGAGAGTGAGTCGTTACGTTTTTTAAACTACACTATGTGGGAGTATTTCAGTCGCACGCAACTAAATGACATTTCTGGAATATCAAAACGAAATCGTTCGAGCTTAATACTGAATTAAAGTTTCACCGAGCCAACTAGTTTTCCAACATTTTTGAACTTATATCCCCCTGCCGAAATAGTTTTCTTCTCTCGTTTGTACGATCGATGCGTGAGGGTTCTCAATTTCGTCAATAACATAGGAATGCTTGCGTTCGGAGATTCGTCACGACGATATGTGTCCCGAGGAGACTCATGGGTGTTAGTCACGCTTCGAGCAAAGTTAATTCTCCATCAACATCAGGTTCTATCCGCATACGTAGTCACGGCTCGACTGTATGTATCCCTTAAGTATCGGCTATTTCTTTGTTTTTTCTTCTTTAATTTATATAAAATGTATAAAATGCGTGTATATATTATTATCTCCAGCATCAATTTTACTTTTTTACTTCGCGGTGAACTTTCTCGTTCTGCCAAGTACTTTTTAAATTTTCCAATTCTTTCCACCTCCTATCCTTACCTCCTTACGTACGAAATCATGGAACCCATCTGGATACTTGAGATTAAAACGTCAGATTCGGTACGGGAGAGTTGTTCTCATCTGGAGAGGCAGTCGGAGAAAGTACGAACAGAGCGCGGGAGAGGGAAGGAAAGAAAAAGAAGAAAATGGAAAATTTGCAAAGAAAGAAATGGAGATATATCGTAACAAGTTGAACACTATCAGTTGTATACGAATCAATCCGGTATTGCTCTGAGAATGCCGCAATCCTCTTTTTACATTATATACAGGCACATGTTCTTCCTTTATTTAATTACTCTCTAAATCTGAATCAGTGGATAGTCACTAATTACCCAGTGGCATACTTGGCACTGATAATTAGTGAAGTTCAACTAAAAAAGAAAGAATATTTGAGCATTATTTGACTACTGATATTTGCACGTTAATTTCAATCTTCCAATACCATATTCATTGAATTTAACAACTAAAACAAGATTAGTTAGATCACATAATAAAGATTAGCTAGGTTAGGAATCTCACATTTAATTCACTGATTATCAGTGGCATACTTGGCACTGAGATCAGTGATTATCTACTGATTCAGATTTAGAGAGTATAATTCCAATTACCTGCTTGCGCGCAATCATACAGAATCAGAAAAGTGGAAAGTCATTTAAATTTATTTTCTTCTTGATACTGTACCTCAAAATAATTTAATAACTCTCTTACATGTCGAGACCCGTCTTGAATGGAAAATATTTATCGAATATGCCGAATATACCCCTTATTCTGTGAAATAATAACCAGTTCTAAATCTTGATAAACTGTTGTAAAATCCATTTTCTCTCGAAATAGAATGTGTGTAGATCAAATTATATGTATATTTTATTTATGTGACTGTAAAAGAAAATTTTCGTATTTTATTATATATGTACGTTATCTAGCGAAACATGTTTGTGATGATGTACGAAAAAAACAATTTATTTTGATGTAAGCGCGATTTGCGTTTCTCGCTTTTGACATCATGATCCTGAGGACGGCAACTGTGATCAGAAGCCTTATATATAAGCATATATTATTGAAACTCTTTTGTGACCTATTATCTTTTATTACTTCTTAACGTTAAAGATAAGCGATTTATACAAACAGAAAGAAATGTGTACTCTAAGATCGGTGTTTATATTCGATTCTTATATTTAATACTGTCTTAAATAATCTTTTAAGATATCATCAACCAATCATAAAATCGTATCAGTATCTTAAGATATTACTTAGATAGTTTAAAATAAGTATCGACTATGAATACCGCCTTAGTAACTTTCCATACGTATATACGCACATCGATACTACACATAGCGAAACATCGACGTGTGTACGTTTCGTAATCAAACTGAATCGGCACCAAAAATTTTCCGGCTGAGTGTCCATTTGATAGAATCAACAGGAAATAATTGCAAGGTAAATTACATATTTGCTATAAATATCAAACCCACTTTTCACGCTGTTGCGTCGGGCGATCGATTTATTTACGTATTAATTGATCAAATTGGGATTTATTCGTAGGCGGTCGTGAGAGAGGCTGGCTCGGCCGTACCGGGTTTTAAGCGGACTTCTAACTACTTAGGAATATCCATTATTCAGCGTACATCTTGTTTAAAGCAACAGGTTCGAGAGAGTCCCTGCACTCGGCGCGCAAAGGAGTTAATGCCCGCCATGGATTAAAGAAGGGAACGGGTCGACTTAGGGATTACGCAGACTTACTCTGATGAGGTCTGTAATCGTATCATTCGCGAGACTAGTGATCTTAAAAGTCATAAGCATTTAACATGAGGGGATCATGCGCCTTTAGAACATCGCAACGTTTGCAATCTGTAGAGATTACTTCGACGAATTCAAATCCCAATCTGGTCAAAGCTACGATTGTTTCTCAACTTATCGATTAAAATATATTTATTGCGTGCATTTACGCATGAACGAATACTGATATTTCTGATTAAAAAGCATTTTTATAGATATATTATAAACAATTTGTTTGATAAAAGTAAAATTGCGGAAAAAAGCAATCAAACACAATATATTGCATAGCAATATATAGATTGTACTCGGCGATATACGTCGATAGCCTTTAAATAAAGTTTTAGACCAATATTATTACTTGCCATCAAAATGATGCACAAGTGTTTTTGAATTTTTCTTTATATTAATGTTAACTGTTACTGAAATTTTCAAATTACAGTTTAATCTAATTATACAAAATTTTATCAATTTTATATAATTTTGAGTAAGAAAGATAAATACGAACACTTTGCAATTCTTTCACAAACTCAAAGATAATTGAATTCGTTTGTTATTTTGGTACAGTGAATATTTATTTCACATAACTAATAGGCACGACTAATTAACCCTCTGCCGGCAATGTTGGTCTTAAAGGCATAGTCAGTTTTTTTGATTGCGAATTCTGGTGGATAAATTTAAATCTGTAAAAAATAATTAAAATATAATTCAACTTCTATGATAGTAAAAATTTGTTGTTAAAGCTTTTACAAAAATGTAAGAATTTTTTCATATTTTTATATAGTTCGACATAATATAAAAATCTGGAGTTCGAAGACTCAGATTGCAGACGAAGGGTGAAAATTTCACATTGCCGATGAAGGATTAAATAATGCTTAAAAATTTTGTTACGTAATGGATTGAGCTAGTTACAAGCGCACTATATTTTACAATCTTTTGTAAAACAAAAATATAGAACAATCATTCGAACATCTTGAATAAATTTATCCATTAAAAATCCAGAACTATTATGCAACAAAGTAAAGATGTTCTTTTCAGGCTTTATTTAAAAACTCTAAAGCTATCACCTATTGAGAACCAATCACTGCCCGCAAGTAGAATCCACATTGTACATGTGTATGTACGTGTATGTATACGCGTGTATGTGATTACATGTAAAACGACAGTGACTTCTTGCTTGTAACACCCATGCGTAATGCCATTTTCCGTTAGCATTGTAGTAGCGATAGAATTCATTTTCGATTCTTTTGACTCTTAACTTAAATAGATTCTATAAATTTAGAATAAAAACCCACTATCGGACTCACGAATCACATGCGGAATCAATGAAATTGAGAGACAGTAGATTAGTCAAAGATAAAAAAAAAGAAATAGTACGAAAAGAAATAATTCGAAAGTTACCTCTAAACTTACTACAATCAAAGGATTTTAATGAAATCTGTGAATGGCTAAGGGAAAATGGTGACGTGGATTATTCAAATTATCGGTCTAAGAATGCTCGAACTCGTCATTGGCGAACCCTGTAAATAGAAGTATACCAGTGATAAGAATTGCACGTAGAATAAGCTTTGCAACCAGCGATGGTAATGTACGGCATTTTACGTACACCAGCATCATTAATCCATTTTTCCGTTTCGTGAATTTTCGCTTTTAAGTTTTTTCGTACTTTCGCCATCGTTTCTCACGCGCGGAGAAACGCGCAAGAAGGGTAAATCTTAGCGAGAGATATTTTGACCGTAGCCTCTAAAGTAATAAAAAAAAGCGGATCGACGTGAAAAAGAAATGTGAAAGAAATTCGCCGTCTTAGCGTTGTAAGTGCGTGATGAGACCGTATTAAATCGCAAAGGTATATATGTATACATAACGCAAATTATAAATATGAAAATACAAATATATAAATATATAAATATACGAATTACGGGGGACTATATTGGGTATACATATATAAATATATATATGTTATATAATATATATATTATTATAATATTTATGCTTTGCGACGTTGATTTGAATGTTGTTATTTACAAGAAAACCAAAGAAGCGAGACATTCTTATGAATATGCTCGACATATGTAATAAAAGAACGGGTTACGTAAGAACTCTATGTGAATCGCGATTATCTCTTCCTCATCTTCCTTCGATTCTTAATCCTTTCTCTAATTGACATAAGCAGAAGTAGTTTTATCAAATATTTTTTATAAATGAAAAATATCAAATATCTTATCATTTTTTAATGTATCTTTCATTTGTTGTATCCGATGTAGCACAATAAATGAAAGATAAATAAATAGTGCGATGAAAGAACAAAGAACAAATCTTTGTAATTTTTGGTTGCGTTCAGCAAAAAGCAACTTTGCAATCGTTATAAAATTCTTGAATATGATTGATTTATACATTTAGAGAAATTAAGAGCAAGACCAACCACACATATTAAAAGGTTTTACAACAGTTACAAAGTTGCTTTTTCTACTAAACGCAGCCAGTCATTCTTAAATTAATTGAGATTCGCACGTTATTAACAATTGATAATTAATAATTTACTTATCGTTCAAATTTTACTTTCCAATTCTGGTTAAGTACTCAGCAGCCAACCACAAGTTACAACGCAGCGGATTACGGGGAACTCCGCAAACGTTTCATCCCCCAACGCATGATTCTGTTTGCCGTGGGTAAGCTAAATAGAAAATCCAGGGGGTGAGGGGAGGGGCATCTCTAGCGAGGTGTTGAGGAAAAGGTAACTGGGTGCTCGTAACATTCGGGTCGCGTGGTGGAGTCGCATGAATCCGCGAAGTGAGACGCTATCTACCATCGACGGATTAAATCAGGCCGACTATGTGTTTATGCGGCAGAGCTGTATAGGAGGATGGCATGAAAGTTCAACAACGTCGGATACGTCAGTAGAGCGAAGCTCTGATAGTAGATACACGCCGCTCTGTATAACGAGGATCGGTGGGCGTGTGGGGAATGTGTCAACCTTTGCGCAATATTTCGCCGTTTATTGTCGCGAATGTTGTAACAAGCCGCGACTCACCGGTCGGCATACTAACCAGAGGATTAATTACGCGTGCAGCCCAAGGCGGCTTGTGAAATCATTTTACGCATAACACGGCGTTCCCCCCGCTGACAAGTTACTATCAGTTTATAAGCCCGTAAGCTCGCCCGGTGGTCGCTAATTAAAACCACGCCATTCCGTCCGAATTGGGACAGGACGGCGGCGAAGTTTAGCGGCGCTTAATCGGCACCGTTCGTTTCGTTCGGCTTCAACGTTCTGAAATCCTTGCCTCATGCCATGTATTTCCTTTCTACGTTCATCATTCTGTCGTGGTTACATACATCATAGACAGTGTTTGCGGAAATATTGATTCCAAATGTAAATGTCCGAATAGTTGTCATTTTAATGTAAAAGCTTCACATATTATTATTATCAAAATGCAAATGATTCTCTCGGCAATTGTTGTATGTATTTTTTTAATGTTGAGACAAGCTGACAATTTTATTATCTTACACAACCATTTAACTCGAGAGTACGATTACCGGATTTTTTAATGATTATCTGAAATGTTTTACACATCAATTATAATTACTATTATTAACATATTATGTATTATTAATTGTTTTCTAACTTATTAAGAATTATTTAGAATTTGCGAAAATTATGGATTTAATCACAATTTTCTAAAAAAATAAGTAGAAATTAAACACACACACACACACACACACACACACACACACACACACACATTGCATATTAAACGAAATAAGCGTTAAGTAGCTTATGATGACAGTATTTCTAATAAATAAAGATTTTAATTAATATAACGTTTTTTATTGCGAGTTTTTGATGGAATTCCGTATTTAAAGGTATTATTCGTAAAGAATAATTATAAAAAAAATGTTAAACGATGTTCATATAAAACAATATTTTACAACTCACATTTTTTCGCCACTGGAGTATAAAAATACTTCATGAGGTGATTATTTTAGTGTTAAGCATTATTTAAAAATAATATTAAGTTTTGATTTCTGTTGACTATAAAAAATATTATAAAGATGATATTATCTGCATACACATATGATAGTTTTGCAAAATAGATTAATCGTTATATTGCTCGCTACAACGAGATGAAGTTGCAAAAGTCTCTAAGATATTCAGAGGGCGAACTTGTCACGGTTGAGAAGAAAAAAGAGAGAAAGACATTCTGAAATCTTGATGAGCTGAGTTGCCGGCAAGTAGGCATTGCATCAGATTATGAATTAAATTCACTCTCAATTCGCGCACGCACTCTCTCATTCTCTCTTTCTGTAGTCTCTTTTACGTTATTTCATAATAGGTACGATCCATGGCGAGCAGCCGCCTCGCCAGGCATTTTCGTCGGCTATTCATTCGAGCTTCTCTTTCCCCCAATGGCCTGCTTCTCTTTCGTTCAGCCGCATTATTAGGGTGTTCTTTTCCTCTCGAGGGAATCGCCGGAAAGTACTTGCTGTATCACGAAATGAATAAATATGAATTAACTTGGCAAATTTTAATTAATTTCCTAAGAAAACCATACCTTGTTATCAATGTATAATCGTACAACGATATATTTTTGTTTTTGTTAAATGCAATAGTATTATATAAAATTTTTATTGCACCTCTATTCACGGCTTTAATTACATTAATTAAGAAATTAAATATCAAAAAAGAGAAGGTTTAGTTTTTTAATTATTTTATTATATTATCAAGAAAATGAAAAATTATTTATTTGCGTAAAACTTAGTCTTGTTAATTAATCTTAAAGATGGATGAGTTATAGATTTCTCTGATAAAAGCTAACCGACGAAAGAACAGAAAAGGTGAAAGGGCAGGGTGCACAAGACACGAAGTTACTGGATGCCACGTACGATGAAATGATCGATATAATCGTGTTCCCTCAGCGAAGATTCGTTATCTCGATTATAGCAGAGGGAAGGAAAATGTCTTTACCGTGGAAAGATCGAAGGAAAATGACTGAAAGTTTCATATATTCTGCTATATTTAATATCAAAAGAAATTAGCGCACCATTCCATACGGTTAGTCTACTTATTTTCCGGAACAACGAATGAATTATTCCCAATGAAGTAGTAATGACGCTGAGTGAGCAAGAGTGCCCTAATGTGGAAAAATCTTCCTAAATATCTTGCAGAAAATAACAGACGAGAGACAGCAACTCGTAATTTAATACCTACTACAGTATTTAATATTAGATTAGGTATGTTTTAATATATTAATATTTAATTATTCGTAGACATTTAATATAATTTTAATAGAAACGTTAATTTAATAAAATGTTTTCTCATTGTCTATTAATACATCATTTACAAATTAGAAGAGAGAAGCAAAATGTATATACACTACCATTTAAAAGTTCAAGAATACTTGCGATTTTCTTGCATCTTTCTCATAAAAAGTTAAATTTAAAAAATGAAAAAAATTTTTTAATGAATGTAAATTGAGAACATTATAATAAATTTTTTCTTTTTTTTATTCTATGAACTCTTTAATTTTATACTTTCTTCTTTAAGTTAAAAGCATTTTGTAAAAATGAGTTTTTATTAAAAAAGTTCAATATCATTGCACCAATTTATCTAAAATACCATTTTAAAATATACTATAAAAGAAGCCTTATACTTTTTCGTTAAAATATTTTTTCGTTAATTTTTGTCCGATGATGTTTCATCGAGCCACAGCGCTTCAGAGTAAAATAAAAATATTGAAAAATTTTTAATTCTGTAATAAGAACAAAATATCATAGAAATGAAACTATAAAAAGAAATTTTTACAGCTCTCCTCTTTAAAATGCATTTTTGAAAATTTCTCCATAATTTTTTTTCACTGAGACACTTAATTTTTCATGAGATACGAAAAAATTGCAAGCGTTTCCGAATTTATGAGAAACGGTAGTGTATGTATTAAATACATATAAAAAAATCTACAAGTGTTTATAAAATAATTGGCATAAAAAAATGTTTAAGACAAAAATCATTACACTTATTTATGTATAAAATTATAATATAAATAATTTTAAAAACAATTATAACATTTTTTTTAAATCCAACTGTAAAAAATAATGGCAAATGTATCTTATTATATCTATACTTTATTTCTTAAATGTTTTTAACAACAAATTATATAGATTATCTAGAAAAGACATTATAAAATAAATGAATATTTAATTAGCACATAATATTTCAAAGAAGAATTGTCCATCCTGTATGACAAAATTATTATTAATACCATAAGTAAATTTGTTTTTTTTTTTTCTAAATACCACAACTGAGACAATAACATGACGGCTTGTTTGTCATCTTACAATTAGTGAATATCCTTGATATGATTACTGAAGTGCCAGTCAATGGTTCGTAGCTCTATGATTGTAACGTTGAATATACATATAACGAACGATATATTAAATAACAGGGGTGCCATTAGTGTGATGACTGGCAAATAGCTACGTCACATCAGTGGAGGATGTATTCACGATTGAAAACGGCAGTGATGCATTCACAGAAGCATTTCGAAGGAAGCAATGACGCAAATACGAAATACCATATCGATACACAACTCGAAATATGACACAAGGCAAACCGAACGAAAAGCCCCGGTTCTCGAGCGGCACGTATCACGCATATTCGGCACGGAAGCCTCGATAGGATGGATTCTTAGTACGAGCCGCGTGGAAGTCCGGGAATCCGCAATCCGTTTACGAATTTCGAACGGCAAGGTAATGGCTCGTGCGTAGTCGCGCGGTTAGAAATTACAATTCGAATTCCATTGCCGTAGCCGACGACGCGACGGGGCGAATAAGAGAGACGGTGAGAGGGAGAGAGCTGGACAGGGGAAGTCGCGGAAAGGGGAAGAGGTACGGATATTGGAGTAAGGTAGGATACGGCGTCAGTAAACGGATGGAGAAGCGGAGAAGTAAACGGGGCTACCTCGTCCTGGCAGTTGACCCGCGTGCGAACGGATATAACCGGTTTTCGACCTGTTCGGCAGCATTCTGGAATTGTAATCGCAGTTCCATTCGACCAGGGATGTTCTACGCACGTCGTAGTCACCCCCTCAACCTCTATCCCTGTCTCCGCGAGCGGTTACGATGCGGTCGGATTCCATTTTAATTACTTACCTTCGATCCGTGTCGCCCTGTGCCCCGGCGCCTTGCGTTGTGTCGCGTCGCGTCGCGTCGCGTCGCGTCGCATCGCGTCGCGTTCAGCGTGATGTGCTCTCTCGTGATGTATTACTCTTTAGATAACGACACGTAATATCTCTTGAATTAATGCAGCCTTTAATTGTAAAAACGAAAGGACGGCATGTATTTACGCTGAAAAAATATTCTTTTTTTTTTAGTTAAATTCTATAGTAATGAAAATATATAATAAGATTTTTTCATTTTTTGTTTCATTTTAAGCGGTATTTGATTTTAAATTGATAATTTAAAATGAAACACTGCTATCGCAGTACAATTTTGAAAAATCGCGAAGAAATAATATTCCTCTCTTCGATGTTTTTACTAAATAACAATTCTGATTTTTAAAATAAAAAAGCTATTGAAGATTGATGATGAGTTATCTCGTATGTATACAGCGAGAAACCAATCTGTATGAAAATGTTGTTTATTCTCATGGTTTTGAGTATTCATATTTGATCCTTAACTCTTTCTATTTGTTGAATCTTTTTTTTTTCATAAAAATTGTTTAAAAATGTCTTATGTTAAATAGGATTAATGGAAGATAAAAATGATACATTTCTCTCTTTTAACAGCAAAAGTATCAAATTATGATATTCAGATTAATTTTCAGATGTAAAACGGAAACGGAGGAAATGATGAAAAGCTTTCATGCACAGACTGTAACGCTAATTGAAGTTATGTATCATATATGGTGCACCACCAGGTAAAAGAGTTGATAAGCTGGCGCTTTTTTAAATTTCCTCGGACTTGACGTTACGCTTGATCTTCATAGTGGATGAAAACCGGCATATTCTCGCGAGTCGGAATGAAAATTGCAGAGCTATGATGCCGAAATAGCCACTATTTGTATACGTGACGTAGATTCCGTCCACAAAGTGAGAAAATGAGAAAATACTTGGGAAGATACCCACGCCCGCATAAAATTGTGTCCATATACGCCTGGAAAGAGAAACGATACTGTAATCAAACTCGGTGAATTTTTGAAGGGCTGTTCTACTTGCACCATTATTCCACTTGGATATCTCGAAGAGAGGTAGGTCGCAATGTATGCGCTATGTACATACATGTCCTAATTTAGAGCGCGTAAAAATTCGAGAGATACGATTGAAGGAGCCACGTGAATAATAATACACCTCGAAATTTTTTAAAATGTAACTTCGCGTATTCTTGATATCAAATAATGCTATATATATCATGTGCGATTTATGATTGTACAAGTAATCACGATGATAAGATTTATAATGATGTAAAGTTATTTGCAATTATATTGTTCTTTATCTTTTCTAGAATATGAAGACACATATTGCAATTATAATCTAACATAATGCTGGGCATTATTATGTAAAAAGTTTGAGCAACATATAATGAAGAGAGTGAGATACAGTGAAAACGCATCTCGAAAATAAAGTTCATAATCATGAAGGAATGTTTGTCAAATTATTAAAATATGACTTATATATTATCAAATATATACATATATTATCATAACGTATATTGATTATATCATAAAGCGAAAATCTCTCAACCGAGCTAGGAATAATCGGACGATTCGTAAAAATCTAATCCTTTTGTGATATAAAACATGCACCCGTACCTACATGATATACAAACAGTACATATATCTTTAGATCACATTTAAATAAATCGTAAAGATTTTATGCGAAATTTTACTTTGTCAATTTTTTAAATAAAAAATTAAGATTATAAGAAATAATTGAGAGTACATCTGTAATATAATAGCTGGAATGAGATAGAGTCAGAAATTCTTAAAAGTTCTAGTGTAATTAAAAAATAATATGAATTTTCTCGGGCACACAATTGAAATAGAATTTATCAGAGATAAATGTCTAACGAATAACTTAAAAATCATTTTAAGGCTCTAATGAATATAAATTCAAATATATAGACAAGAGCTATTCGAGACTAAAAATGAGTATTTTTGATCTAATGAATAATATCAGTATTAATCATCCGAAAACAAGATCGAATGTGTAATATGAGCCGAACATTATGCATGTACATTTATATCAAACATTATTCACAGTCATGAGAATTTTTGTAAAATTTTATTGTTATTTTATAATCTATGCTTTTTCAACACTGAGGATGATCATATTAAAGGTCAAAACATCTGTTTTATTATTCTTGTCTTTGATTATTTAATACTGATATATACATCAGTAGAATACTTAGCTCGGGTCAAATAGCCCTTGTTTATTTATTAGTTGGATAAACGTCTATTTGAATTTGAAGTATTCAGACGGAAAGTTACATGCGGGAGACGATGAGAAGCGCGTAGAAGCTATAAAAGTTAATTCTCTGCGATATACATACATTAACGTAGTTACGATATACAATGTAATCATAAAAAAATTATTTCTTTTGTTACATAAAACGTGCGAAAACTCACAATCGTAATTCTGAATTTAATCAGTTCTAAGTTCTCCAACTCTCTTCAGAATTTTGAGGTAAAGACTTAAAAAAGACGCTTTAATGACTTGTCTTGTTAGACGTATATTAATATAAAGAAAATTACTGATATAATATACTTGATACTGTTATAGCAATTATCGCTAATTATTACACAAACAGATTTATTAAGAATATTTGTTAAGAATATATATATATTAATTTTGTTTGTTAAAAATAATTTTGCAAGTTTCTATCATTATTATGGAAAATTCTATTTTATTTTAGAGGCAAATTGAATTTGTTTTAGTAGCAAATTCGAATTTCTATTTCTATAGATTTACTCAACGAGATTTCTTAATAAAAATTGATTATAATAATGAAGTTCAATTATTTTTATGTTGTATTTAATGGAAAATTAAAATAATTTTGCTGTGACAATATAAGATCTTTTCTTTCTGAGTATGTTTCGTTCTAAAGAGAGGGACACTTTCAAATCACTTATGTGTGAGTGCAGCTCTATTTTTTTCTCGCTACATTTCTCGTTACATTTCTCGTTTTTATCTTTCAGCTTTTTAGTCTCTTGAGTCAGTCGTACGTCTGCAGAGTCTTATATAAGGAACTCGTCGTATTGTAGAAGTGCAACAGTCAATTTGTTGCAACCGAGTAGTCATATTACGTTGGAAAAAGTTCAAGTTCCTCTTTTAAATCTTTGCCGTTAATGCTGCAACCATAACTATTAACAACGGGTTTTTACGAAGAATAAATTATTATAGATATTATTAAGTTCTGAATATTACGAAAGTAAAAATTTTATCGCACGTAAGTATGTAAAATATAAATCAAATATTATCCTAAATAAAGCGAATAATGTTTTATGCGTACCTTATAATACACACACACACACACACACACACACACACACACACACACACACACACACACACACACACACACACACACACACATAGATACACATTACACACACAATATACGCATATTCTTACCATATTATTTTTTAAGGATTTCAAATTAATTTAAGAATATCTGTGTGTTATTAAAACATAATGAAAATAAATGAGATTATTTTATATAAAGATATTACTACATAACAATAATTATTAAAATTAAAGAAATAACAAAAAGATTAGTCAACGTCAGTACTCCATCTATATAATGCTCCAATTTTTATTTTTAGTAAAAATAAGATCACTTTCATAAGTAAATAGCAAATGGAATAAAGAGATTAAGATTTTTGGACTCAATACTAAAGTTGTTGGCTAAATTGTTGGAGCATATTAATTTTTGATGATAAAGCAGAATTGGATAAAAGACATATAAATTTACTTTCTTTAGAACTCTAAAATGATCTTTTTAAAAAAATAGAGTACTTCACATTATTACTAACTATAAAGCATTAATTAAAAATTGTCGACTTCATTATCTATACAAAAGAGATATAACATTATTGCTTTACAGTTTCGATCGTTACAATTATTTGCATTTAAGAAAATCCCATTGTAGGCACGTATTCATCCATTTATTCGGTATTCATATTCATATACTTATTCGGACATTCGCGTAGTTCATCAGTATTAAACTTACAAAGAAAGTTAGCCACGGTTCGGTCCGAAACTACTTTATACTTTTCCTCATTCGCTTTTAAACTCCTTACACGATAAGTTCTTCTAATGAGAGGTGATATATTTTAAATTCATTGAATTTAAGTTCGATTCTTTTTATTCTTTCGAACATTATACGCTTAAAAAGTTGTCCGAAGGATTATTACGTTGTCGCTGCCAGTAGTGACCTCAATTGTAAATTAAGTGTCGCTAGTAAGTTGTCGCTACTAATAATGTGGATTTCATTTTCTTGTAACAATTCATATTTATGCAAGATTCAAATATTTCTACAAAGAATCTTTATGAAATTACAATTTAAACATTCTCTTCTTTCTCTCCGATTATCGAAAGATTTGTGAGAATTAACTAAGACATAAGTAACAAATAAAAGTCGTACATTATTTAACATAGAGAAACCATTAAGATTTGCAAATAATTATTCGTTCTGTTTTCACCGAATAAATTTAATCTGCGAATAACTCTTTTCTTAGAATGAATTGCTCGAGTTCTCAGTCTCAAAGCCAAGAAAATCTCTTTCGTCGAATCATAATCCGGTCTCGAGACAATAACAATTTTATCATAGATAACACTATTCTGGGATACCGTAAATGTCTCGACAAATTTAAGCATCATAATTATATAGTTAAATTAGTTTATTATCGAACAAACTTATACATATAATTTTATGTCTTTCCAATTAATATGTACACAAAGCTAGATAATAAACTAATCTAATAAACGTTCTTGATATTGAAGACACATTTAATCTCTCATAACGATAGCGTACGATTAGAGCTTGTTATCTCATACGATTATACTTTGTCTCACATTTTCTAATGCTGAATATATATAGGATATATATACGACTTTTTTATTTACTTTAGTTATATGTAGATTTACCTCTTGAAATATTGATATGCATTTATAAATCACTCTATGTACAGGGTGTCTCTAAACAAGTGCTGTTTGAAATAACTGCTAAACAGTAGGATATACGAAAAAAGAGTAAACACATTTTCTTTATTACTTTTTATGTAAAGTCTGGTAATTTTAACAAAGAACATGTTATTTTCTGAATTTTTTAAGATATTGTGTTGTATTAAAATTATCTTATATTAAAAAATATATATATTTTAGTACCATGAAAGCATAAAGAAAACGAATAACATTTTTATCGAAATGACTTTATAAAAAATAATAAAGAAAATCTACATTTACGCTTTTTCTACTATTATTTTAGTAGTTATTCCAAATGGCATTTATCTAGAGACACCCTGCGTATATTTTTATAAATGTCATATGTAAAGACTACCTCGTTGCAAGTCCAAGTGAAGATTATTATACATATTACGCATTAATATAAATTACATTATAATTTTAATTAAAAATTTTGTAATTACAGAGTAGAGAATAAATCTCCGATGTTATTGTAGAGATTGTAGGTGAGTAAGGTGAGAGAAAGAGAGGGACTTTGATTAATTGGCAGTTCGTATATGATTTTAGAAAAATATTTATACAAATGTAAAAATATCATTCTTCTGCTTGTATTCCTTACTATTTTTTCTTAGGAAATGAAATATATACATTTTATCTAACTGTGTCAAGTATCTGTATTTGATTTGAATTCGTGGTTTATCTCCTAATCGTTACAGATATAGATATTGGTTTATATAACAACTATACTCGTATCATTACTAAAAAGATCTTTTTGTTATGTTTTGTGAAATTTAATAAAAATTTAATTGTTTATAAACGAATAAGATGCTTCGAAAAATGTTTAGCACGCACATACAAATCTATATATGGAAACTACAATAATAAATAGTAAACATTCGTGCAAAAAGTATAGGTCAATAGGAATTACTGTATTATTTGATACATAATGTTTATAATACATTTCAAAATCCATATCGTCAGTTTAAATAAAATCGTCGTCCAGTGATGTTCTCATTTTTACAATTTAATATTAAGATTATCGAAAATATAACGTAAGTGTCAAGAATTATTTTTATTATAGACATTTCATCACAAATATCTGAGATTGATTTACGCCGTTCAATTTAGAAGATGGCAAAATTTCATCGTCTCCCAAGCATTGTGTTAATATTTAACTCCTGCTTATTAACATCAAAAACTTTTATAATGTCTGAGACTATAAAGCAGCAAGATGATGTAGTGGATGATCATTTGACGTTACGATTAGTCAGCACGGTAGTGATTAAAAATCACACTTCATAAGAAATATATATATTTATAATATATATTTCCTTAAATGTATTCAAAATTAACACAATTAAAATGTAAAATTTTCAGGTGTTTAGACACGGCGATCGTACAATGGACAAGCAAATGAATCGTGAATCTTATCCAAACGATCCATATAATGGTCGTAGTTTCTACCCAGTTAGCGACGGAGACTTAACTAATGTAAGATCTGATTTACATTTTCAGTATAGATATATTACACCGTTTTATTAATTTTTTTATCATTAAAATAGTTTTATCGTAACGCATCATGTATCCGATAAACATTACGACTAACATCGTAACAATTACATCAATATTATAATTTCCTACTCAACAATATAAATGTAATATAACACACGTTGTACATAATAGCTATATTATTGAATAGAAAATTATAATACTGATGTTATGTTACTGTTAGTTGATGTTTATTGGACGTTTATTTGATAAAGTAATCTTCAAAAATTATATTCAGATCATCTTATACTTGTTGTACATTTTTTTAATTATGGCAGATTTTTTACCAATTTGTAGTTAATTTTTTCATAGCGAAGGTATTAAGAGAAATTACAATTTCATATAACTTTACAATTTTTAACATCATATGCTATATATATATATATATAATTAAGTCCCAAATTAAAATTCCATTTGGACTCCATTCGAAACTGTTTTAGAAACGTTTTATTATTTATTTGAGTTCAGTTTTACAAAAATTCATTCTTTTTTAATTATACTTAATTCGAAAATTATAAATGTCTTGAAAGTATCGTTAAAAAATGTTCTTAAAAAATCCCTTGTCCGAAATATGATGCGCGAAAAGTGAGACGTTCTATATACATAAATTAGTATTAATGCATGCATTGCATCTTCTGCTCTTCGTAAAGCTTTTCGTAGTGTATCATAGCGAATATACTGCCACATAAGTAAGTGCGTCTGCGACATAACGAAAAGATCAACATTTTTCTCATTTCTTCGTTTTTGCGTGGAATACATTGCTCCTTTATTTTTAAGTTTGCGCCACTTTCTTACAAGAAATATTAATAGTATGGTCGCAGTTTCTTCTACTTCTTCTTTATCTTTATTAACAACATTTAAGATTGGCAAGAAAAGAGCGTACGAATTTGGGCTGCTGTTAAGAAAAAAATACAACAAGTTTCTCGGGGATTTGTATTATCCACCGAATGTCTACGCACGTAGCACGTGGGTACCTCGAACCAAGATGACCCTACAATTAGTCCTTGCGGCGCTTTATCCGCCTGTCGAAGTTCAAAAGTGGAACTCGAAGCTTTCTTGGCAACCAGTAGATATGATATATTTTCCATTGGATGAAGATTATCTGCTGTTTTCAATTAGATGCCCTATGTAAGCAAACCTCTTTTCTTCGATCAATATTAATATTAATAGTTATACGTCAAATGATTAGCAATAAAGTTTCGGTTATGTCTCATTCACAAGAATATTTCAAATGGAGTCGATTATTTTTGTTCTTTGCAAGCATGAAGCAATTAAATAATTAATGCAATTAATATATTGTGTACAAAAATATCTTTTTGTATATACTTTATAGATGTGTCAACGATTCTTAAGATTTGATAAAAAATACACTATATTTTGAAGAAAATATGTAGAGGAAAAGGTGGTGTTATGGCACCCAAGTTACATTTTATACAATAACTTGATTAATAATCAATATTTAAATTTAAAACTTGATAATTACATTCATTAAAATGTTGTTGAATCTATTCTGAACTCAAAGTTACGAAATATTTATTATTTAGGACATTTTATTAATAAAAATATGGTGACATTGCATAATGACTCGAAGAAAAACATGGGTGGTAATGTGGCCTTCTATAAAAATAGCCTTAAAAAATTAGTTTTGCTTAGAAAACAGTATTTGATCACAAAATTAACATAAAAGTAATACATTTCAGAATGTATGCAAATAAATGTATGTACATACATTCACATAACTTCTGCATATAAGATGCTCAGTACTAAAAATCTCAGTACTAAAAATATTGTTTTGATGTAAAAACCTCAAAAAAGAGGTCGTGAGTAATCAATACCCACAGAGGACCACATATAGCAAAGTGCTATGCTATTGTTTAAATTTGCATAACTCAAAATATATACAGTCAAATAAAATGTTAAATAGCAAACACATATAAAAATATATATATTCGCGTGATAATACGCTCAAATTTAAGAAAAATGAGGAAGTAGGTATAATTAAATGCTAAAATGTACCTCAGAAACGTTTCGAAATAAAGTAAAAATGCGTTATAATAAGTGCTGGCTATTGAGTATTGGTATATTAGCGTCATGGTGTAACGGCGAGCTACTGAACAAATAATTTCATAAGTAATCATTAGGATTCGCTATATAATATCGGAGATATTAAGGGAGGCCACAATATATACACTGGCCATAATACCACCTTCTCCTCCACGTAATGTAAATAATATAACACATAAATAAATCACAAATTATCATAATTATTACATACCCAAACAGATCACGATAATGTCAAAATGAAATTAAAATGAACCGTGACTGTGATCGAAAAGTAACTTTTAATAATCATTTTAAAGCCATTTTTACATCATTTTGATGACTTTTTGTTCTGCTTGGATAAATTATATATTTCTTGTTTAAATTATTATTCGACAATAATATTAAAAATTTCTTCTTATGTGTGTCTGTCTTTACTAGATACAACGATATTTACAAAAATGTGCTACAAAATGCAGAAGTGAAAAAGAAAATAGAACAGTTTGACGATTTGATGGAGATAACGTCAAATTATACAGGAACTAATATTACAAATCTCCTGGGCCTTACTCGTTTGTATAGTATTTTACATGCAGAATCATCTATGGGATTAGATTTACCTAAATGGACGCAAGACATATTTCCGAATGGCCAACTTTTGAATGCGACTCTCTTATTCTTTGACCTACTTAGTTACGATCAACTAAATAATCTTAATGGAGGCATGTTTAAATAAAAATTATATATGTACGAGGGTAGTTTGAAAAGTTCTCGGCCTGACACAGAAATAACGTCATAAATATCAAACTGCTATAATTTTAGACAAGTTTGATCCTTCACAGCGCTACTGTTAAAATTTCAGATAGATGCGTTCATTAGTTTCTTTGTTTTAATCGTGCAATGCTGGGTTCAGATTCCTACTCGAGTGTCATTCCATCCTTGTTTTTATTGAACGTTAAACAAGAATACCCGGGGAGCATCCGGGTGGGAATCCGAACACGCCCTAAAGCAACCAACGTTTGGTTCCATTATAGCAATATATTCGCTTAAATTTCTTCAATTATAGAAATGTGAGCGGGTGCACTGTCATGAAAAGAATCAAAAGTTGATTACTTTACATGACCGAAATAAAGAAACTAATGAACACATCTATCCGAAATTTTAACAGTAATCCTGTGAAGGATCAAACTTGTCTAAAATTATAGCAGTTTGATATTTGTAGCGTTATTTCTGTGTCAGGCTTTTCGAACTACCCTCGTAATATTATTTATAAGTAATCTAATTATTTATAAGTCATCTAATTATCAAATTATTAAAAAATAATGCTAGATTGTATTAAGAAGTCTGAAGAAGGAGCTTAATTATTAAAAAGCCAAGTCTTCAATTAATTGTAGCATTATCAATTAACTTTTTATATATTCCTATAAAATATTCCTATATAATATTCAATCTTTTGCAGGTGTATTATTAAATAGATTAATTGACGACATGAATAAAGTGATCAAAGGAACTCTAAATCGCAAAATTAATCTCTTTTCCGCACATGACATGAATGTGTCTGGATTGCTACTTGCTCTAAATATTTCCAAACGTCATTTTCCAGAGTTTACGAGCAGCGTTATTATAGAATTACACGAAAGAGATGAGAAGTATTTTGTCAAAGTAAGTATGTCATTTCTATCTGCTAGTGACAACGCAAATAATATTTGTCACTTGACTAATTAATAACCAATGGATAATGTTTACTTCTTACAGATAATATATTACTTAGGTATTCCATCGAAAATGTTAGAAGTTAGCATTCCCGGCTGTGAAGTATTATGTCCATACGATAAATTTATCGAATTAACTAAGAATACAACTAAGACATTTAAACAATCGTGCAATTATCCAGAGAATCAGAAAGTAGACAAATCTCGTACTTTCACACCATTTAATGATAGTATTTGAAAATGAATAGAACACGCTTTCAAATAAAACTTTAAAGTTTTTTATAAAAATTTACAAAATTAAGTAGCCACAGTAATCTCTTTTTTTCACAAAACATCTATTATTCTCTTATCGGAAATAGAATTAAAATCAATCGAGGTTATTGAATAAAAGATAAGAAATTTCTAACCTCATCATTGGCAATTCAGTTTTATTTAAATGAACATAACGAAATAGTTAATCAGGAAAGAAATTTTGTAATCTCATTTTACAATATCTTCAAATTTATGGTACATACAATAGCGTCTCTCGTGTAATATAATAAAATCGGCGCGCTAGCTGGTTTTATTACATTTCCCTCATTATATCCAGTATCGTACCGCCGAAAACTAGATGCCCATACGATCGTGGAAAGTTAAGTTCGTTAAGTATGCTCAGAGCCGTGTCTTATCGAAGACACGGAGCTCAGATCCTCCGCCTATCGTGCCGTAGCATAACAATTACCCTATTATTTCGCACACACTGCCGCGGCGATTCGTCGGGCCTATACACCGCACATTTCCGTTCCACGATATACTCTCAACTTCCATTAAGGCTAAATCTTTTCGGTCGTCGCGTAAGCAGATATCAACGCTGAAGTTTAATTTGCCCTTCTACGTTATTACCGTTTATGTCAAGCGCCGATGAACTTTATTTTGATTTGATATTTTTATAAAAGAAGACGATCTTTTATAAAAAAGAGGAAAATATTGTTATTAGAATATAGATACATTACTTTTATAATATTTTATAGATATACTTTTTTATAAGTATGTATTACTTTTGTACGTATTACATATTATAATTATACAATATAACATAATTATATATGATATACATATTCTGTGCGCGATATAAAATGAGATTCAAAATATTCTTTATGTGTTTTTTGTTGTGTTGTTTATCAACACAGTTTTATTATATTACCTGTTGTATACAACATGATTATTGTAAATCTAAATCTGATAAATAAAAACACATTGACCTATCTGTTCTTATATTTACAAGTTATGAAAACTGCTTCTACAAAGAAAAATCGTACCGAGAGTTTAGAAAATTTTTGTAAGAGATATAGAAACGATGCCAAACAAGAGTTTATCGTATACTGAGTTAGTCGCCGCGTTCTTTCAATTTTAAAAATCATTGCCGAAACTTGTCGCCGGAAAAGAATAGGAGGTTTCAGCTATTCTAAAGACAAAGTTCATCTTTCTTTTTCCCTTTTCTTTCGTGCCGGGCCATCCTTTTCTGTTACCCCTTTTTCTCCTGTAATCCCACTCTCGCTCCGTCGGGATAAACTCTTGAAATTTCCGAGAGTTGCCCGGATGAGAAGAACCAGTTCCGCACTCCTAATTCTGCGGAATTAAACTCGCGAAATCGTTCTAATTGCGGATACAGAGCATCGGGATACTTGCATCGAACGAGGTGCATTGTACTTTTAACGATGTAATACTACGATTGAATTAATCACCGTTCAATTTCCCCAACACAGCTGTTAAATTATTTTTATTCTAAAGGTCGTGATTATTATAACGTTAATTTACAACTGCTGGAAAATATATTACTTTGTCGAATACGTCCTGCATAATGCACCAGAATACAAATCTTCCTTAATAAACTCTAATTAATTGTGTGTTGAATTCTAGTTAATTTTCTTTATAATTAAATCTTGAATTACAAATTGGCTCAAGTATGAAATTATTAGCCACTTTACGAAAAATTAATCTTTCTTAATTACGACATTATACGAGTTTGCGTTTCTAGATACAAGAAATGCAAGAAAAGGTATTAAATAGAGCGTTCCGTAAGTTCCTAGACGAATACGTGACACAACGGCCGAGAAAATGCAAAATTTGCCGAAAAGACTGCCGTACGGAAGTTAGTTTGAAAACGCACAATTTAATTGAACATTCGTAATAATTTGTCTGCACGAGAGGGTGCTAACTGAAACTCCGCGGTTTGTGTTCGCGTGCGATTCGTCGGCAGTAAGGAATTAGCACGAGCTGTCGAGTAGACAATACGGAATTAATTATAATTAACTGCCATTCACAAAAGTTTCCACGAACAATTTTGTGGTCGCACCATGCCGGTTATAATGAACTCTCTCCTGGCAGCTCCTATCATTTACATACTCTTACATTCAAACTGGGTTTTCGTTTGGCTGCTGCGCTGGTTCGCGACAACCCCAAGAGAAACTTCTTTAAATTATGCCCTTTGGAATATACCTTCGGCATGACGTAGAGTATAACGTCCGTTGAAAACTTTCCACCGGTACGAAGAAATATCGTTGCAACATCTAAAAATGCATACGACTGATTCTTACCGTCAAGCAGCAGAGATTACACATTTTGAAAGAAAGGTCTATACTTTACAAAAGAAAATTATATAAAACATAATTAGAAAGATTATCATATAATTCATTATATTAAAATTAATTGTGTGTGTTATTATTTATTATAGTTATATTATTATAGTATATTTATTATATTTCCTGTCATATCAATTAATTTATATACGTTTCGTAAATTTACAACATTTTTATATAAATAGATTAATCCTTGATTCAATTTTTTAAAATAATTATAATAAAAAAACTTTTTATAAACTTTTTTAACAATTATTTTATATATTATTTATATAAGTATAATGTTTCATCACATTTATGTGTGATAGCAATAAACGACTACTCGGAATAGCTTAAATAATTAACTTAATAACGTTTTATTTAAAGTACTATTTAAAAATTTAATAGCTCTATTAATATTGTTTAAGTGTTTTAATATCAATTTACACATAACTAAAATTTTTTACAACTCGATATTCTCTCATGCGTATCGTCATCCTCTCGTTGCAGGTTTTCTTCATTTCAAAGAGTAGCGCTGGCCATGTGGCCCTTATATTTACGACTTTATTCTACATGTAATAATCGTTCCTGTATTGCCCTACCGTGTTCAATCAATTTCGCGCAGAGGCTCATAATATCGTGACGATGATGTGTTAGTTGTCATTAAAAGAACAAGAAACAAGAAATATATATTCTAGTATAAAAAATAAAGAACGTCCAAGTAAAGAATATCAGAAAAGTACGATTCTTTTTACTTACTGAAACATCGATTTCAATTAAAAAACTATAACAACCCAGCACACACTCCTTGAAGAGGAGTCTCTAGACACTACATCTTAAGGATGTTCCCAGGACGTCCCTCGGATAAAGTGTGCTGTGTGGTAGCGTTAAATTAAATTAAATCAGACAATATCTTAGTTTGTAAATAATGATGATTTGTAAACTATAACTATATGAGTTTCAAAGTACATCAAAAGAAGGAGATACCTAGATCTCTCTCGCTTCGCGACGTAATCCGGATTTTGCCGACTAAATTGTGGGGGAAAAAAACCAGCGACTATCTCGCTTGTGTGGATGTGTATCTATACGCGCATAATATTAGAGAATGTAAGTGCACCGAGCTGACGTTTGGTAGTGCATTATCAGTTCGCCTCGCGCTCATAGGAAACCGCAATTTCCACAAATTACACGGATGAAAACTGACTCTTGCGACTGTACACCATCGGCTACAGCGCGGTGGAATTCATGGGTCGCGGGTTATGCCGCATTCGGTGGTATGTAGTAATTAGCAACATTGCTCCCAGATCTCCCGTGGATGGGAGGATCGAGCTGAGGGCCGAGCGAGGGAGTGGGCGAGCGGGGGCCGACGGATTCGCCGACACAGATTTCATTTCGAAGGAATAGAACGCAAACGGCGGCGATATTATCTTGCCCCTGTGTTGCGACTGTGACGTTTAACGATCGGTCATACCGAGGTTCTCACAGCACCGCCGGAAATCGAGACAAAAACAAAACACTGTCACATTCTTAGTCTAGTGACATCTTCGCGTATGAGGTCGTGAAATTTTTGACAAAGCTCGTGTAAAAATTGTCGCAATCTTAACTTAAGATTCGAGAAAGTGCACAATAGCAATCGTGAAAGCTTGTTCACGCTGTTTTGAATTCCCAAAAATGTTTGCACTTAAAACGAGATAAATATATAATTAGATATTAAAAAGAGAAAAAGCGAAGATACCGAGTGTACACTGAAAACTGTACGTAAATACAATAAAATATTCATTGAATTATGAAAAAATAATGAAAATTGGTCCAATGAATTCTCATAATGATTTAGATTATAAAACTATTCCTGGAATTCATTGCAAGAATGAATATATAGTTGTATAAATGAATCCAGTTATTGTATCAATGAGTTAACTATATTAAGTCGGATATTGATTTAACGATCATTCATTGGACCAAAAATGAATAAAATTTTTTTCAGTGTAAAAAGTGCAAGTAACACGAATCTTTAATTATTATCACCATTAATTTTTACATATAGGAAACTATGAGCTAAACAAAATGGGAAAATTTTCGAAGTAAAAGTTTTTTTTTCGAAGTAAAAGTTTAGTTTTCCCTATAAAATCGTTTTTTTAAAATGTTCCTGAGATTATTTGTTACCGAGTTACCGCGGATTAAATAAAAGGAGTATTTTTATTCTGTTTACAACTTCATTAAAAATCATCGTGCCGTAATTCAAAGAACAAATTCTTAAAGCTGACACTTTGCTCTATCAAATGGTATAATTATCAAATTTTTAAATATAGACATGGTTTTTTTAAATATAGATATAGAATTTTTTAAATATAGACGAATGAAGTAGCACTATGAATTTTCGTTCCGACTCAATATTATAACATAAAATGCGAACAAAAAAAACTTATTCGAGTCAGATAGGATCAAACGGTTGAAAGAGGATTCATTTTTTACTCTCTCGTACATCTCTTTCTCTCTGACACATCGCTTAAGATGCTTAAATGAATATCCTCGAAAATAAAGCATTTTTCTCAGTATATTTTTTTCTATTTTTAAGATATTGATTTTGAAATTATACATATCATTCAAATTGACATAATTTTTTTATTTTCGAAAGTTCCTTATCAGCCAGATAACATCAAATTTTCATAATTCTTGTAATCTTCTCTCACACAAAAAAAAAGTAAATTATAAATTTTGAGAGTCCTTATAGTATAGCTTTTGTGTAGTAAATTATATTTGTCTTTTTACAAATTTTTCGTAAATTGGATATTATTTGTGTATAAACGACATGGCAACTCTTAAAAAAAAGAACTGATTAATGTGTCAATCTGCAAATTGGCTCTATCAATAACTGATGATACTGCATCAGTAATTGATGAAATATTCTCAATTAATATATAGTTAATAAACAATTTATTGGAATACTAATTAGTTTCTTTTTTCTTAAGGGAATCAATGTATTAATATAATACTTATACATATTGAAATATATTAACTTCTTGAGAGGCATAGAAATGTGTAATCGATTTTATCAAATATTCTTATTTCGCTATTGAGCGCAAGAATTGAGTTAACCAGCGTGCTTCGTTATTGACGGGGGTAGTAATATTATTAACAATTAAAAAAACAACTTTAAATAACTATTTAAAATTGTACGCACTCTCGAAAATAGTAAAAAGGTGAAGCAACGGGCTAATGATAGTGAAGCGCTGTAAGCGTTGCGCAATTTTTGTATGTAAATCTTCAATTTATTAGGACGTTTCGACTCACGTTCGATTATTGCTGAAGATGACTCGAACGTGAGTCGAAACATCCTAATAAATTAAAGATTTACATACAAAAATTGCTCAACGCTTACAGCGCTTCACTCTCATTAGCCCGTTTTTTCACCTTTTTATTATTTTAATATTATTAATCTTACAATCCTTACTCATGTTCTCTTTGAACGTAACTACTCGCATGAGATGTTTCTGACATCCCAAAATTATATCTCAATTTTCATCATTCTTTTTTATGATTTAATTAAATAAAGATTAATAATTATACACCCTTTAAATAAAATGCGCTAAATATAAATATGTGTACACTGAAAGAACAATTTTGCTGAAGTATCTAAAAGTTCAACTAGATATTATATACAGATCTGAAAATAAATAATTTTGTTGGACTATGAAAATGATTATGTAGGACGTTCAAGTTGGTTATTAGAATATAAAAATTTGTTGCGGCTCACATGCTACATAGTTATTTTAATAGTCCAACAAAATTATTTTCAGATCTATATGTGTACCTAAATATTTAAATACGTACTTCAGCAAAATTGTATATTTTTTTTGTGCATAAAGCATTCATACATTTTAAGGAATTTATAAGGATTGGCTGTTCTAGACACTACACGCAAGTAGTAAAGGATTAATAAGAATCAATGCAAAGAAAGAACCTATATCGAAACGTTCTTCGCAATCGAAGCATAGCTGTATGAAAACTAGCGCCTCAACTGATTTCTGTGCGATTTCCATGAAAGAAAATAAGCCGAAACAAGGCACATCGAGTTTTGCTTCTGCAGACGTTTTTCCCGTCGAGTTTATTAAAACGCCGTGCAGCTGTAGCTGAATTATCGCCTGAGTTTCCTGTTTTGGCTCCCCCGCGGCAAAAAGCGCGCGTCGCGCAGCGGGAACGAAACAATTTGACCGCCTTATTCGAATTTACTTTTCTCCTGCGCATCCCGCGCGCCCGTATCAGCGCCGTAACTTTTGTCAAGCGGGGGGCAAGCAGTCGCGCCATTACCTCTGAAGCTAATGTACCCTCACAACGATCATTATGTAAATTCAAGTGTGATAGAGCGTCCCGCCGGGCTATAACGCGAGCGAAACTTTTTCACGGAAGCTAATCAATTCATTTATCGTGTACCCGATGTCCGCTGTTCGTTGGGATGGTACAAATATCAAGATTGTCCTTCAGAGAATAAATTCCCGCAGGAAAAGAATTCGCGAGGAGTCACGTGGAGTCACGTGTCGATTGTTTACCTGTAATTTTTCCACATATCTTTGCGGACGATAAAAATGATGCGTGAACAGCTTATTTTCAGAGTGTCTTAAATTCGTATGTTTAATCCTCCGAAACTGATCTTCTAAATCTAACACAATTACTGACCCTGGGTTTACGTAAGATCCATTTAATTTATATTAATTGAAAGGCATTAATTAATTTCAAGGAACCATAATAACATATGAGCCCCTTAGTTGACAAGTGGCATAAATCCGAAATTTATCTATCAATTTAATTTATTTTTATTTTGTTTTTATGTTCATAAAAAATAAAAATCAATTTTACATCATAAATAAAGTGACCGTAAAAAAAGCTGTACTTAAGTCACTATTTCAGCTTTTTTTATGGTCACTTTATTTATGATGTAAAATTGATTTTTATTTTTTTACGAATATAAAAATACGAACGAAAACAAAATAAAAGTAAATTAAATTGATAGATAAAACAAACATTCTTAATACTTTCTACTTCTATAACGAACGCATTTTTCCTAATTTTGGACTTATGTCACTCGTCAATTAAGGAGCTCATATAGCTCATTATAAAGAAGAATAAATATAAAATATATTTTAATAAGAATATCCCAATTTGCAGATGTAACATGAAGAAAATCAAATTGACTGAAATCTTTAACAAAAAAATTTTTCGTGCAGTACTGATTATTCCTACAAAATTGTAGCAACGTTGCAAACATTGCAGCAATGTTGTCACCAGCTTCGATACAGTATGGGTTTATACAATAATATTGAGTGCGTTCAAGATCTATCGTCAGCTCCGGAAAATTTTAAACCCTATTTAACCAATGTAAAATTAATTTTAATCTCAGTTCAATTTACCCTTTATCTTTTTTATAATTCTAAGAATTTTAGAAAAAGACAAAGAGTAAATTGAACCGAGATTGAAATTAATTTTACATTGGTTCTAATTCTCAGAATTCTAAGAATTAGAAAAAGATAAACAATAAGTAAATCGAAATGAAAGTAAATCTTACATTGGTGGAACCGGCTAAATAATATAAAAAAGCTGGCCTAAGGAATAAAGAGAACAGAGAGAAAAGATGAACGCTCCCATGATTATATCCATAGAATTAAACTCACCGGGAGGTGATTTCCCCACGCCGGAAGCGCACGATATCGGCAGGCCGGAATCTCGTTATCCATCCGCATCCGCGAGCGTCAGTGGACAAAAGTGTGACAGCGGGAGTTAGACGTGCGCTCGATCCCGAGGAGAAAAGGGCGCGGAGCGCCGGAAACTTTCTGCGTTGATGAAATTTCTTTGGGCGAAAACTTCACCGCGGGGGTGGCGGCGCGATGACGGCGAAGAAGTCGCCACAAAACCGCGCGCAGTTAACCGCAGACGAAATAAAAGGGGAGGAGGCGGAAAACAAACGGCTGATTATCTTTCCCGTTCTCGCGTTCACGCGCTTTTCGACTCGATCGCGTGTTCGGGGAAAGGATCGATTCCTCGCGCGAGGAATCGATTTCTCACGCGACTGCGCCTGCGCGTCAGGACGTCACATCGTGCGACGGTCGGACACACGCCGTTTACTCCGCATCCGCACTGCTCTGCGACTCCGCGTAGTAGCGTGGAGCGATAGTAATCGTGTTTACGTTCATGAATAGTCCTCCGCAGTCTTTCGAGAACGTCTGGTGGGAACAGAACGTGATAAGGTGGTAATCGGACGAAAGACCGCTTAAAATTCGATTTTTCCGCGACCATTTCTTTTTTTTATAAGCTCGTGTTTGCGTAACCTTGTTCTCCTTGAGATATACTTGTTTTATTTTTTGAATTCTACAATAAAATAGCATAACATAAAAGAAACGAACCATGCCGTGTGTTCATTTCGTTTTTAAACGCGACATATGTGACACGATATATGCGACGCGTGAGAGATTCTGCTCCTCTATTCTCATCATGATTTTATGTGTTGTTAGTGTTGTTATTACTTTATTTTATCTCCATGGTTTGTTGTCTGTTCAGGCTGTATCAGAGTATACGATGGCTCAAAACGATCCCAGAATCCCGAATTTGCAGGACACATTTACTCCTTTCGGTTTACCGTTATCTGGAGTATATAAGCGGTAATTTCTGAATTGCTTAACTCCGTTTCACATGTTAACTTGTTATTAATTCGCTGACCTTTGATACAAAGATAAAAACAACATCTTTTATTTATGTTACAGAAGTTATGCTCATGTGACAATCAAAGACAGATTGCCGGTGATACTAACGAAAATTATTGATATACTCTGCCAGAATAAAAGCAAAATTATAGATACATACAGTGAGGTAATCTTCATAGAAGCAGATATATGTGTGTGTGTGTGTGTGTGTGATGTAGTAATCAGTTTCACATACCGTTATGCCTTGAGACACATAATACATACTATTGAATTACAGAATACTGAAAAAGATATTAAAGAGATCATAGGATTCATAAGTCAACTGAAAACTGAGATTGTTACTAATAAAGCCTTGAAGCCACTGCGTTTAAATACCAAAGTAATTAATGACGCCGAGGAATGGAATAAATATCTAGAGTACAGAACATGCGTAGAAGATGGAATACCCACATGGTTCAATACAGTGTGGTTATATTGCGAATGTTACATGTATCGTGTATTAGCTCAAGAAATTAGTTTGTTGTAAGTTTTGATGTACTAAATGTAACATGAATTCATGTAGAACAAGCTAAAATGTCGTTTTGCAATACTAGGAATACCATACACAATTACGATCCATTTGAGTATCAAAAGCAAACTGATTTTATTAACTCCATTGAGTCTGTGGACTTAATTGCCTTATATATAAAAGACGTACTATGTAATAAGGAATATAATAAGGAAAATTCAAAGAATGATTTTCTGAAATTTCTGAAATTGAGCTTGTGGGGTAACAGGTTGTACTATTTCTATCTAATTCTAATACGCTTGTCTTTTATAATGCATTGTTAATAAATAATGATTTCTATATTTACAGACACGATCTATCTGCAACTGCAGGAGCCCCTTCTAGTCAGACTGGTAATCCACTTGTGATAGTGGAGTCTTTAAACCAAAATATAGTAGTAAATGATTGGGAGATTGTGTGGGATATTGTGAACAAAAAGATGAAAGAAAACGATAATATTCATATAGTACTTGATAATGCAGGATATGAACTCTTCACTGATCTATGTTTAGCAGCTTTTTTGGTTACTATTGTACCTACAACTAAGATAACGTTTCACGCAAAATTATATCCATGGTATGTGAGTGATACAACCATTCATGATTTTCTCTGGATGTTAGATTACATGAATAAACTAAACGATCATCCAAATATACAATTATTGGGTAAAACATTCAAGAATTTAATGGATCAGGAAATTTGGTGTATTAAGGTAAATTTAATTTGTATTTAGATTATCGTGTAAAATTATATTAAATATAATTTAAACTTTTTATTACACAGGAAGAGCCTTATTGGACAGGACCGTATGATTTTACACAAATGAAAGAAAGAGGGAAAAATATATATGCTCAATTTTCCGATGCTAAATTAGTAATATTTAAGGGTGATCTGAATTATAGAAAGCTTCTGGGTGATGTAAATTTTGAATACAATATAAGCTTTACAGCTGCATTGGGAAATTTTCAACCTACAAATATTTTGAGCTTGCGCACTATGAAATCCGATATTTGTGTTGGATTACCAAATGATACGGCTGAATTCTTTGAAATGCATAAAGATAAACTGATAACCGGAGAATATGCCATTATTCAAGCAGCTTTGTTCAAAATTTAAATTACTAGACGGTTCTGTAAAATAAAAATAAAATCTTTAAATTGTAATAATCGTTGAATATCTTTGAATTATCGATAATCGTAATTACTTACGTTTACCACTGTACAAATATATAAAGTTATATAGCACGACATTTGTATATATATAGATATGCACGAGAATATATCTATATTGAAATAATATATTCATAAAAAAATCTTTATATTTCTTGTAAAAGAAATTGAGCTTGTGGGCTCAAAAAAATCTTTATATTTCTTACAACATATTTATATTTATTCTGTGCCATATATATTGTATATTAATTATTTCATCTGTTATCTATACATACTTCTGTCTATATATATAGTATAATATATACATAAATAAAATCTATATCTAATTACAAGTATTTTCTAGTATTTTACATTGTAAATTTTCATCTGCATTTTGTAAACTACTTTGATATATACAGTTATTTTGTGTGAAATCAATTTTCTTATGGTAAATTCAGCCATTAATACAAATGTTGCTGTTGATTTGTAACTAATTTATGCAGTGGAATGATAAAAACACGATGAGAATAATCTCTTAATAGATACTTATAAATTGTCACTACATAATAATGATTATCTAATTTTTTAAAAGTCTGTACAATAAAAGTGCTAAGGAATTGTGGTGTTAGAATTTTTTGTTGTTCCATCCTCATTACAATTAAACACGTTCTTACATGATTATTTAAAGTTAGTTATTTTCTATTATTGATTGCCTATTCAGAAGTTATGACATGCCCCTACACACACAATTCTTATAATTTAAAACGTTGCTCTCTCTCAATCTTATTTCATATCAATTGTTATCAACGATCAAATACTTTTCTATTTAATTAACATATACATATAAGTCGAAAGAGAAATTTAATAAGAAGTAATAAATGTTGATAATTTCTTATTTATTGAATTTTAATCGACGGTATATTACATACGTATGTGCACATAAAATTATAAAGCAACTATGTAAGGATATAATACTATATTTATATCTATAAAATATTCAAATATATGAAATTAAATTTTCTATGTTTTGATTTAAATAATTTGACATTAATTCGACGCGTTTTATACTTATCAATAAATTTTAAATTGTAAAACATAATTTCAACAAATATGACCTGATTTAATGTCCATATATTTATTCGTAAAATGCATAATAGATCAATCTTTTAAATTGGTATGTTGAGACATTTTTTCAGAATTCATTAGAATTTTTCATTCTTAAGTTTTATAACATATTCTGATTAACATATTCAATATTCAGATATAAAGATATGTTCTTCATTGTAAAACTTCAACTGTGAATAATGCGATATATATATATATATATATATAGTTGTAGATAATAGATTTCGAAAGAGATTTAGAATCTCGCACATAGCATCAGTTGCAAATATTTATTTCTCATTATTATGTGATATAAAACATTTACTTCGTAATTAAGTAAAACTTATTTCTCACTGTACTTGATTTTTCGTATCACGATAGATATTTTACCAAGTGGCGATAAAGCTCTTCTATCAATGAACTTTAAGATTAAATGTAATAAAAATCTATGTGTACATTAGAGCATTCACAAAATTTTGAATAAAATTGCTTTAATTAAATATATTCATTATATTGTAAAGATTACTGTAATCATAGTAATCATAATCACTACAATAAAAATGAAGTAATAATAATTATTACAATACATTTTAATAAATAATTTAAATGTACTAGAATTTAATTATTATTGTCGTTACAAGTAAACTAGATTTATATGCTAATATATGCTTGTCCAGCAAGCGTTTTTAGATGGAACAGCATTTTATTAATATAACATTAGACAATCCCTCTATTAGACAATTTTTAATATCCATAAATAAAAATTTATAAAGAATGTGTAAGTATGTATAAAACTTTTACGTACGAGTATTACTTTTATATCCAAGCATAAATGACACAAAATAATCATTAGTATAGATTACTTATTAGATTCGAATAATCGTAAAAATTGGATTTAAGTTATAATTTTATCTAAGATAATATTATTATATGTAAAATAGTGATTATATAAAGTCAATTAATATCTCACTATATTATGTAACTCATTATATTTCTAATCATGTTCAATCCAACAAAGTGCGCCCTACAAAATTTATTTGCAAAGAATCTTATTTTAGACCGTAACATGTGAGAATACTTCAACAATCAATATTAGAAATTAAAATGTCTATACCATTCAATGTAAAATTTATTTGGAAAGTAAGTGCTGATCATATATTATAACTAAAGATACTTGAAAAAATATTAACTAAAAATTAATTCTGATTATTACTCTGAGCAATTATTATTTATTCCCCTATTTATTTTCAATAAAGAACTAAAACATAAAATTAAAAAAAATATAAAACATGAAATTTAAAAAAAGTATAATTTTTTAATAAAATGCATCCCTTGTTCTTATAACTAACTAGCATTTATTTCCAAATGTTACAAAATAAAAACAAATAAAAATGAATTCAAATTAAAAAAATTTTTTATTAAAAAATAAGGAAGTTTGGCCTATGCTTCTCTGGCTTAATTAATTATTTCACAAAATTGTTATATTTAATAATCTCAGGACAAGCAGCTTGTAATATTGTACATGGATTAATGTATATGACTCAACTATCAAATTACAAGGAAATTATCACTTATCTGAAAAATTTCGATAACAGAAAATATCTATAACCAGTAATATATTCGTTCTATCTATTAAAATCTGAGTACTTTACTGCCACATGGTAATACTATCAGTACAGTCTGTTTATATATACCAGAAGACATTGCAACAATATATTAATCTGTATGAAAAACATTTATATAGAGTAGTTGTGCAGAGAATTTCTTACAAAATTTATGACAGTTAAATAATTATCAGAAATGTGGCACTTCGCGTAACGTCGCACGAGGTCAGCCATGTTGTAAAATCATATTTATTATCTACATAATGAATAAAATAATTAACGACATTAGAAATATATCTAAAATTCTTTTCTGGAGAAAGATTTTAAATGCATGTATAGATTGATTAAACTTAAAAAGGAACGCGATTTGATCTAACGCCTCGCGGATATAACGCGAAATTCTATATGACATAAAGAAAGAGGCACATGTATATACTATATATTAAAAGTTAGGATTTAAAGGAATATATGTACATACTTGTATATTTCACAAAATTATAGCTAAAAACATATAATCCAGATTTCTTTAATAACATCACGCCCAATATCCATTTTGAGGCACCCCGCATAGTGTCTTGCGTCTTATATTATGTTTACAAAGATACATTCATAAACACAATGGATGAGTAAGAAATATTGAAGTTGAACGCAATGTAATCGTTCCTTCCCAAATGAAATAGTACTATCCAGCACAAGGCATACATTCACGCTTCTTATTATTTTATAATATTTAAATACGAATATTCATTATATTCAGCTATCAAATATGTATTAAATAATAATAACGAATAATTAAAAAAATTTTCTATGTCGTTGAATATGGATTTGATCTGAATCATATAACAAGAATTGTATCTATTTCACATAATAATTGGCAACTAAAAGATATGCAAAATTATTAAGTTCATTATTCACATTAGTATAAGAATAATAATATTGTATAATACATAATAATAGAATTTAATAGTAAAAAACTATTCCGCGTCCACGAAATTTAAGAGTTAGTAACTGTTACTTGGTGAATGCAGCAAATACAGCCCAAAGTACCGGATTCGCGTTACGTTTAGCAGATTCCGCCTCAAAATCGAGGTCTAATAATGTCCGTACTCTCCGCATCGCTACTTCATAATCGTCGTCCGACAATGGCGCAAATGCATTTTCTAATACATCAGCTGCATGAGCTAAAATGACTAATGCCAATGTTCGTCTATCCATGCGAGCGGCATCATTTACCCAACGACCTAATACAGCTTCTTGGATCTGTAAAACAGAAAGTAACATGTGCTATTGTTCTATTCATAGATTATATAACTCAATTTAGCATTATATATTCTTTTGTGTAAAATGTAGAACGCATTTTTTGTCCTTGTCATTATCTGTTTTCATTTTTATACGTTTACACTTAGATATTCCTCTTTACTTTTTATTCTAAGAATAATGTAAGTATAACTTTTAGCATAATTATGTATCTGAGCTATTCCAAAAATAGTACCAAATTGATGAAACTTCGGAAAACTCTTCCTTTGTTATCCGTAATATACTAAAAAAAATTTCAAGTAGGTTCACTAAACCATTAGAGAGTAATTATTATTTTAATTATGATGATTATAGAAATTTAATACTAGTACTGCCCAATTAATAACTTATTTTAAGTATTAAAAATATTATTAATAGTATTTTTAATACTGAAAATAAGTGATTAATTGGCCAGTATTAGTATTAAAGTTCTATAAG
>NW_017257198.1:1831487-1889565 GCF_001594055.1 Mycetomoellerius zeteki
TGGTATGGCTCAATATGGCATATTCTGCCATAGTTAATAAAATATTGAAAAGTGAAAAATAATTTTTTAAAAATAAATATATTATATTATCTACTATTTATATAAGTAATCATTAGATTTACTACACGTTTGGCGCAGTTATGCAAATATTTCGAATTTGAGGGATGTTTGTCAACGATTGTATCTCAGATATATCCTTAATAAGAAATGTAGAAATAACTAATGCTATAAATTAAATTTGTAAATTAAACTTTCAATTAACAACACGAAGTATAAATTAATAGAGATCTCCTTGAAACATTATTTGTCAGTTATGTATAAATGCATAATAAGCATACTGCAAAAAAGATAACTATATAAAATATATGTGTATATATATATATATACAAATATATATATGTAATTATATATATACAAATATATATATATGTAATTATCATGCATATACATATATTTAATTAGGGAGCTGTTATCTCGTATACATGCTTGGTAATCAATGTAGAATATTAAGCACATATATAAAGATAAGATATTACTTCCGTAGGGGATAAACATAACAGCATTATAACATTAAGCATAGAAAGTTGAAATAAATGTTCAAATACTGAGAAGTTTTCTATTCAATTTATATGAGAATAGGTCATAAGTTAGAGAGGAAGGTTTTTTTCTGAGTAAATACTACTTATTGCCGAAAAAATTTGAAAGGTCTAACGAGCTTTCTATTATAAAAATATATAATATTTATAATAAGATTGAAAGACCGCTAATATTAAACATAATAATTTTAAATTAAGAAGCGCCATAACGGTCAGAACGTTAAGATGTTGAACTATTGTAAATTCATTTAAATGAATTAATTCTCAGAAATGATTTACAATAGTTCAACATCTTAACGTTCTGACCGTTATGGTGCTTCTTAATTTAAAATTATTATAATATTTATGATCTGATAAGTCAGTCATTACGTTACATAGCAATAGTCACTGTAAATACATAAATATTATATGTGTGAGGTGTGTATTATACTGTATAATATATACTATATTTCAAGGCTGGAAAACTCATACAAATATAGACACAGAAAAATAATGTAAATTGCGAGGTAAATTGTTTGTGAATGTATAAAAATTTACATGCACGAACTATATTTATATTGTGTTTGTATCTGTACTTGTATGAGTCTTCCAGCTTTGAAATATAATTAATAATTCCCCAATTTATTCCATAGGCGTTATATACAGTGAATGAAAAAAATGTATTCACACAGAGGAGATATCTTAAAAAATCTTTTTTAAAAATAAACATTAATTAACAATTTATTAACAAACAGTCTGTTTTATTGGTCTATTTTTTGGAATTATTTTGCACAATTAGTATTCGTACAGTCAAGAAATTTAGCTTTTAAGATCAAGAATAGGCGAAACTCTTTTGTTTATATTAGAATGGACTCATTGTATAAAATTGCTAATTAATATTTATTTTCTATAAATAAGGCTTTTTATAATAATTTCCTCTCTACGAACACTTTTTGTACTCACTGTATGTATCAATAATAAAAAAATAGTATCATAGAAGAATACAAAGAAGATAAATAATTTACCTTTTTCACGAGACGGCTTTTAGCAAGGTTGTCGGTAAGAGGATGAGTTGTCATATCAAATAGTAAGAAATTTTGTTTCTCTGTAGTTAAGACACCCTTCTCGACAAGATTTTTTGCTAGTCGTTCTCTGACATTTTTCAACTGATACCTCAGTTTCAAAGGATTCCATGTTTCTCCTGTAACCATGCAAGAACTTTTAGGACCAACATCTTGTACATAAAGTACAGTAATAAAGGAACTAACCACTGAGGTATTCTATCCAACTCTGCACAGTTTCAGGTGGATCGGTGTCTTTTAAGTGTTTCAAAGCTTCGTCCAACAGTACATCTCCCGTAGGTGCGTCACTTTTCAAAAGAAGCTTCCTAGCTAGCAGACTTTTCTTACGCATACCAGCTTTCTCCAGCTCTACTCTACCCCGAAAGGCAAGCTCCGCTAAGATACATCCCCTTAATCCGGAACTTATGCAATCGTTCCAAAAGGACGTGTATCCCTATGAAAAAGAGGACAAAAGGTCAAACGCCAACCAGGTCGGTCCAGGAATTCATAAAAGAGAGGAGGATTTCTAGGACGTAAATGAACCTCTTTATCCTTGAGACCGAGCAGCAGGACCTCCTCCATGAGAGTGAGACGTGTCTCCTTATCAGACTCATCGTCGATGGTGGGATTGCAGTTGAGATCCTTCTGGGACAAGCAATCCGAGTCCGGGCTTTGTCCGGACAATTTGTCATTGTGACCGACGAGGTCGGCGTTCGAGCCGTCCTGGCCGCTACCGCCGCCGCTGCCGCCGCTGTTCACCACGCGTCGTCGCTGCACCAGCCCGTCACCGCGATTCATCGTGCAGCGCAGGTACCACGATGAGCCACCACTTGGAAGTACGTCCGCGTGTTCCGGAGAGGATACACCACCGCGAGCAACTTTGACCAAACGAACGTGTCCGTCTCAGACAGTGTCGTTATTAGAGGGAGCCGGCACGGGCATCCATCGTACGGTAAACACTGTACCGTTGACGTTTACTCCAAAGCGACATGTCTCATCCAAGATGGCCAGGCCCCTCTCGTTTGATGACCTCTTCGCGCGATTACCTGCACAGTTTCGGTGGGCCGAGTCAGCGCGGCGGATGACGCGCGGCGCGATGCGACGCGATGCAACGGCTGACGTGACGGAACGAAGGGCGTTCAACAAATATACCTCCGCTCGATTCAAGCTTGCCTTCTGCCGTCCACGTTTAACGTGTGTCACCGACTCACCACGAGAACCAACACGTCTGCGAGGAAGATATCGGGATGAAACACCCGTGCAAAATCGCGAGACAAATCCGGGACATCGAAATCGTACGGAGTTCAGCGCGAGAATCACTCGCGTGCCACGCAGAGAATGAAGAACGAAAAGGACGAACGTCTGTTCGCACCAGCGGCAACAATCACGAATCAACGAGCGGAGCAGTGTCGCCAGTCTAGAATGCACAAGTTTTCCGTACCAACCGAACGACGCGAATCTATTTACCCTGTGAGAACATCACTGTTCGTACTATTTGCACTTTTTGCACTCAGCATCTCCCTTTTCTTTCGTTTTAACGCCCGAATGTATAAGTTTGTTCGTATTGCTTGTACTTTTTGCACTCAATATCTTTGCTTTCATTCTCTTCATCTTTCAAATACATAGTTACCTTGTTTTAAATATAAAAATTTTTGAGGATTTGAAGCAACGCGAACAAAACTCAAATTACTCTGAATTGCGCAGAATATTCACATTGGCTTTTGCGCACGGCATATAATCGCATTATAGGGAATAACTCTAGATGGCCAATCGGTCTTCCGCTTTTCCGGAAGCGATAGACCGGATAGACAATAGGCATCTGTGCAAGAAAGGAACAGGCATTTCCGGTATTTAGTGTACGTTATGTCAACTGGAAAATTGAAAAATCTGGCTCGTATTCAGAGCACGCTTGCAATGAATTGTTAGCGCACGATAGTATTTGTAATACATTTAGGAGTATTTAGATTATTTAGAATGAGTTTTTATGTCTGAAATTAATTTCTAAAATTCTATTATAACAGTATAGTGTAGTGAAAATAAAATAATTAGGGCCACTTCGATCAACTCCGATTAACTTTGATCAGACCGTTTCGATTGATTAACCGCATTTATAATTTCGACTGCGATTGGCCAATTCCGACTAAGGGCCGATTGTTCCAACTTCTTGGTAAAGTTTATCTGTTAGGTAAGTAGCAAGATTATTCAATCACGTGCGCGGATTGCCAGATTTACTTAACAGGTAAACTTTACCAAAAGATGGAACAATCGGTCCTAACTGTCGATTAAAGTTGGTCAAAGTGGCCCATAGAATAAAATATATAGTATAGTATAGATTAATTTTATACATATGGTCCGTATTCAGAACAAGCTTGTAACGATGTTAGCACGCATTTACAGTATATAATAATTTACGCTACATATATTCTCAGTGTGAACTCTATAATATACTGGAGCGCGCGTGCCTTTCCTGTACTAAACTATAGAAATTAAACTGCGGCTCGATGAAAAAAAGGAAGGCAAATAAATATACTAAGGCCCGTTTCTACCAACGTAGATTAACTTTAATCTTGGTTCAACTAACTCTTCATCTTTTTCTACTTCTAAAAATTAGAAAAAGATGAAGAGTAAGTTGAACCAAGATTAAAGTTAATCTATGTTGGTAAAAACGGGCCTAATTGTCTTTCTGACTCTTTTCTGCAAACAGCACAATTAGCAAGTCCTTAAAAAAGAAAACAGTACTAATTTTTGCATCAGGGTGTTATATTTTCTAGAAATTGGAACATCCTCACTCCTCGATGACGCGTTCCAATATATTACAGAGCTCATTGCATATACTAGAATTTTAGAAATGCAAGCATTATCGATAAAATATGAACCTTATGTTTTCATCATTTAATTTAATATTGTAATAATTCATTACTTGTATTTGTTATATATTTAATCTTTTATAATATCTATGAGAAATTTATTTGCTGATATTGTTAACGATATTTAATATAAAAAACATGTAGTTTTAAATAAGAAATTTTAAATAATAAATGTATGATGATTTTTAATTAAAGTTTCGCTCTTCTTTATCTGGTAAATAGATAAAGGAGAATGAAGCTTTTTTTCAATTGAAGCTTATAATTAGCTCTTAATGATTATTTATTAGCTATTAATTTATTTATCATTAAGATAGATATTCATCATTAGATAATCATTAGCTATTAATGATTATCAGGCATAAAGATGTATTTCAATCGCAAGAAATAGTTACTGACTGTTCACATTAAGCACTTTATTTTATTAAGCCTATATGTTAAAAAAATTTGAAATATATAAAGTGTAAATATAACTATGTAAATTAGTTACTATTAATAAAAAAAATAGAATCTGTAAGTTAAATTGCGGTTATAGCTGAAGAAAAGGAATTAAGTTACAGTTACTGAAAAAAGTAATTCTAACTGTAACTTCGTTACAAGTGACAAGTTTTTTCCCAACCTTGAACACTAAACACATATCGATTTTACCGCAGGTAACCGATACGTTATGACAAACTTGAGAATATTTTATTACACAATAGCGCACACGATCCGATAAATGAGCTAATAATATCACGATTTTAGTTTCCGGTCAAAAAGAACCAGACCGATCTAATCAAGATACCTTCATATTTAATCATTTTGTTTTTTCTGCTTGCTTATTTTATACGTAATACAGCACTCTGTTTTTTTACCTTTTAAAATTATCGTCGAACGTGCATTTAAAATAGAAACCATCTGCGAATACATTTAAATATTTTTTAAGTCTTATCTCTTCCGTAAAAATAACGGACTTATCAAATGCTTAAAAAAATGTTAATATTATCAAGATTCCAAAGTTGTAACAAATGTACGAAAAGCTGCTGTTGCAATAATTTATACAGTTATAAAGGTGACAAATAAAATCTGCCAGAATTCTACAGAGCTGTCCCAATTAAAATGATTCTGTTCTTTATCAATTATTCTGTTATAGACATTCAAATCTTATTATCGAGAATGATCGAGAAGCTGAATATGCGGAAAATATTCGAGCCTCAAATCAAATTTGGCTGTTTATTGTTAAATATCAAAGAAGTAATGTAATTCAATTCCATTATTTTTAACTTTTATGTGTTTCGAAATGTAAATCAATCCATTTCTGCAGTTAGTTTCAAAGTAAACAATATCCGTATTGATGCGTATACACTTAGTAAATTAAATTTCATTCAAATTTAATATTTAACATTTCTTGAGTCAAATTGTTTTCAACTCTTTATTTTAGTTAAATTAACAGCATATTGAGGCTGTATTCCAAAATTTACTGCCAGTACTGAAAATCTATAGTGCACGTGACGTAAACTATAGATTTTCAGTACTGGCAGTAAATTTTGGAGCAGCCTCAATAGGAGCAGTGTGGCGACTTATTATTAAAAAACGATTAAAAATAATTCAAATTGGGTATAAATTATATATAATTTCATATATAATTTCCTTCATTTGACATTACATATGAATTTAAGAATATTCGATCGAAGAAGGTATAAAATATAAAATAAGATAATAGTAACTGCACAGATCTGTTCGATTTTTGATTCTGTCATCCTTCTCTTTGGCTTCAATTTTCAGTTTTTCACCAGGACAATACTTGTATAATTTTTATATCAGAGTCTTGCATATTTCGGAAATAATGAAAGCACGATAATAGAAATCGAGATACAGAAAACTGACAATGAATGGCTCGGTCGAGGGCACCGATCAGGCTTGTCACGGTTCTGTCCCGCTCTACGGCAATGAGCAACGTCGAGGAGCAAGACGGAGCCGTTCACGGCGTTCAGCGTCCTGAGTTCAGTTCTCCGTGATCGCTCGATCAGGTGGCATCGAGCGGGATCTGCTCGCGCCCGATCCATCGCGTTCTCGCGATTGTACTCGCATCTACAAAAAAAAAGAAGAATTAAAATAAACCGCACGTCACTGGATATCGCGACGTTGTGTTCTTCGTGGGAAACCGAGGTACTGGATATTCACCGGAAAGGGAAATCGTCGATAATGATTCAGCGGATTCCTCATTGAATAGATCAGTACGTCGGATCGGCTATCAGGTGAGACCGGCGAAAGGAATTTCTACGGTCACTACCGTCGCGCGAGAATTCCTCTCCACGAGTACGCGACGCGCCGCGCCGCGCCGTTCGTTAATATCCTGGGATCTTGGATAACATAGTTGCCTAAGAATGACGTTTACCAAGGACTTTTAAATGTCTTTTGAAATTGATTGGCGCTCAGACTTGTTTAAAAACGACTTTCGCTGCGGGAAAATTTGAATTTTGCCATACGGCACAGTTCCGCTGGCAGAACATCTCATTGTCGATACGGGCGTTCGAAGTTTTTTAAAAATTATATTTAAAAAATCCTGTTTCTAGTCGAGCGAAACTGTTTTTAGTTTTATAAACTTTTCTTTTCCAAATTGCTGTTCAACACTGTGTGACATGAACTCCATTATGAATTGTATTAAATTTAAGAGAAATTGAAGAGCGTTTCTCATTCCAGGAATAAAGTTGATCTTTTTAAAGCAGAGTCTAATATCGAATAATTTATTTAATGCTACTCCAAGATTCTTGACATCATTGCAGTTCTTGATCTCTCTATTATTAGATATCATATAAAAGTAATCATATCTCATTGTGGAAAGAAACGATATTATTAAGAAAGTTTTACGTACGTATAACTACAATTGTAATTATATACTTTAGTTATGCTCTGGTTATAGCAGCAATCTTTTAATTTAAGGATTTTTTCACATCTTAATATTTAACATATAATTATTACGTGTTATTTTTATATATAAATATTACTTAATTTATTTTTAATTCTGCATGGATAATAAGTAAATAAATCTATTAAGATTGGGTTGTTTCACCTTTCGGTAAACTTCAGCTCACTGTCTTACTCTCTTACTCTCTTACGTTCTTACTCTTTTACTCTTTTGTTTATTCAATAAGTAAATTACCTCATAGTTTTTCTAAAGATGGAACAACCAGCCCTTAAACAAATAAAAGCCACCAAGTTTTAAAATTGAAACAAATTAAAGTTACAATTTATTTTAATATAAAAAACTGTACAAAGAAAATGACAAGTAATATGAGTCAATAGACTAGATAATCTAGATACGGCAATTATTATCAAGACTAGAAATGAGATCAAGATTAGAATGAGATATTATCGATATCAATTGAATTATGTTATTATATTATTAAATAATGAAATAGTTCTAAGTTCAAATATTATTGAATAACTTCTAAAATTATTTCTAACATTGTTGCGAATGCACGAGAAAAGGAATCTATACTTACAACTTCCGGACACTTCGATTTAAATTCTAGAGTGAAGCGACGACCGCGCATCAATGTTCTGAATAGGTGTATACGGTAATGCAGTAGCACACTTAAGAATTACATCATGATTACATGTCCCTCCGGCTGACATGATTCTAAATTTCACACGAGCTATTATTTCAATCGCGCATCACTCGTCGCCGACCCTCGATTCCCCTGCGGCTGCAATGAATCGTCGTTTCGTCGGCCGTTCATTCCGCCTCATCCGTCGATCTCACAAAAGGGAAACCATGGGAATCCCGTCTAATTATATTATTCATAATTAGCTGGGACTTGCGCGCGGAGCTGAGCGGAGCGGAGCGGCGCGGCGCTATGCGGCCGAACGTGCTGCAGTCCTAACGATGTGAAACGACGTGGATTATCACAGTTATCCGAATGTACTTGACTATTCCGAGACAGTCAGGATGCATACGAGCGTTCGGATTTTTTTTTCTTTCTTTTTCTCTTTTTTCCGTTTTCTTTCGAGAGAACGTATTTACTTTGCTACCGGCATCCGCCGCATAAAGTAGCAGCGGAGTAGTAAAGTGAAACGGATAACACCTGTGCAGTTGTTTGGTTCACGGATATGATTTGGTTAACGGACTTCAAATTATACGGTTTTTGTCGGAGATGGAAATACTTCGGTTGTGTGTTCGTACGAGTCGCGTTTCGTTATGATATGGTGTGTATTTGCACGAACGTCACTTTTTCACTAACAATGAGATACGCACAACGACAAACACGCACCACACAGTAACATGTTTTCGATGAATTCTCTCGAATCGATTTTACGGAGATATTTCATTGAAACAATATTTGTATTAAGATTAATATATAAATATTTCTTAAAATTCTTTATATAATTTTTCAAAATTTTTATATGGATTTCAAAATTTTTTTAATTTCTGTATATAATTTTATAATTTAAAAAAAATTCTCTTTTTTTTATATCAATTGAAGTTTCAGAAGTGTCAAGAATATTTACAACTTTTCTAGAATTATGTATATATGAGCCGTTTATTTTGAAAGTGGCCTAAGTCCATTTGTCAATTTTTTGTTGTTGACTGTACTAGCGTGTACAACTTGAAGTTAGCTGTCATAAACAACATTTTGCGGTTAAGTATATTCAGAGTATACGATAATTTCTGACACATAAATTTTCGCAATTATTTCAATAATTAAAAACATTACTTTGAAAGTGGCCTAAGTCCAATCTATTATAATGTGGAAATCATAGACCACAAATTTTTAGTATTAGGACATTCATTTTTACCGAATGATAGAGATTTTGGCGTCGTAGAAATGTCATTAAAGAAAAATAATTTACTGTTTGTCCCCCAAGATTATTATAATGTTATCAAAAAGTGCCGGAAAGGTAATAACTTTATTCTAAATGAAATGAAACAAGAGGATTTCATATCAACAAGATTTTTGGAGGACGCAGTTTTTAAAAGGGTAAAGAATTCTAACGGAGAAACAATAAATTGGTTAAAAATATGCTGGATGCGTTTTTTGAGAAATGAACCATATAAAATTTTCTATAAGATATCAATGGATGAGAATGCAGAGTTTAAAATCCTGGATTTATTACCACGTCGGGGTAGACCAAGAAAATTCGAAAATATTGTATTGACACCACTTTATAAAAATATAAGACAAATTTCAACAGCGAAATAAGGACATGATGGACTTACTACGATATATACTACCGGAGCACCATGACTTCTTCAAATCCCTCCCGCATACACAAAATGTAGATGAGCAGTAAATTGTTATGTAATTTATATAGTTAGAAGATTTCCTGAATTGCATAAATTGTGTTTTTGAAGTGTTGTAAAGAAATAATATAAAATAAATTGAGTATTGTTTTTTCAATTTGAAGCATTTTAAATTGTCGAATGGACTTGGGCTCTTTCAAATTTTATAACAAATCTAGTTGTTAATTTTGAAAGTGGCTTAACTCCATTTGTAGTAAGAAAACACATATTATTCACTTAATAATTGCTATTATTTTAATAGGAATTGTAAATTTAACTCTCTTAGATACACTTAAGCAGTGTGACATGTTGGTATCCTATACGTATATTTTTAATTTTATTGAAACGCAAACTCTTAAATATCTCAATTTAAAAATAAATGGACTTAGGTCACTTTCAAAATAAACGGCTCATATATATATATGTGTGTGTGAAAATTCTAAAGTATTCTCTAAGACCTCTTATTCTATAATTTCCGAAGAAAATTTATAAAATCTGAAGAAGATGAAGATGTATTTTTTTTCAGAAATCTTTATTAAAAAAAATTCTTAAAAATATTATGAAAATATTAGATATGCATTATGAGAATTTTTTCACCACGAAAATTCATTGTAAATCGTATCATTACATATAAATCTATATGTGCATAACAATACTGCGCGAGCACAGCAATTCCATGGATTTACTCTGTTAATTTCTGTAAACATGCTGTCACATCGGTTTTATAATGAATTTATTTGCGTCAGAGTTGTTTGCGAACGCTCGCACGTATCTTGCGAGTGCATATTTCTCGCCCGAAGAGACTCCTCTTCAGCATACGTACGCGTTTTAGGACGTACTTACGTGCGACCAGGAAGCGGATTTTAACAGCGTTTTTAACGACATCTCGTAAACCACGGCATCGATAAACACGCTGCTCCCAACCGCGTAAGAAATTACACCGCAATTATATGTGGGTTAACGCACAAATTTTAAGCTATACGAATATAGTAACATTCGGCAATGAAAAAATGAACGGTATCTTCAACATTGCTCACCGGGAAACGTATTCAAAATAAATGTGCGAGAGAGACTGGACTGAAAATTTGACAACTAAGGGGATCCGACGATTCTTTTCAAACTGTACACATTTTCCTAAAGTCCAGTCTACAATTACGTAAACGTAATTGTAAGTGATTGTAGTCGTAAGAATTGATCAATCATACTTTAATACTCTTTTCATATTTGACAGTGATTAGTTAATTCTTACAACTATATATAACCACTTACTACTACTACTTATTACTGAACTACGCTTACACAATTGTAGAATGAGTTTAAGCTAGACTGCATCTTTAATTCTTAGCACGCAGATGATTTTCCATGCCTTTTTATTATACGATAGATCGTTCGTATTTGGGTTAATTTTCATCACTTTTATAAGTATAGAAAAATTATTAAATGATTCTTATATATACTTTAATATTTTTAGAAAGTATTTGTACTTTCTAAATTCTATGAAGTGAAATATTACTACAAAGAGTGAAAATTAAGCCAGTCTTAAAAAAGAATGACTCAGTTTTTAATCTTTAAGAATGATATTTCACTTTTTAAAGTTTTACTCTCGAAAAATTTTAGAAAGTAAGAGATTGTTATTAAAGTAAGATTGTATTTAAAAAAGGGAAGGATAGAAACCATTATTTAGCTAGGTGTTCCAATATTACAAAAAAAAAGAAGTGCACGGGATCGTACATACAGTGTATGTACTAAGAACATAGTCTTAAGGGGATCCTAAAGCCGTCTGTATTACCGATTAAATCGTAATTTTTTGTATAACAAATACTTTTTTCCTCTTTCACGGATTCTCTCTCTCTCGAAAATCCTTTTCCAGGATTAAAGTATACACATTAATACGTGTTTGTGAGATGGAATTTATGCCGAGAACGACAAAAAATTTCGAAATTGAAATCTTAAGAAAAATTTTTTATCGTTCTCGGCATAAACACCACCTCACAAACACGTATTAATGTGTATACTTTAATCCTGGAAAAGGATTTTCGAATTTGTGAAAGAGAAAAAAGTATTTGTTATACAAAAATTACAATTTAGTCGGTAATACAGACGGCTTTAGGATCCTCTTAAGGAGATACTAAAGTGAAGCCCAAACTCTGATGAGATCGCTGTTTTATCGATAAAATACGACACATCGACATATCTTTATATACTACTACATCAATATCGCACTCACACATACGTACAAATTTTCTAACTAACATAATCTTTCGTATTAAGTACCTAATTCTAAGTACTCAACATTGGTTGTTCATGTAATCTCTAGTTTAAACCAAGATTATTTTATATGTACAAAGTATAAAACTTGCATATAAAGCAAACATTATTACGAGTCGACGTTAAAAGTCGGTAACAAAATTGTAATTATTCACGTTCTTTTCGTTTTTGGCATAAAGTCGACCGGTTTGGACTACATTATCGTTTATACTTTAATTATGGAGAAGGATTTTTTAATCTGTAAAGGCAGTTAGAAAAATACTTGTTCGAAAAATTGATAAAACAGATTCACTTTAGGATCTCCCTCAAGGCTATGGCACACAAAATACGTAAGCGATAAGCAAATCAACATTTTGAATTCGTTACTGCTTACGTTATTGCCTTACGTTCTCTACTGTGGATTGACCAATTTACTTGCGTCTTACTGCCTTGCGTTTTTCTATGCGCCACAGCTCTTAGATCATTCTTATTTTCAACAAACAATTCATGCTTTTAACTGTTTCGCAACACGTCCAGAGTTTGTCAAAATCAAAGAGAGAAACGCATATCTTTCCTCACAAAGATATGTTAACTGATTCGATCTGCGGCCGTTCACGTGACTTTAATGCAGTGCCTTTCAAAGAGATTTACCAGATAAATTCCTTTCTTTCCTCGCGCCCTGTAAGTTTATGGAGCCACATATAGCACGATTTTGCAATCGGGATATTAACGAAGTACATAGACCGATCTCCTTTTTACCCCGGGTTTAAACTTTAAACGCCGCGTAAAGAACGTCGTACTGGTGTGTGCATCGCAAATTCGGTATCGCACGCTTCATAAATCGAGGAAGAGCTTTCGAAGCGAAAGTACAACGCGGTATCCACTGAAAAAAGATGTAATTTGATAGCGTTTCATTACGGATGACCGACCACTTTCCAGCCACGGAACGCAAAAAGTGCCTTAATGCGAAGAGGAGCATGGAACAATCTCATCTCAGCTTAAAAATTTCAACCTTGGAGTAAGATCGCCGACAGTTTCCTCTAGATTTTGCGTTGCAGCGGCAAATATCATCTGGAAGCAAATATTGGAAGAACGAATGAAGCAAAGGTTAATTGATTATACGAATAAAATCATATTAATTGTTCATATCATTTGATAACTTCAACAAATTTTTATTTGTCTTTAAATATTTAAAAAAAAAACTGCGTTTATATATTTTAAAAATATTTAAAAAAAAGATTAGCGTTCCAATAAACTGTTTAACTATACAATAACTGATGATATTTTATCAATTACTGATGCAGTATCATCAATTAATGATACACTGTTAAATCTATAGTGTCAAATTTAACATAATGTAAATCGCCACTGCTCCTACTAAATATATCATTACTTTTTACTAAAATGATAATTAAATTTGACAGTATATTGTGTCAATTTGATACTATTCATGTCAAATTGACACTATATAGTGTTAAATATCACTGTATAGTGTTAAATTTAGTATAAAACAACGATATGATTGAGTAGGAGCAGTGGCGACTCACATTAAGTTAAATTTGACACTACAGTGTAGTGCTAATCAGTTTGTTGAAACACTAATCAGTTCTTTTTTCTAAGAGTATCTTCAATTCCTCACGTATTAATTGCGTATTACATAGTTTTCTTCAGCGTGAATAAATTACATCAAATAAAAGTGAGCGTCTCCCTTCTCTAGGACAAATTGTTATATATGGAAAACGACATTAATTATCTGGAACACATATAGCAGGTATCGAGCTTGTTACGTTCGAGACTTTCACTCCACGCGCTACTTGGACGATATTATCTTTTCTTCTTGCTTTTTTTTCTTAAATGTGCGTAAGCAACCGTGGCGAGCGAACACGCAAGTTGCGTATACGTTTTTTCATGCGGCATAAAATGCACATTCAGATCGTTTTCCACATCCGGACAGAAATAAAAAGCCTGCGAGCTTTTTTTACACAGAGTTTGAGTATCACTTAATGATAATAATTACATAATAAACACGATTTCATAAGTGAATTATGATACGTTGCGCGCTTGGAACTTTCCTTATTAATTCTGTCGTCAGTAAAATAAAGATTGTATAGACTTTATATTTATTGCTTATATTTATTGCTATTTATTGCTATAAAAAATAATTTTATCTTTATATTCTGTTATAAATATGTGGTCTATCTCTTTCTGACATCAAAAGTATCGATGTCAAGTAAATATCATTAATAAAATCATAAATCATTTTAAAAAATTTAATTTTAATTAGCAGATTAAATATATAATTACTAATATATACGAGTATATACTAATTCTATTATGTGCATATTTCTCTGGCACATACTTTTTATTTCCAAAAATAGTATATACTGGAATTTTTTCAATATAATTTTGTCATTTTTGTATTTCTACTATTACACATAGCGTGTCCGGTGAATAAACCTAATATTCGAATAAATGAATAAAAAATTTTTGAAAATACTCATTCGAATACATCTTTTTTATTCTTCAAGAAATGAATAAATACTTTTTCGTTCCATTTAAATGATTATTTTTTGAATATGGTTACGAATATTTTCGTTTCGTATTCACTTTTACTCTGTATTATCCGCACATAGCCTGTAAGCCTACAAGAGAAAACAGAAATCTATAAAAACAATGCGGCTACAATTACACCGTGCTCTTAGTCCGCGACCTATACGATAGGCGTTCTTGTTTAACCTATAGGTTAAACAAAGACATTTTTATTGGGAAGAAATAATATATCTCGGAATTTAATGTCCTCAGACCATAATGAACGCGCCCAAGATATCTTATAAAGTGTTTATAACATTACTGTGATGTAACCGGAATTATATCGGAATATGTATGGCGCTCTATCAAATAAATATTTATAAATAAAAAATTGGTTCTAAAATATTTTTCAAAATTTCTAAGTTTCCTTCATAAAATCTGAATACTTCAATGACAAAAATAAATAAAAATCATTTTTTTTTTTTACTTAAATCATCAAAGTGCCGGTTATAGTTACGGGATAATGATTGTTTATTGCAGCTCTCTTTTTCAGTTTATATTTTGTTTGAATGAATATGAATACTCGTTAAATATTCATAATTTTTTTTGTGAATAAATATTTTTTGAAAACCCAAAATTTTGAATGAATATATGATTACATTTTTTTATGTGAAAATTTTGAATAAATATAATTTGGAGCTCAATTATAAATTTTTGTATTCATCGGGCACGCACTAATTATGCAACATGTCGAATTAGTTTATAAAGTTCTCAAATTCTGTTATAAATTATATTGAGTAAAATACGAAAAATCTTAAGAATTTAACAGGCGTTTTTCCAATATCTTTACATCTAATTTATGTTCTGAAATTCCTCAAGGGTTTACCCCGCGATAGGAACCCTGGAAATTTATGATAAAGGTCTAGTTGAACGTTATGCTCGTTCAAAACGCGCTGAGATACAAAAGCTCGTAAGTTGGAATGAATTCTCGATGAAAAATGCCATTTAACTCAGCACCAACCCGAACTAGTTCTGTATCGTTCGATTCGATCTCGACCTAAGGTGCGTCACGGTAGAAAGCACCGCAGACTCACGGTATCGCGTATCCCGATACGTGTATCACCTCGTCGTGTGTCTCACACATCGGGTTTGCATATACGCGCGTGCACACGACATTCCTCTTACGCTCTGATAGTGATCCGACGCGACGAACACTTCAACCTCGAACCGGCCGGTCGGGAAGGCCACCGCTGACGGATGTTGTGTCTTAACGCATGTGCGCCACTAAGCAGGAATTTCGTGTAATATATGGTTGGTCGCACGAATTACGTAATCGAGAAAGTTAAAGCATCACTGGTCCTAACGAGATCCACCAAATTCATTGCCCATTTCACTTCAATAATCAATCGCGTCTTGCAATAATGAAAAGCAATTGTGATCAGAAGACCAGAATTAATGATGAATTCAATCATTTGCATTACACTGAATTAGTATACATTAAAAAGATTGCTTTATATGAAGTCTCTACATGCAGTGACATAATTCATATAACCAACTTTTACATTGAAATAATTTGACATGTATATTCTGCTAAATAATGTCACATTATTACTATTAAGATATTTAATTGTTTAAAGTATTTATATACTTTTACATTTAATTTTACCAATTTCATGTGTAGCAGTCAGCTTTTAATATGCATTAATTAATCTTGCGTAATACAAGTGATCGAATTTGTTGCACGCCGCGGCGTCAATTATCCTGATTTTTTCATCTTTAATGGCGTATCTCGAAGATTAAGGGCCTCTTTCAATCTCTAGCTAAGTTAATTAGTAGAAGTGCCAATAACAGTTTAATGTATCAACACTTCTCCTCTTTGTTACTCTTTTGAGACAATTGTATTTATTCCCATATTGGCAATCATGATGGCTGATTTAGGCCCGTTTCTACCAACGTAGATTAACTTTAATCTCGGTTCAACTAACTCTTCATCTTTTTCTTCTTCTAGAAATTAGAAAAAGATGAAGAGTAAGTTGAACCGAGATTAAAGTTAATCTATGTTGGTAGAAACGGGTCTTAGGCCCAGTTCCACAACTCATGGTTAACTCTTAACCGAGGTTTAACTTATTTATTGTCTCTTTCTAATTTTAGAATTGAAAAGAGATGAGAAACAAATTGAACCTCGGTTAAGAGTTAATCGTGAGTTGTGAAACTGGGCCTTAATCGTCGATTAACTTAATCAGACATTGGAGAAAGACGCTCTAAGCTACGTTGTGTCTCGGAATAGACCTCTGGCGAAGCAAATGTACGTAAAAGGTGGGGTTTAACCCGGTAACAAGTGAGCTTTCATGATCCCGTCCCTGTTCGCGTGCGACCTCAATCGCTATCAGCGCGTTACCCGGCTATTTGTTTATGACGGACGTTCGCTCCAGTAAAATTCAGTGTCGACGACATTGCGACATCGCCGACATATCGGAAAAGTCTCATTGGATATTCTGACTTGTCGACAACACGTGACCGCAATGTGTAGTAACTTCTGGACACGAATGTGGACCGTCGTCGCGGATATGAGCCACTTCGTATCGTTTGCGATCGAGTCAAGGCTACGTGATTCGAAAAAAGTCAGAAATATTTATTTATATTGATAAAGGAAAGTTGTGAAAACGAAGAGTATTTATTTTTTTATAAAATCTCGCGAGAAAAGAAAAACGCAATTGCTAATTGACCATCATGTTTTAAAGATTGAGAGAGAGAGAGAGAGAGAGAGAGAGAGAGAGAGAAACGAATTATTAAGAAATATATAAATATTCGCTTTTATCTATTAAAATGGAACTCATTGAAATTGAGTTAACTCTTCGGTATCATGCATAGGCCGATATTCATAGTTCTTACTTTAAGACTGTCTTAAGTAATGTCTTGAGATGCTAATTCATGATTAATTTGTAACATTTTAATATTGCGCTTAAGACGGTTTTAAATATAAGAATTGATTATAAACTCCGGCTCTAGAGTGGCATATACGCAAAGTTTCTTTTACATCTCTATGCTAGAACTTTTTAAATAAAGATACATTCATTTGCTTGTTACTGTTACATTCTTTAATGTCTGACATTTAGATGAAAAAGATTAGTATAATATGTTTATTTTTATACAATATTTTTACATTATACTCATATGATAGATACGTGACGAACGGTATAGAATGGCACCAAAGGTTAATATATTCTAAATAGTCTGTACTCCTCAATTGAAAGCAGTGAATTCGTTACACTCTTCAAGGAGTTACCATATATGATAAACAACGAAGCTTTGAAAACTGTTTTCGTAGATTGCGAAAAGGTGTCTTTCCCTAGATCTCGCGAAACGGTTCCGACACACAGGATAAAATGGCTCAAGACGTGGTTCGCTAATGGCTACGTCTTCAGGTGCGTATGAAAGACCAAGGACGAAGGGATCGACCGACAGGAAGAGGAGCGATTAGAAGAAGGAGCGGTTAAACCGGAAAGTCGAGCGCGCGCGGCTGAAGGGGGTCGCCGAAGCAAAACTGCTACATCGGATTGCTCCGTTGTGGCGGATAGACCGGCTTCTACGAGCGGCCACGATTAATTGCAGCCCACCGGGCAATTGTCCGCGCACGTATCCCGCTTCCGGTCCTGACCCACGGCGAAAGCTATTCCAATACTCCGGGGATGACGTACCTTCGTGGGTGTCGGACCACAATAACATAACCGACGCGGTATCAGGTTTCGCGTTTTAGGAACAGATTTAGCGTCGTCGCGAATCGAGATCGAGTCGACCGCAACCTGGGTCGGTGACACGTGACCCAACATGAAATCAAGAGGATATTATCCTTCTGGAGAACGTCCGGCCGTTCGTCACTTGACGTCAGAATTTGTAGAGCTAACAGAAACGACAGCGCAGTTAAAAATAGTACAGATTTTTTTCAAATAACATTCACTAGATAATAATAATGTCCAAGAGCTATTTGACGGGAGATAGAAACCCAACTAGAATAGCGGCAAGAAAAATCCTTTTTCGTGGATGGAGAAACACAACAATCGGTGACAAATGGTGTCACCGAAATTGCAAACCAGTGCTTAAGTGGAGCCAATTATTACTAAGAAATCGCCTGAAAATCGTACGCCAGATTTCTCCGGCTCATTGTCTCTCCCCGTCCCTTTCTCTTTCTCCTTCCGTCCCGAAGCCGAGCTCTCGGAGTAATGGCGGAGGAAGGGTTGGCCAGTAATCGACCTTGGAGCTCCGTCCTTTACGCATACGCGCCGCGCGCGTGTGTCGCGTGTCTTATTTATATGAGCGCGAATGCGTGCGTGTGTATGAGTATGTACACGCGTATCTAGCCGTACGCACGCACCTACACACCATTACGCACGCCATTTCGAATGCACGCGCGAATAAGTGGCGTGCGTTCGCCGTGGCCGCGGCCGCGGCCGCGGCTGCGGCGCGCATCGGCCCGATAGCGTACACGCTCGAACACACACAGGCGGGCCGCAATGCCGATGCCGAGGGCATAGTTACACGGCTATTTCAGCGAGGAATGCTCGGCATGTCGCTCTCGTCAAATGGCCAGAAAATAAAAGGACTACCTCGCCCGCGGCCTTGATAGAACGCGCCTAGTGGACACGGGTCTCTCTCTCTCTCTCTCTCTCGTTTTCGCTCTCTCTCTCTCTTCCTCCAGATGGTTACCCGCGAGTTACCCGCGAGATACCATTCAAAAGTCATCTCAGGAAATTAACTTGATGCTTGATGATCATTGGAAGTGGCTTGTGTCGCAAATCCATGAGAATCGTGGACTTGTTCTGCATATTTTGTCTCATATGAAACACGCAAAGTTACTATCAAGTTAATTCTTGATGCAAGAAAATGGAATAATTTACTTTGGCTTGGTAACATATGGCACTGAATGTCTTCCTCCATTTCACTAGAATGTCATTTATCACGGAACAAAAATAATTAGTATTTTGAAAGGAATGTGTTTCGCATTATAATAAAGTTTAAAAATTACTGCTACATTATATGCCAAATAATATTGTAAATCATAAACAAAATAGTCCACAAAAGACAAGAAAAGTTTGCAAAATCCTGTTGTGTCGGTTATAAAGAATCTTATTAACAAATTAGCCACAGCTTGTAAATTATGGATATGCATTAGCGCATCGAATATACTTGGATGCTTCTCGGTATCAAGTCCCAATTCAGATATGTATTGTTAATAATAAAACACGCCGTTTAATTCGCGAGACATTTACTTTTTATTTCGCTATAAAACATTCATTAAAGAATTCCCGTCGTAAAATCCGCGTTGTCGTCGGCCAAACTGAGCCATCAAGGTAACGTTATGCCGAACCGGTCCTCGAACATTTTTTATCACTATCTGATTCCCTAAATTACGGGTATAGACCTTTGTACACACTCTTCTTAATGCATCGTCGGACTCGAATCCCAAGAGCATTCCTTCGCCAAATACTATCGCGATACACGCCGCAATGTTAGTCGTACGATTGTGATATAATTTATTGCATTAATTGCGCACATTAGAAAAATTTCACGATAAAAAGCAAAGATAAAGTTTTTACATGTATTCTCAAGAGCATGGAACGCTCTAAATCAAAAAAGTCAGATTACATCTGCAAACAGATAAGAAACGTATACACAACAGATAAGCGACGAATCTCGAGATAGCTAGACTTGGGATGCAGAAAGATCTTGGAGAAATTCGCCATCATATTCGGAAAGGATATAAACGGAAAGTTTTTATGCTATGTGATTTTTGTGGAAAGATTAATGCAGACCGAAAAGCAGGCAGAGTCGATAAAATTATCTTAAGAGAAGCCTGCCCCTGTATCCCGATTCTGTAATCTTAACGATAGTTTTAGTATCGTTATATTGTTGTTGAGCAGCTTTCTTTAACCATGTATATTCAAAGAATCCAAGTCAAGAGAAACTTAAAATTAATATTTTGATGTTATAATAATCAAAATAATGATTTTTTATTATAAAATTTAACTATTTTAATATTAATATTAAGAATTAAAATAAAGTCATTTTGATTTTTTATTGGCTTTTACGTGATCCTTGGATAAGACTAATACTTCATGTGTCGTACGATAAAGGTTTTCAAACTTATTAATTGATTGCAAGATAGAGAAGTCCTCGGATCTTTCTGTCCTACAGCCAATCAACGCGCTTAAAACGCGTTTGTCGTACGATATATGAAATATCAGCTTAATACTCGCGACAATATGATATTATAACTAACGACAATATGACATTGTAATCGAGATATTTGAATCGACTAGTTTGAACGATCATATCTAAAAATTCGTTTATGCTCCAAAGAATCGCGCGGATAAGCCGCATCCGTCCGTAGTGTAATGGGATGCAGAATCCAGAATCTCTCGGACTCGATAACAATACCTAGGAAGCGGAGCAGGTTACGATTCGGTAGCCACGCGGCGGAGAATGTTTTTATGAGCATCCGGGGCACGTCATGCTTTACGTACGCGTCACACTTTACCTCAAATTGCATTCACTATACAGTGACGTGCGCGTTGATTCCCGTCGAATGATGAATTTTCTGTCTGGATAAATCCACTAACGTTCTTGTCCTTGTTTTGTTATCGTGTTTTAATATCCCGTTTTAATACAAACCGTTAAAGGTGATTGACATTCAACCGGTATTTATATATGTATATTTATATATATGTATATATAATCTTATATATATAGGTATATATAATCCTATCTTATATACGTATAATATCAACCCTTGGGAAAATTTACTTTAGAATACTTAAAATTTACTGTAGAGGAAACGTAAGACATAAAGGTAAATTCGAACACTTTAAACTTATTTTTTAAAGTAAAGCTTTAAAACTTACTTAAGAACAATCGAAAGAAACTAACGCTCTGTGGGCCACTTTTACCAACTCCGGTTAACTTAATCGACCGATTAGTCCATTGGAATTGGCCAATCGCCATCTGTCGTCAAACAAAATGACAAATGCGATTGGTCAATTCCAAAGAACTAATCGGCCGATTAAGTTAACGGGAGTTGGTAAAAGTGTGCCGATTATATTAAAGTCATCCTTGAAAAATTTTAGATTATTTTGGCTTAACCTTTTGCACACTTTAAATTACCTCAAAATTTTTTAAGTAAATTCTTAATTATTTTTAAAAACTTTAACTTCGTTAAAAGTAAATTTTCCTAAGGGAATAGTACCAGAATATTTATATAAAGATATTAAGATTATTATGTCTATATTTTGATAAATATAATATGTATGCAAACATTTTTTTACATTCTGATAGTGAGCCAATATTGAAACGGATTCATGGATTGAAAGCTGTATGTGTGAATTTAAAATAAAGAAAAACATGTTTAGTTTTTTATGATTAATAAACTTGATATTTTCCAAGGTAAAGCGTATTCAAAATCTTATTCTACGAGGGGCACTATTTATATTTTGAGCCTAATAATAAAAAAACAGTAATTTGTCATTGAAAATGACTTTATTGTTTTTCAAAATATTCTCCTTTATGATCTATACACTTTTGCATGCGTTCGAACCACTTTTGGCACCAATCGACACGAGCATTTTTTTGAGATTTTGTCAGATTATGTGGGATCCAATGAGAACAAACCTTTTTCACGGCTAAATGATCATGCAATATTTTATATATGCTGGTGGAACTAATGCCTAAGGTTGTCTCAATCTCACAGTATGTCACATGACGATCTTGCATTATTAGTTTTTGCACAGCATCAATGTTTTCTGACACAACAACTGATTTTGGACGACCTTCACGACTTTCGTCGGTGAGCGAACGGCGACCACGATTAAATTCGTTATACCAGCGTTTCACAGTGGCAAAGAATGGGGTTTTATCGCCAAAAGTGGAAGTAAGTTGATCGATGCACTCCTATCTTGATAATCCACGTCGAAAGTCGTAATAAATCATTGCACGAAAATTTTCACGAGTTAATTCCATTTTTTCGCTGAGACACAATTTTCAAGTGACTGTAAACAATACAAATCGCGCTCAAATAACAAAACGTTCTGAAGAAGGTTATGGTCAAAAATGTCAAACTTTCTAGTGGAAACGTCAAATGGCACCTGACAACACTCAGTGTTGCCAAGGCTCAAAATATAAGTAGTACCCCTCGTATATTTTTAAAATTATTTTTTCATATAAAACCAATTTTTTTTATTACATTAACGATAATTGGTCATATACATATGTATGTATACCCAGTAATGGATTAAGCATCTAGCCGCCCCCAGGTGGCTTCATTAATTTATAAATTTGATAAAAGGAAAATGGATTTAAAAAATGATTTATACCCACGCATTAGCTGGTAAAAGCATTCAATAATCCTTAACCCTTCGTGGTCCTTCTGGATCAAAATGACCCGAGCATCATCTTTCACCCTAGATTTCAAAACCTTCCTGGCATCGGAAGGACGAATATCTGTCGTCGACTGGAGGTTTGAAGCTTCAACTATCGATAAAGATGCTTAGCTTTTTATTCGGACTGTTAGTATGCGTTTAGCAGCCATTCGTGCAAAAAGCGTTTTTTCTCGGGTTAGCAAATGTGAACAACGCGTCGTTTTCGTTAAAAAATTTATAATTTATATTTTTGCATTAAATTGCAAAAATAAGTAAGATGTGGATTGTGTCTTTCAAGTAAGAATAAAAAAAAACGATGAAGAAAGAATGTCCGTCGTGTCTACGATCCATATGTGATAAACACATTCTCTAAATCTGAATCAGTGGATAATCTACTGAAGTGGCTTGGTACTGAATTATCAGCATATCATATTAGCACATATGGCACTGGATCAATGCAATTCAACTATGAAAGAAAAGAAGTTTGAGTATTACATATAGTTAAAATATCAATATTTGCACATTCTAGCACATTGTAATTCCAATCTTACAATACCATATACGTTGAATGCACACTTATACACTGAAGCAAGGTTCGCTATAGGTTAGAAATACCACATTTCATTAATTAATTAATAGCAATTATATTTGGCACTGAATCAATGATTATCCATTAATTCAAATTTAGAGAGCAGACTCTATTCGTGTACTGAGATTGCTGTAACGAAGATTTTTATGTATTTTTGGTATTTTACTTATATGTATTTATCTTCAGTATTAATAATAATAATAATAATTTTTACATTAATAATAACTTAAACCAATAATAAATAGACTTTCACCCGAATTTAACATCTTTTTACACCTAAAAACGACCATCTTTTACCTTCAAAATAAATATCTTTCTTGAAATACGTGTAACCATACTATTTTTTTCTTTAAAGTACATCATCTCAAGAGTACTGGTTAAAAATTGCATTTAAAAATATATTATAAATTTAAGAAGTTATGATTTGTTAAGTAAAAAAGCACATTTTTCCGAACTTAACATGTTTACGATTTTCTTTTAGTGTTAAAATTAAATTTTTCACTAAAATGTCATTGTTTCATTTTCTTAAAGAAATTATATACTTTAATTTTTTGAAATTATTGGAATTAATACTATTGATTTGGTAACACCTTAAAAATGGTTCAGGTCATTTTAATCCAGAGTAATCGTGTGGCTTTTTTCAAGTGTGATCACGAAGGGTTAATAAGTAACATAAATATAATTCATTTTTAATTGTATATTTAAAATATCGTTTCTGATAAAGTATGCTCGTGTAAAAACGTTAGATTAACAAATTAAAAATTTACCTCAACTGTGTGAAAATTTTCTGTCTTGACAAATTTACCGCCTCCTTAAATTTGCCGCCCAGCAAGTGCCTTATTTGCCTATGCGTTAATCCGTCACTGTGTATACTCAATACAAGTAATAACAATTCTGAACAACATTTTTGATGTAAAACGGTAATCGACCAAAGAGTCACCTGTCATCTGAATATAATTTCGCGCGAATGCAATAGCACTTTACACCTTCGTGCGCTTAATTGCGTAATTACTATAAAAATACAAGTTTTGAGGAGAAACGCAGTAACCGCAGGCATTTTGTTTTTACCGTTCATTGCGAGACGTACTCGACAGTATTTTACAACTGAATTACTTATAATTAGAAAGGAAACATTCACCAGCAGCTGCAAGTGCAATTCGGATACATATTGTTGCAGTTACTTATACTTTCATGAAGGACAATTCGATCCGATCGAAAAAAAAACACGCAACAAGTGAATAACGATCGAACACGGAATATTTAAATTGCTTTACAAACTTTATAGAAATTGTATATGCAAAGAAGTTATATGTATTTTGTTTCTTAAAACACGAAACTACGCGCATTGTTCAATCACGCGGCATTTATTTTCTGACTATTTCTCAATTAGTCGGTTCAAGTCGTGAAATCTGCATAGTTCAAGAAATATTTAAGTACAATATACGATTATGTGCATTAACATTTTAGGTTAATATTACTTACATTTATCCGTTTTTATCATACGACAAATTTTTCGAATCTGTTGATTGATTATAAGCTAAAAAGATTCAAGAACTTCTCTATCCTGCAGTCAATTAATATGATTGAAAAATTTGTTATATAAAAAACTGATAAATGTAATATTAGCCTTAAAAATATCTCATGACACGCAAATTTTCTAGTTCTCTATTAACGCGAACGAAAATTCGCGGCTCTCGATAAATTGAGTATCGAGGCATTCGACATCATTAAGAGTCTTGATCTCTCACTATGTACCGCATTGGATTACGATGTTGAAAGCAAGAAATAATATGAATCTCGAGCGAGGAGCGGGTGTAACGTGCGACGATAACAACCGCGTCTCGCCACGCTGCGAAGATTTACAATCCGGAGCTACAACGGCGGCTAGACTTGCCAACGAAGTAAAGTCCGGGCCGTTGGCAGCCGCAGCCGGAGGAACGGATCGACAGCCACGAAAGTGGAACGATAAATCTATGCTGGAATAACTGGACGCTTAGCTTCTGCATTCTTCGAGCGTTTAACAACCTCGACTTTTCTGAAACATTTATCACAACGCGCGCCGCAGATCTATATACTCTGATCGAATCGGCGAATTTAATTGCACCAATATAAAATCTTATCTTTTAATAAAATTGCAAAAAATTAAACAAAATTGCAGAATAATAAATTTTATAACAAGAAATTAGATTGTGCCGAATCATTCTTAATAAATAGGTACAGATAATCAATGCATTTATAATCTGTAAATCAAAATAAATAAACGTATCGCAGAACATATGCTACTATAAACCTCTCTAAATAGATCCGCCAGTGTGTTCCGGAATGATCTTATCGCGTCTCGCTCTTGATTGCAAACTTAATTAAGTCTGACCGCACCGTGATTGCGCGTGGGCTGGATCCACGAAAAGTGAAAAGGCGGAGAGGCGTAGCCTCCGGAAAGGAGCTAAGAAGGTGATGGCACACATATTTTGCATCGGAGAAAGTCGTACGCATACCTCCCCACCCTAAATTTTTCTTTCTCCTTCTTCCCATACTCCATAGCTGTCCTCGTAGTCAGCGGTTACGCACACTTACGCAGGCATAATGATTACCGTGCATTAACATCTTGCATAACGCGCCGCGGTTTAATTAAACGTACGAGGTATCGTCTGTCGTTCAGGTCCGTGTAATGAAATATTGTTTCGTTCAATGCGTTCAAACGGACTTCTATCTTTCTTGTAATAACTAAATATTTTAACATTAAATCATAATATATATCATAGATATATATATTTCTTAATTATAATATTATTCCGCGTGTAATTTTTATATATACACTGAAAAAAAATTAAATGGTAAAATATGGCATAGCATTTTTAATTGGCTGCAGCAGCCAATCTTTTTTTTCAGTGAGTAATTATTATTTTTATATATACATAGTAAAATAACAATTATTATTATTATAACTGTAAAATATATTAATCTAACTTTCTCTTTTTCAATTTGCAATAAAAATTGCAAATAACATGCTTTTCTTAGTTTTAAAATCATATTTTGATTAATTTGTAATTTAACACATAATAAATAATTAAAAATATATTAAAATTAATTATTATATATTGAAATAATCTACGCATTTTATTAAGAACTTCATATCGAATATTTTTAAATCGAGCCATTTCGTTTTATGTGTCTCGTAACGGTAAGATTATAGTACATTTATTGGCCAATGCGCAGCTGGTATTTTTCTGGATGCCAATCGATTATCTATGCTTGTGCACCAGATAGCATATTGCGCGAAACAGAAATAAAGTTGTGAAATGTATAATCCAAAAGATATCTAGAGTCGCACGACTTAACCCAACATTATACATTGTATGTGATTAGATAAAGACATAATGCAAGTTTCAAAAAATGCAAGATATGTAGAAATGGTATTTTCTTTCGAGATTGTCAATTTTCTGACCATCTTCAATTTCATTTTTTTACGAATGCTGAGACATTAATATTTTTTGAGCTATCAAAGCAAATAGGAAAAATAAAAACCTAGTCTTAAACTATAATAGATACTTTTTCGAACTGCTAATAAAGCTATTTTCTTCACAAACATTTTTAAATTTAATATCTTTAAAGTTTAATTATTGTAAAAAACAATAATATAATATACGGACAATGAGAGCGTTAAACACAGCGTGGGAATTGGTGCGCAATTTATATAATAGTCAAATAATATTTACAATTTAATAAATGTGCAATTTTAATATATTATGTGAATATTATTTGACTATCATATAAATTACGCACCAATTCCCGCTCTGTGTTACCGCTCTCATTGTCCGTATATTATATTGTTTTTTTAATTTCGAGAGCCCGTTTAGTATTTAAATTTTGAATTTAATTATTGTCTTGAATAAAAAATTTTTTAAATATGATATAACAATATACTAAATTTACGTGAAGAAAAAATTAATTCAAGATCACACACACAAGATTAGCAATTAAATGAAAATATAATTAATTTGAAATACCGTGTATGAGATTAATCTGTCGAAACGCATATTCTCGCTTCATCGTTATGCAACAAATTCGACATAAATATTCACTTATTGTAGAGAATGTCTTTTCATATATTTTGTACACGTAATTAGATAAGTGTTTTCCAGTTGTGTTCGTTATCAACATTTTTGTTCATGTGATATTATTTTGTTTACGTAATTTCATCATTTCATTAAGCATGCATTTCTCTATTCTCAAACAAACTCGTTTCGGCAATACACTGAGAGAAAAATGTCGAAGTATTGCGAAGCAAATGTTATGATGTTTTTTTCGATATTTATTAGTTATGAAAGATTTGATTGTGATGACGAAAAATATACATTTCTGTAAAACATATCTTATTAACTGTAAAAAAATAAAATAGATAGCTTATTTGCCAGGAATAAAATTTTATTTTGCCTTATTTAATTAAATACAGATTTATTTCAGCAAAATAAATATATTTGTCACAATTAATTTTTAGGTATCTTTTTCTCAGTGTAATAAAATATCTCACATTTACAGTATTTGTAATTATATCCTGTTTGCCGATTAGTAAGAAAAATATTACGAATGCTATGGGGGTCAGACAAACGGTATTACCTCTTACAAATATTCTATCCAATGCATTTATTGGGGAAGAAGGTGAACGAATTACCGTTCGGCTGCTAGAAACGGTATAAACGGATTAATTTCTTTATCGGTCCAGCTGCAGATAATAAAATCATGTTATAAAGTACCGCTTCCCTCAAAATCAATCCGATTCGCAAACTAATAAATATAATAATTAGCATGATATTATAACATAATAATTGCATCTAGCGTAATTGAGAGGATGGGCGGAATAAAGACCTAATTACAAAATCTTTTTTTGATAAAAATTAATATAACTTGTTACTTTTTTATTATACCACAAATGGGAACAGTATTAAATGTATATTTATATAATGTCTTTGAGAAGTTATAATATTTCTCTATTATGACCAATATTTAAAAAGTTATTTGCAATTTAAAAAATACAAAATGAATATGAAATACATTTTACTTTTACTTATACGAAATAAATTGAAATAATGTTCAATCATCATCTAATGAGTTTTCGTAAAGATTTTTTAACATAAATATGTTGTAATGAAAACATATTATTGTCGTATCATTTTCGTTCAATCTCTAGTAAAAGTCTCATTAATAATTTTAAAATCATTTATGCCCTTTTTTCATAGATTTATATCATTTTTATAATCGCAGGACAATCGAAACACGTTCATATTTAACTAATGTAAGCAATATCAATTTCTTGTTTATTTGCGCTAATCTCAAGAAAAAGAACTTAAGGGGGTAAGCCTAAGTAAAATTTTCAAAAAATCGTAAAAAAATTTTTTTTTTTTCCGAAAGATTGATGTCTTAAAAATATACTTCTAAAAGGTTTTTATAAAATTCGAAGTATTTCTCGAGTTATGTGAGTTTTAGGGAACAAGCGCTCAATGCTGAATATGCAATACTGAAACTTTAAACGTGTTTTTCTCAAAAATGTTTTTTTTCAACTGGCTGTGTCTATAACTCGAAAAATTTTCGACCAATTGGGCTCAGCTTTGAACAGTAGCTTCACAAAATTCATGTATAGTTTCAGTTAAGCGTAGGGATTTTTTTTTTAATTGTTTTAATAGTTTTCATGGGGCCACATGTTTAAGAAGTTCAAATGTGAAATAAAAATTTTTTTTAACCGTTGTCATTTTCTAAAAAAAAATTATTTAAAAAAATCCGCTACGCTTAACTGAAACTACACTCATACAGATTTGAAATTTTCAAACAAATTTTATTTCAGATAATTACAACTTGAGTTCTCTACATAACCGATGGACCATGTTTTTTGAACACGGAAGTCTACAATGTTGAGCAACGTCATATATTTATATTTCGACATATAAAAATTCTTAAAATATCTTCAAAATGTGCCCAATTGATACATCAATTCATATTTTTTCTAAAACTTATAGTTATTTAAAAAAAAATTGACAAAAAAAGCCTTTTTTAAGGCTTTTACTTAGGCATATCCCCTTAAGTAGAATTGTACTTTTATTCCGCCAATCCTCTCGATTACATGTATTGATCGGTGTACCGCAATAAAGTACAGCGCAATATTTAATATAAAATACATGTAAAATCCCCTGAGAAGCAAACTTCTAAGAATCTTTCTTCAACTGTACACGTGCAGTTGGCATGGAATTTAATGCACTCGGCAATTCCGGTCGCCGACATTCCTGGAAGGTAGAAAGGTCCATAAACTCGAAAAAATTTGCACGAACGCCATTTGTACGAGGACTTGAATAAACGCCCCTGGAAAACACAAAATATCGCCCTTATCTCGAGGATAAAACTATCATCCTTATCTTGCGCGGATAAAAATTTATTACCACGCGAATATAAAGAAAATAATGAAGACCAAGAAAGAATTAAATTTCACACTTGTATTTTTTTTTCATTTCTTATCGTTCGACGTGTATAAGATTTCTTTCTTTAGTACCGCGAAAGGGCAGCAAATTATTTAGAAAATCTTTAAGTTAAAATATGCGTATCACATAGTGCCGCGGGCATGAAAAGTTGTGAGCTAGACGACGTAGATGATGCGGCCTCCTTGTCTTGGAAGTACCGTTGCGAGAAGCGGTGGTGATGCTGGATACTCACGTACCACTTCGTTCGAACGTATAGGCATAAATCTAGCATCGATATTGAATGTCATACGTACATACAGTGACTGAAGAAAAGTACTAATATTTCGCATTCCTTTATAAGAATAATAATAAATAAAAAATAATGTAATGATCATTTTTTTGTAAAAATTTTATGCTTTATTCACAATGCAGATAAAAGCAATATATATTTTAATAAAATCTGCTTTACAATGTAATATTCTTCTCTTCTGTGAAAATTATTTCAAACAAAGACATGGAATATATATGTTTTATTATTTCTCTTTTGCGATTATTTTATATTTACGTTTAAAATATTAAATTAAATGTATATAATGTATTCATTGTTTAATTATATTATATAATTTGACGGTTTGCAAGCTATCCTACAACTAGTGATTTTGATCGAGAGATTCTTTTATTCAAGTTGAAGTATATTTTTCCTTAACAAATTTTTGAGAAAGGTTTTACACAAATTTTTCATTTTTAACATTATCTTTGTAATTAAATCTCAAATTAAAATTTTATTAGAGTTCGTCCGGAATTAATAGAGAAATATGATTTCGCTATCTGTTAAATTTATCAGCATTCCTTTCATATGTACATCAATAGAATCATCACGTGTAATTTTCTCTATCTCGTTATTAGATCGCAACAAGTGCAATAACGAAGTGAAAAGAGATAGCTTGAATTCAACGGTGATTGTCGCCATCGACATCCAGTAAATTCCATTCACTTCTTAAGCTCTACCGTTTCACTTTTATGCAGTTAATCTTCACTGTGTATCAATGCATCGTTTGAAATCGTGATAAATAGGGACGCTTTCTGTTTACTGGAATGTCAGAATAATAAATGTACGGAATATTTCTATAGCGAGCCTAGTTTTAATATTCATTCTCTAGCGGTGTTTGCCAGAAGATTCTTTCATTCCAAAAATTAAAGTTTAACTGTAGGAGTTTCTGCTTGACGAACGCCGAAAGAATTACAAGCATGCCACTGAAATATTCATCGAATGCTTTCACGTACAAAAATCACGCTCTGACTACTTTCCAATTTGTTACAGACATGCGTTGGTTTCGCGGCCACGCCGAGGCACCGAGACTTCTGCGCCTAAGTCCTCTTCGAGCCGACGAAGACGTCAACGAAACGTCCTACCATCTCCGTGCAAGGTCTCGATGCAGAGGTAAAAGTTGCCTGAAATGGCGGCGCGATCATCTAGCTAGTCACTGTAGGAAGAGTAAAGTACGCTCGGTGATACGCGACAGCCGTGATTCTCCGTTTATCCTCGTTGCCGAGAGAATCGGTCTAATTCCCGTAAAAATGCCGTATCGTCTTGCGTGCAGCGCGTACACGCGTCTTTGCGTGCCGCCCCGCCGTGTATGTGGAGATACTTGAATCAGGATTTCATCCTGAATGCAGGGATTACGACTCAACGTTCCGTCAAGCTGAGTCCCCGAGTGACTGGCTGGAAAACGAGAATAGAAGCAAATTGACACTACGCCGGCCTACGCGACTGCACGTTAATATAAAGGATCATTGTCGAGGACGCGCAATCCGTAGACCATGCGTGACCGAGGGGGTAACCACTTGATATAATCGTGGGACAGAATCCTCGAAATCATTATAAAATTCATATGAAATCTCTATGTAATCCGATAATTACATATGCAACCACGAGGAATCATTGTATAATATTAAATAACATCGTATATTTTATCAAATTACTTTATATGTAGTGAAAAAAGTTATTTGTAATCAGGTGAAATCATATGAAATCATGTAATCTATGGGACCATATTTCAGCTAGTGGTTACCCCCTCGTGCGTAATCGTATACGCGTCCTGTAGGGCCGTGCGACGCAATTGACAGTAACGGCGCCGGCAATGACAATCCGCAATGGATTGTTCAGCTAATTATAGCAACCGCTAATTAAAACGGTAGTCAGAAAACAAGCCCGTGAGTCTTTAATTAAAAAATTCACCTTCCAGTACGATACCATCTATACTTATATACATAGTTCATTGTGCTATATCATTGTAAAAGAATCGAGTTGTTCTGCCTTCATTTCGTTACTTTTAGAAAAATTAAATATGACAGCTTCGTATTTTATTGAAATGCAAAAATAAATTTAGCAATCTTTTGTCTATTATAGTATGCGAAATATTTAAAGATCTAGAAAGTTAATCTTTTTCTCACGTTCATAAAGTATAAAAAGTATAAGAGGCAGTTAGTAATGCGGATAAAGATACAATTATTTAACCACATAATTATGAAACATTGCTTGTTAGGAAACACAGTCCGCTTCTGAGAACTTTTATGTGAGGTAAAATTGTCGTGGTTTCGACGTCGGATATGACTTAAAGAACGATAAAGTATTACTCGACTGTCCAATCTATTTTTATAGTATCCGGTTTACGCATTCCACATGATAACGTACACACAAAATTACTCACCGGCTGTTTTCGGTTTTATTCGGCTCGACAGATACGAAGACAAATCGAGCCTTATTTCAGAGTTTGCTTACTTCTTACTTGTCAAGGATAGTTGAGCAAATGATTTGACGGTTTGCAGTGCATGATGACGGACTAATTTAAAATGAGTAAATCCCGCAAGCTTACCTTGAAGACCGAAGAGTCTAGTCGCGATAGCAACTGTCGTTACTGGTTGCATTATCTCGATTGCTGTCAGGGTCTTGTTCCGTAAAACTACGACTTGTAGTACTAGGAAATAAATTAGTATCAGTGTGTAGCTTTCAACATATATTTTACTATGACACGTAAGTCCGTGTTCTTACATTCACATCTGTTAGTATTACAAGATTTGCCGTTTTTATCACGCAGAGTCGTGTTCGAACTCTCCGTAATAAAGAAGAAAAAACGTAATTAACTATTTTATACTTCTATTGATTATTGATTATTATTAATTGCAAGAAATTAATTTTATTTTATTAAATTTTATTTTTAGTAAACTTATATAGGACTCTGAAATTAAAAAAGAATATTATAAATCTCTTACTCTTCTCTTTTATTTGAACGAAAAAAATATATTAATACTTATGGTATACCTATAATTATTTTGATTAATAAATATTTTGTTAATATTGTCTAATAAGATACAATTTGGTTTTTACTTTTATTTGATGAATATGAGAAATCGCCTTAATATATGTAAAAAGTATTTATATTATTAATTTTATTTCTTAATTAGAAGTTGACATGTCGCTATATAGCGTCCTTAAGCTTATCTGAATATTTCAGTAGTACAAATAAATTGCTCATAAGAGTATCCTGTTTTACGCATATCCTGTAAAACGTCATATTTCATGGAATGTAGATTTGTCAGTTGTGTCAATATCATCGCGACTGGCAGTGGAAGTGGTCACTTTCGAGTTAGAAGTCGTAGAGTTCGGGTCTGACTTGTATTCTTATTCATAAGCAGACTGTAGAAAAAAATGAGGATACATAATTTACTGTGTTCTATTATTCATCTAAAATTTTGTACGGTGCTCTATTATAGAATATACTTATATATATTTTTATAAAATATAAAGCTATAATTTAAAAAATACATACAAAGCACATAAAAATTATATAAAGTAGAAAAATAGAGAAGTGATAATATCATTACAAAGGATAAACTATATATCTTCTAACTTTATACATCTATTCTACTGCCTGCTGCGCACATTTATTAATACTTTCATCTTTATCTCTCAGACATATCGCCAGTGCGATGGGCCCGGAGAAAATCATCGAGTTCCGAATCCGAGAGAAACTGCTACAACGTGCAAACCTCCCAAGTGACGACCGAGCGAACTACCAGCAAGAAGGACAAAAAGAGGATTCAAGAAGAACGACGGAGAGTGTGCGAGAAGCGAAATCCTCTACTGGATCGCGTGAAGAGCACCAGACTGAGCTTCTTCAAGGATCGCGATTCCGACGAGGGCGAGAACGATGGCGATGACGAGGAAGTGGGACGAGTCCAGTTCCGTTCGATGTGCGAGCTGAGGCACCGCGGTCTGACCAGGAACGAGCTCCGACGCTCGGTCTGCGAGTCTGACCTGAAGGACATCACGGAGGAGGGGAATGGCCACGCGAAGAGGAAGAGACGCGCCAAGTCGCAGAGCAGGTTGTCGTACAAAAAGCAGCAACGACGCCTCGGAAGCAGCCCGAGTGGCAGCCGCAAGAGGGGGATTCAGTCCGGGAAGACGCGATGCCTCACAATTACCGATGGGAGAGGACCGATCGGGGCTTCCTCGAGGCGAACCGCGAGGCTGGTCAATCCATTGGTCAAGTAACAATGGTCGATACAGGAATACCTAGGCTTACCGGTGAGAATATTTTCAAAAAGGATGCAACGACATTCGACAGCATTACGCCATCCAGCTGCCTGGCGGCGAAATTCCGCGCGATGCAGGACAGGTACCTCAAAAGCTCGACGAACAGGCTGATCGCGAAAATCTATAGAAAGGACTGCAAGGACCGCGAGAGGCGAAGACTACGTAGTTTCTCTTATGGCACGTTGCCGGGTCTAGAAGAGCTCCGGACGAATCCGCTGTACGAGGAACAGGATCAGGACGATAATGACTCCGGAATTCTGGACAACGATTCCGCCACCAGCTCCCTGCTAGACGACAGATGTAGCAGCGGCGCTTCCGGACCGCTGAACAACAGTAGCCACAACGACTCTTGTCTATCGCCGCCTCAGCTTCCGCCCAGAAGACCCTTCTCGTCCGCCACGGACGTCGACGGAACCGCGCGACTTTTCGCGAGTTTGGACGTGTACTACGACAAGACCAAGGATAAGGACTCCGGGATGAGTCTTCTTACCGAGGAGTATTCGAGTGTCTGTCAAGCCGCGAACAGTACGTTAATAGATCGTCAAACGAGTCGAGCCATCGTGGAAAATAATACGGATCGGGAAAGAGAGAGAGGTATCGTGGACGAGGATTCTAGACAGAAACAACGCAGTTCCGGTTTACAAGTGGTGAGGAGTAGAGCCTACACAACGGAGACGATGGTCGTCAAGCTTCTTAAGGAGACATCCGATCAATGTCTTGGTATCTTCATCGCAAAAACCGCGGAGTCCAGTCCGGGTTATTTGGTGGCTCATGTAGTGCCGAACGGACTGGCCGATAAGGAGGGCACACTGAGGATCGGCGACGAGATCCTGATTGTCAACGGGAAGAGATTACGTGGTCTGAGTATGGCGGAGGCTAAGAAGATTCTAGGTAATGGTAGCGGCCCTGGGGACATTGACATCGTAGTCTCACGATTTTCGGGCGTCGATCAGCAAGCGAAAAAGTTGAAGGAGAGCAGCGTGGACTACGAGAATGTTAGCATGGAAGATGGCCACGGAGTGATCGTCGAAAGTTCACCCGGATCGCATCACTTCAGGAAGCATCAGACCAGGTGTCACCGAGACAGGAAGGACGAGTCGAGTAGATCGATTTCGTCCGAAAAATTCGCGACGAACATGGATAACGGATTCACGCAGAGCGTTTCGAAGTTCTGTACTCTTCCCCGAAGACCGAGGAACACAGTATCTACGTTCCTTACGGTGCTTTTCGAAAAAGGCGCCGGGAAGAAGTCTCTAGGATTTACCATAGTTGGCGGAAGAGACAGCCCGAAAGGAAGCATTGGTATATACGAATACATTTTCGCTGTATACTTTTTTCAATTATCAGTTATAAATATGGATTATCTCTTATTATACATGTAATTAGAATATTTTATCTTGTTGTTCTGATATGAATCATTTAAAAATTCTAAAAAAACATTTTCTGATCTGTTTTAGATTATAATAAATTCTAAATTATTTCTAAATTCTATATTCGTTAATTTGTCACAGGTATCTTCATAAAGTCGGTACTGCCTAGCGGACAGGCCGCGGAAGATGGCCGTTTGCGTGCAGGAGATGAGATTTTGGCTGTGAATGGCCAAGTTTGTCACGACTTGACACATCGTGAAGCCGTACAACTGTTTCGTAATATTAAAAGTGGGCCGATTGCCTTGCACCTATGTAGACGTGTGAAAAATCGTGAATCACAGTAAGTGATTCTTAAATATTTCATATAACATTTAATCAAATTAATGAATTAATACCGCCGCACTTTTAGCGTATTAATTTAAATGAAATATTTAATTAACATATGTGATGTATCAAAAATTGGAGATAATATTCAAATTATTGTAATCAATATTTGATTAAAACTAAAATGGCTATTAGAAACTTTTATAGAAAAAAATAAAAATTATTTATTTATACATCACTTATTTGGAATCATCATTTATAAATTCCTTTTATTTCATTTTTTGCTTTTCTGTTTCAGAATATCGAAAGCCAAGTCGTGCGCAGACCTTTTGCTGATAGATACGTGAAAGCAATGACCGCTGAAAGAGAGGCAGAGAGCATGGCAAATTATGTAAAATACGAATCGTGTATATACTGTACATTTTCTCAGAATTCATTAGAAATAAAACAGTTATTTAATAACAATTATTTAATTAATAATAATCTGGATACGGTACCCCGTTCGGTATCTGCGAAGAACATTTTCTTTATTGTCCTCTATGATTAAAAAAAAATGCATAGTAATCGATTCTACTTTGTCGTAACGTTATTTGTATAAAATCTTAATGTTAAGGACGTAATGGACTTAAGAATAGTCATAATATTATAATACGCGAATAGTCTATTAATAATAAAAACTATTAATCTATCAGGCAATTACGAGATATGTCGCGCGAAATAAATTATGTAAGAGATAAATGTCAGAGAAAAGTCATAGATTTCTTTTGATAGACTAGAATTCTAAAACGCCGTTTTCTCCATGTGAACAATAATAGATTAGACCTAAATCTAAAGAGCACTTCCGGTGGGCAGTTTCTTCTTCGTCCATATTGTCTAGTACGGCGCAGTAATAGTTTTTATAGTACTTTTGGGATATCTGCAACAATTGTTGTTATTATAATTTCATTAACCACGTCATGATTTTATTATTTCATTAATGCTTGCACTTCCTTACTGATAGATACTTATAAATGCTTTACCTGTGTCTTCTTGTAACTTCTAATTCGACTATACCCTCTCTCACCGTCTTAAATAATTCAATGACTTCTTGGTGCGTGCGGCCCTTCAAAATTTGTCTGTTTAGACTCAAGATTTCATCACCTGAAAGTCAAGAAAATATACTTCTTCGAATCTTCAATTTTTTTGGAAATCATTACTAATTTAATAATTAAAGAGGAAAAATGCTGCTCTTGCAGTTTCCGCTTCAAATTATCAGAATCGCCCTCTTTCCAAAAGCATTCTGATAATCTCGATAAAGTTTAACGACCAAAAAGTAACCCTCGAAGTTGCCAATGACCTCATGACGAGGATGTTCTTGTGGGATGCTATCTCCTGCGCTTATGCAAGCCGATCAGCTACCAGCCCGTTACTCAAGTATGCGGTAAGGAATGGTGGGCAACGAGGAAACCACGATACAGGTGTAAAAAGCGGTGGGCTCGGTTGAAATTCGAGACATGAGAACGCGAAACGCGTCTAACAACCTTCCTGCTTATCGGCACGTCAACTTCCCGCGAATATCTGACCAGCATGGAACGACCCTTCTCAATATTCGTTAGGACGATAACTCGTGATAGATATAAAAGAATATCAAATATTAAAAAAAAAGACTGTTCGCATATATGTAATTATTTCATACATGAAGCATTCTAATGCGATAAAGATATCAGGAAGCGATACATTAATACCGGCGCTATCAATGACACGAGGTATCGTGCCGTCTTCCGATGAAAGAAAGCGAGGACGGCAAAAGGGGAAAAAGAAAAAGAGAAGAAAAGAAAAGAACCAGAAGAAAAACGGTAGAACATGCCGCGACTGTTTAGATATGCATGTGGCGTTAGCTGTCGGATTAAAGATTCGACAGCTGTCTGGCGGGATCCTCGCATCGTCATGAATACATGAGGCCGTCCGTCGAACGTGCGTTCGACGCGGCGTCATGTGCCTTCCCTTATCCTCGCGATTGATAACTCTCGAGCGAAAAGTATTTGCGGTACGTCGATATGTGAAACGAAGCGATATTACGCCGTATCAAAAGTGACAGACTCGATATCGCTAATTATAAAGTAGATAGTCCTGCATGTACTGAATATTATACAACCATTTAATTGCTATTAATTTGATATTCTTAAACAAAAATTATAGCACACAATAAATGTGTGTCTGGCATATTAATGAAAAATTACTACAATTTAGCGTACGGTTATTACGCGTGGAAAATGGTTTTTTAAAAATGGAGTTTACCTTGAAATAGCGATTTGGAAATGTCAGCCTGCCCGCCGGGAAAAACCCTCCTCACGAAGATCCCCATGTCACCCCGGGGGCTATCTCTGCCACCTACAACGCTGAAGCCCAAACTGGGTTTGCCGTAGCCCTTCTCGAACTTCGCCACATGTCTTGTCAAATAGTGTTGCAATTCCGTAGCAGATTCCACGCTGCTACGGGTATCCTTTTGATTTTCAGATAAGCACAAAAGCGGCAGGAAGTCGGGCCTCTTTCTCGACTGAAGTGGCTCGGCGTCGCCATCAGTTGTTTTCTTCTTCTTCTTCTTCTCGACCGATGAAGAAACGTGATTCGCTTCGGTGTCGATCAACGACATGCTGGACAGATTCTTCGCGTTTTCCAGGTACTCGTACTCGCCAGGAACGGTTGGCAGTGGATTCTCGTATACTTGCGGCACCGTCTCTTCGTATGCCGTCGTTAATCGTACTGTGTTACCGGTAAAGGACTTCAGAAATTCTTGAACTTCTTCAAGAGTTTCCAGCGTTTTTAGCTCTTTACCTTCGACTTCGACGATCTCATCACCCAATCTCAGTCTACCGTCTCTGCAATCGAAACAATAACATTATTTTAGACTTAGACAAAGTTTTAAAATAAAATCTGCTGAAAATCTGTTAGAATTAATCCTTTGAGGACGTTTTCTTTCTAACGAAGAGATTTAAAAAAGACCTAATTTTCTAAGAGTTTGTGGAGTTGCTGAATTCTGACTTCAGAATTCAGAAATTCAAATTTCGAAAAATAATTTGATATATCATGAAACTCGATTTTAGAAGATTCTTGGTATAGCTGAGTTTAAATAGCCTGAAAATGTTGAATTTCAAACGAATAATAACAACTTCAAATGAAAGAAAATCTCACAGAACTCATAAGCAGTTTGAAAGTCAGTTTGCAACTAAAAATTTTCTAAAACTGAGAGTTTTACGATAATCAGATTATTTTCTTGAAATTCTGTCCTTACAGAATTTATCATTTTCAATTCTTTATTTTTGACCTCAGATTCGAATAAAACAATATGAAATTACTCCATAAGTCAAGTTTCATAAAAATCGAGCGAGCAGTTTACAAAATATAATAGAAGGTAACTCCAAATGGAATCGCTGGTTCACAAAGAGTTAATCGTTTAAAATCAAATAATTCAAAGTTACAAAAATTAGAGAGACGCTATATTTTTATTACAGCGTGCATTCGTAATAAGTTGGAAATATCTGCAATGAGTTTCTCTCACCTATGAGCAATGCCATCGCTTTCGAGTTGTACGACAATGTATCGCAAATCTCCTAGTCTCTGCTGCGCCAATCGAATCCCCAAACTGTCTTTAGGATCTCTCTTGTGCAATTGTATCAAGCAACATCGCCGTACCCTCGTTAACGGCTGGATAATGTCACTCAAAAATCTCGTTTTATCCTGCTGCAACCTCGTGCGATGAGACGAGACGTCCAGCGCCTTCGCCGTATCCGACAGAAGAGTCAATCTGTCCTCGCAGTTTGGAAGAGGAGTGTCTTCCAGCCGTGACACGGCTTCCTCTTCGAAAGACGTTCCGTGAATACTTGGCAGCATTCGCCCGGATCCGCTTTGGTGCCACCTGAGACCATCTATCCCTTCAAAATTCATTCGGGAAATCGCATCCGGCCTGTTTTCATCGGAATTCTGCCTGATTCTGCCCGCGGTCTGAACATTTTCCTGATCTTGGCACTCACTCGGCGTCGAACTTCTTATGGGTTTATCTGCCTCTGAGTCCACGACGCTGCTAGTGTCCGAACTACATTTCAGTCCCTCATTCTCCAATGCCGCTACGGATTCACCTCGTGGTCCATCGCTGTCGTAGCCGGATTCGTTCGAGCTCACATAGTGAGACGACAGTCTCTGCTCACAGCTCGACACCGAATTCCGTCGATTGCTTCTAATAGCGGTCATCATGTCGAGATCAACATTGCAATTCTCCATTATTCCGGTCTCGATTCTACCAACAGCAAAATCTGTCTTGTCGCGCATAGTGTCCTCGCTATGTCGAAATTCGTTGTTCTCCCGAAGAGACAGTAGACTTCCGTCAAACAGGCTGTAACAACCAACATTGTTGCCCTCCCGTTGAAGTCCTCCGGCTTCGATTCGTTCGAGACGGCTGGCATTCAGGCTGTATCTGTCTGCTTCGTATCTGGTGGAATTCCTTTGGAATTCGGCATAGGAAATCCGACCCAGTCGCGAGATATTCTCTTGATTCCTCGCAGCATCGAGACCACAGCTACTAACATTTCCAATCCTCGATCTTTTCCGTCCGAGGGTCGTGGTGTTGATGTAAGAGTCCTCGATCTGCAAGGTCGGGAAGTGCTCCTCCGACACAGTCTTGAAAAGCCTCTCGTCCTTGGAGACCAATGATCCGTGACGTTCTTCTGGTAACACGGACAGTTTCGATCGCAAAAAGGCATACGGGAAGTTGGACTTTTTCGCTTCCTTCAGGTCGCAGCTACTGCTCTTCCTCATGAACGACTCATTTTTCGTTTTCTCGAGATCGCAGGTGCTGAAGCTTACCGAAGGACTACCCAACGAATATGTGGAGGAGCAAGGATCACCTAGTGCGCGAGCCTCAAAAATCTCTTGATTGTTCCCTTGATGTCCCGCCAGATTGTCGCAAGATACCGTCTTGTCCTTTCGAGCGGCTATTTGTAGATCTATACCTTCCGAAGGATCGTCTCCCTTCACGTAAGTCGGACTGTTGTTCAATTGACTGGTACTACAGCTTCTGAACAGGCTTTCTTTGTCCGGTATGGTTCTCTCCTCGATATTTTGAGATCTTCTATTACTTTTGGTCGAGTTGAGCATGCCAGTGGAACCCATCCGGATGAAGAATGATTTGAAGGGAGATGGGGACCGTTGACAAACTGCCGGTAATTTCCTGTTCGTTCTCTCATCCAAGTGTATCTTATTTAATTGATGAATGTCAATATTATTGTTGCTAGTACTAGTATCGTTATTGTTGATATTATTATTATTATTGTTATTATTGATATTGTGTTGCACACCATCGGATCTTTCTGTAATGGAGCAGATAGTCTCACGAGATCTAGTCCGTCGAAACGAATCGATCTTCTTGCCCATCCTGCGACCCCAAATTCCTAGACCCAACACTACAGAAGAAAATATTAATGTGATTATTGACAATTATTTAATTATAGTGGTAAATATATATTATTTTAAAAAATAAATCTGTTAAATAATTTATAAGTAAACAGAGAATGGTCTGTAACTTTATATTTTTTAAATATTTGTGCCTTAAAATCAACAAAAATATTTTAAGCCCCATAAATAGTTATACATTATGTATATAATAATAACAAGGATGATAAAATATTTACCATTCAATAATATCTACTAATGACTAACGATGTTATCATAAATTGTATAGCAAAGATAATTCATTATTTAATAACTAACCCGATAACGAGTTGAACGGAATCGTTTTTCACGTTTCGGTTCTCAATAGGAACGGACGGAAGGTGGAAGGGAGTAAGACATTGAAATGGCAGCGTGCCATCTCGCAGAACGTAGAACGAAAAACCGCCCGATGCCCACACCCGCGTGCGACATATGGTGGTTCTCGAGAGCTGCGGCTATCCGCTGTCGCCATATACGAGAAACTCGCGACAGCGGTTCCGCGTAGTTTGGGACTACTTTTTCGAGGTGTCACCCCGGCTAACGGGCCTGCGACACCGACACATCGGTTCTACATAACGAGAAACGATTAAAAGGCTGCTCGAGTATCGGGCACACGTGTTTTGCAATACGGTACGATGAGCGTGCAAAAGGCGATTTATATCGCGTCGTGTCGTAACAGCCTTATTTATCGCCGATCATGGTGTCCCCGTAATCAAAAATATCACGTATTTAGAATATCTCAACTGGCATGTTTTACTTGTTATCGAGCAAATTGCAGATGTCTGTGAGAAAAGGAATGCCACGAGAGGACAAGTATCATTAAGTAAACATCCTGAATTTTTTCTATCATTTTTTCTGTTATCAACTCTGTAAGAACAGTAAAATAAAATTAAAAAATAAAAATTGTATATTTTATTTTGTACAATAGCATATTTTTAGAATATTTTACAAGTAATTTAAACGGCGAATTTAAAACAGTATTCCTAAATAAAGATTATAAAATTTGTTATTTTATTAATTATATATTAAGATTTATTCAATATAATTACAAATTATATTAAGTAAAAATATATCATATAAAATTATAAACTGAAAAACAGAAAATGATATATTGTTAACATAAATAAAAAACTGAGTTACATTGTCTATTGCTAATTGGCTTTGTATTATATAAACATAAAAAAGAAAGGAGTGAATATTCTTCAATGTTTCTTTTTTCAATTTCCTAAATAATATATCTATATATAATAGAGAATAAATATCTAAATTCATTTATGTATGTTCTAATGAATGGAAAAAAACATTGAAACTTATTTTTTCAAAAATGAAATAATTTATAAAAACAACTTAATAGCTAACGAATTAAATTACAAGCAAACTTTCTATTAAAATATAACAGGAAGGAGCAAAATTACTAATTTCACTGTGATATTATCGTAGTAAGTAGCGAATGCAAGCTGATGTTGGCAAGTATGTCGGACGATGGGGGCTCTAACGAGGCGAGCGCGCCAAGCGAGTGATTAGTGAAAGGATGTGATGTTTTCCTGGATTAGCAGTAATTCGCGGCCGTTCAAAATAGGAGCAAGATCAGTGATGTCGACAGTCAAGTGGCGGTACTTTTTGTGCATAGTCACTATGACGATTAGGGGACATGGAAGTCACCAGAGCATAGAGCCCAGTTTGAAAGTATTGTATTGTATTTAAACCCGCTACAGAATGACGTCCGCGTGCACTGTATTGTTCGATGTAACAGTTTACATTGCAAGCTTTTTATGGTATATGCTTGCAATACACAAAGCTATTCGACGAAATCAGGACTTCATCGCTCACAGCATTAATCATTTTATATTATTTTTACTATAGAGAAGGTGGTATTATGGCCAGTGCATATATTATGGCCTCCCTTAATATCTCCGTTATTATATCCTAATGATCACTTATGGAATTATTAGTTCAGTAGCTCGTCGTTACACCATGACGCTAATATTACCAATACTCAATAACCAGCACTTATTATAACGCATTTTTACTTTCAAGTATTTCGAAACGTTTCTGAGATACAATTTAGCATTTAATTACATCTACTTCTTCATTGTTCTTAAATTTGAGAGTATTATCACATGAATATACGTATTTTTGAGTATGTTATTTGCTATTTAACATTTTATTTGACTGTATATATTTTGAGTTATGCAAATTTAAACAATAGCATGGCATTTTGCTAATATAGCCTTTTATGGATATTGATTATTCATTCTTTTTTGAGGTTTTCATATAATAATTATTTGATAATCGATTGTAGCTCTACTGTTAATCTATAGTTTATATTACGTGTATTATTTTCAGTACTGAGATTTTTAGTACTGAGCAACTTATATGCAGAAGTTATGTGAAAGTATATATTATACATTCATTTGCATACATTTTAAAATGTTTTACTTTTTTGTTAATTCTGTGTAACCAAATACTGTTTTCTAAATAAAACTAATATTTTAAGGCTATTTTTATGGAAGGCCACATTACCATTTTTTTCTTCGAATCATTATGCAATGTCGCCATTTTTAGTAATAGTATCCTAAGTAATAAATATTTCGTAACTTTGAGTTCAGAATCGATTCAACAATATTTTAACGAATATAATTGTCAAGTTTTAAACTTAAATATTGATTGTTAACAAAATTATTGTGTAAAATGTAACTGGGGTGCCGTATATACATGTGTATATACATATATAATACCACTTGCTCCTCTATATTATAATATGTAAAAATATTCGTTATATATTTTTCCTAAATAAGAATATAAATAAGAATAAAAATCAAAATATTAATAAATAATATCACATATATTTCCGAAAAAAATCCTATTAAAATTCATCAAGTATAACGTATCTTAAATTAAATATCTTCGCGTTTGATTCAAGTAAGAAAAATAATTATTTAGAAAAAAATCAATTGCGCTGAAGCGTGATGAAACCGTTTAATGTCTGGTGATCGAATTGATAGCACGCTTCATTATCGAGACACGATGGAGATTATCGACAACTCACCTCGTTGCTTACTCGGATCGTGCTCGACGATGAAGGCTGGCACGGCCGTAACCGTTTGATAGTCAGTCTCGATGACATTCTGCTCGTTGTCCTGCTTCGTTTCGAGCAACGTCTGCATCGCACCCGCATCGCCGCAGCTTCTCCGGGTATACTTGGCCCGGGAGATTTTCAGCAGGGTAGCAGATTCCAGATCCTGACTCTTTGTCCGCGGTATTGAAGTTGCTGATAACTCGTCCAATGGAATCACCGAGCTCGACAAAGAAAGGGCAACATCGTCAGCGCTGTGGCGCCGTGACTTCGATAAACGTTTAAACATCGCTGTGAAAATACAAAAACAATATGCCGATAAAAATTATATACGGTACTAATGGCGCACCTGTACTAGTACAATGCAATGACTGAAATTAATCCTCCGTGTCTGCAATCTATTTTTATTTCCTTTGCCTGCAATCTGAATCTTTTCTCCAGCCTAAATTTTTTTACTGTTCTAAGTTCTAAAAAAATTATGGAAAAATTCAGGATTGTTATCACGTCAATCTGTTTTATTTTTTAATAGCATAAAAAAATTCTGTCTAATATAAAACTCTTAAAAATCATTATCTAAAAAAAATTTGTGAAATTTGAAAACGAAATTTCGCTTGTGCCAAATAGACTCACAATCAGATTGTAGATAAAGGATTAATACCAAATAATCCGTTTGAAGAGGATTTTTCTTATACTCTTTTTATTTCCTACTACTTGATTGAGTATCTTAGACTATTTTTTTTACATTACGGTAGTACACTAGGGTACTCATAATAGTATTATAACTAACTAAAGTAGATCATGAATCTCATAAATTTCTGGAGAGAGAATGTATATATATGCTTTGAAATATTTTATAACGAGGACAAGATGTAATAAAAATGTTGCGCGATCCTCCGCGATGGAGAATGATTGGATGTAAGATAGGAATTACTTACGTCATCCTTTATCTGCGCGTTGAAAAGAAATGTGAGGGATTCGTTATAATGTACAGCCGATCCGACGCGACGTACCGCGCTCGGCAAGTTTCCAAGTACGATTTACCGTTCAATGTCTGGCGATCAGCGTACTTGGCGGACGTTTTTGCAGCCGCGAAAAGATACCGGTGGATCCGCGATCTTTTATTTATCACTCGAATAATGATATCGAGATTCTCTCGCGAGAGAAAATCGACATACTGCCAATCAACATGATTGTGATATCAAAGAAATATACTTACACTGTAATATTATGTCCACTGATATAATTGATACAGTAGTCATTTACTGTGACTCATAATATCTATTAAATGTGCAGTTATCGCTTTTAATGATCTTAAAAAGAAGTATTGGATTTATCATAGAAAATACATTCGAGAGAAAAGAGCGAGAGAAAGAGAGAATAGAATTAACTTCTCTTACGCAGATCGGCCCCACGAAGGCCGCTTGTTATTATTTATTTTTTTCCTCGTCAAGGTTCCCGGATTTCAGTCTCATACTATCATGGTGACGTGTACGTGAATGATTTACACACACGGGTAGTAAGAAGTAGGCAGGCGAAAACAACTTTCTTGGAATGGACGTTGTTGCATTTCAACGCTTCTATCCTCTATCCTTATTTTGCGTCTCTCTTCCTTCAAACTTTTTGCAAGCTTGTTTTTTTCCTCGTTGTGTTATTCGTTGTATTCAGGCAGTTATTGTTACCGTCGCAACTTGATACGAATTAAATTTGTTGTTTTAATTCCATATAACGACACAGAAAAAATAGATTGGGTAGTTCAGCAAAGCTATTAACTAAAAACTTGCTGGGCGAGTTCAATATCTAGGTATAACTAAAATTTGATGATTCAACAAAGAAATTATGTCTGTAAGCAGTCATCAGTATGCTAATTCAGCTAATTTCTTTGTTACAATGAAAATTGTTAATATAACAAGTTTTCTTCATTATAATAGCAAAGTGCCATTTTAACTAGAATATTTTGTTAAAAATTTTGATCTATATATTGGATTGATTTTCATAGAAAGTTATCTTTGTTGTATTAACAAATTTGCTACGATATTACAACAAATATAATTACCTTATAAACGTTAATTTTACTCAGTTGTACAACTTTGTTAGGGGAAGGTCACCGATACCGATATACCACTTTGTTTTTAGACAATATTTCTTAAACAAAAGGTAAAAATACAACTTCAAAAAACATAAATACAAACTAAAAAAAGTGTCTTCTATTAGATAGTATAAGCAGTTTTTATAATACTGTTTGCAATTTTGCAATGATTAAGTTTTTCGTAAGTTATGCAAAACTGAGCGTCTGGCGAAATGGGCTCCAAAACTGACATAGTAGGCAATAATGCCAACATTCCTATTCTATAAATAAAGATATTTCCTATTCTGTAAAGAAAACTAATTTATGAAACTATAAACATTTAAAATGACATAATATTATCAATAATACAGTCACTGTTATTTTAATTACGCAATTTGCAAAAGAACACCGAGAATTTTCCTCTCGGATTCATAGAATTTGTTTTTAGCTGATTTGGTATAGAAATAAGCCACAAATATATGAATTATGAGCTTGTACTTCTTTAATTAGCTAAACAGATTACGTTTTTATTAGTATTAATAAGATGCAAAGATTTATAGTTTCTAAGAAATAAGGGGATGTCGCTTTAAGAGACCTACGTCAGTATATCGGTGACCTTCCTCTACTTTTACATAAAAATCCAGCTATCTGTATATCACGGCTATAGATGTGTTGAACAGTGAAATTTTTAATTATTTCAACAAATATTTTTCCGTATAATATTAAATATCTCAAATATATACTACATATATTCGATATCCAATAATTTATTCCGCGCGCGTTTATTTTCGCCTTTTGCGTCTCTCGGACATTCCGTTATTTTCCACCGCACCAAACATCCACGGTGTGTAGGATCGAAGGAAAAACGCGGATTACGTCGTAACGTCAAAGATTCCAGACACGGCAGAGAAAAAAAAATGCTCACTTCGCGCGAGCGAATAAGCAAAACTTACGATACACACGTGTACGCGATGCATACGCCACGAATATAAGCGATACCCGAGGCTGGAGAAAGTCTCATGGCGCGTGCAGGAACTGCACGCTCGCGTATGCATTTTTGCAGTCGTCGAATATTGCACGATTTCACGTAATGCATATGCCACAGTCGATACACTCGGCAATGCTCGCGCTGCATCAGCACACCGTAGAGGTGTTCGATGAGGATTATCGCCGTGCGGAAGAGAAAAGATCGACCGACATTCCTGATTTCACCGCCGTTGACAACTAAGTGCTTTCTAGGACGTCCTTGCGATACATCATGTCTGTGTGATAGATTTAAGCTGAGCATAGCTACAATTAAGAAATAGAAAGTATATTATATATTATGTTGTGAAAAAACGTGATTAAAAAGATCCTAAGATTATAGTCTTTTTAGTCACGTTTCACGACATATGATATAATTTCTATTTCTTAATTATATAAGGTAATATAAGTACAAGTCCTCCTTGTTTCCATCGTCATTAACGTCGACATTTTAGGAGACCCAGTCGATTTGCATTCCATGAGCTGCACTTCCGCAACGAGTCCCTCGTGTGTCTCACATATTAGAGAAACCCAGAGGTATTTCCGGCGGTACGCACGTGCGATTAAGTTCTCAATGAGGTTCGTAAAGCGAAATGGAAATCAACATATACAGGGTGGGGAAAAAGTACCGGGACACCTGAATATCATAAAAAATATAAGTATTACAGAAAAGTGTTTCAGACAAAAGTTGTAGGGTTCCAAAAGATCTATTTACTGATCATATCCGTTTGACCTTGCATGGCGTCTTCAAGGTCAGGTCAAGGTCAGATCAATTTTTTTAAATGGAACACCTTATTTTTCATTGCATATTCTTATAGCACATCTCGAGAGCTTTCCAAAACACTATAACAAAATATTTTTTCATGAAATACTTTTGGAGTTATAATAAGGCTCGAAAGTTACAGTACAGTTGACATTAGCATTACGCAAATTGTCCGACAGACGGCTAAAACCTCTTGAATGCTCTGTTCGAGATCATGTCCTGGATAATTTGTCAAGATCAAGGCCATTGGAGATTATCCCTCTCATTTTCATTTTTGCATTCTGTATGCTGATGCATTCAAGAAGTCTTAGCCGTCTGTCGGACAATTTGCGTAATGCTAATGTCAACTCGTCAACTGTACTGTAACTTTCGAGCCTTATAGATGAAAGTATTTCATGAAAAAATACTTTGTTATAGTGTTTTGGAAAGCTCTCGAGATGTGTTATAAGAATATGCAATGAAATATAAGGTGTTTCATTTAAAAAAATTGATCTGACCTTGACCTGACCTTGAAGACGCCACGCAAAGTCAAACGGATATGATCAGTAAATAGATCTTTTGGAACCCTACAACTTTTGTCTGAAACACTTTTCTGTAATACTTATGTTTTATATAATATTCAGGTGTCCCGGTACTTTTTCCCCACCCTGTATGTATAGTAAACGACATCGCAAAGTAAGATGGTTGATGCATGTCGTCTACTCTATACGTATATGGCATTCACACACACATATCGTTCGCATCTGTCTAGAATTTAAAATTTAGAACTCTGCGAGACGTGGCACTTTCTGAGAAATTTTTTTATAGGTAAAATCAGGGTTGGGTAAGTTAACTTTATTTTTTAACTAAGTTAAATTAAAGTTAACAGCTTTGAAAGTTTAACTTAATTAAAATAGAAGTTAATCCATAATGAAATTAATTGAATTAAAAGTTAAGTTAATAAAAAAGTAATTGAAAAGTTAAAAGTTAAATTTAGTCTGAACAACCAAAAAAAAGAAAAAGAAAAAATTTGACCATTTTACATAATTTTTCCTTTTTTATAGCGTATTTATTAAAGAATCTGGTTATTTTTGTTTACAAGTAACGATTATACAATATAAAATTACACTATAAAATTACTAAATTATATACTCATTATCCTCTCGCATTGTGTATGATTGACTTAAAAAAATCCAATTAAAAGTTAATAATTACCGATAAATGTAACTAAATTAAATTAAAAAGTTAAGGGTCTGAAATGTAACTACTATAAGTTAAGTTAAAATTAATTAACTTTTTAACTTTTTAACTTAACTTTTATCTTTTTAACTTAGCACTATCCAACCCTGGGTAAAATATATAAAACATATAAAAAATATATATAAACATGCGTGTAATACAATACAACGTGCCATGCTACTGTAATGAGCTAATAATAATAATAATTGCGAAAAATGCAACTTAATGGTTGGATATTAAGGTTTATTATCGCGGATATCTGCTACGTTAAACGTGCAACTAATTGGTAATAGAATGCCACTATAACTTTAGCCCTCCATCTCCTCCATTCGGGGCGTAATAATCCTTCCGTTTCTAATAAACAGCTGTGAAAAGGCTGTTATCGACAGTACATTATTCACACGACTCCTCTTTCTCTTTCTCTCTGTTTCTAGAGAGTTATATTTTTATAATTGTGCACGGAGTTTATGTCCTATTGCTGACTTATGCATGCCCGTTATGTACAACTACGCCATGTCTGTGTTTCATGCTCCGTTATGACTTCTGCTTCCGCGACTTTTTATTCGCGAGTCAGCATCGAGTCGGAAGCTATATAATCGCGAGAATGCCGAAATTCTCTTACACTTTAAGAGAATGTTCCTTTCTATTTTCGATTTCTATTTTCAGTGGAGATCGGTTCTCTCAAGCTTTTTACATTCGACATTTAGGGATTGATTATCCATGGACCGTATAATGCGCACTGAACGCACACGCGCTGATCGCCAGTGCGGATCACTTCATTTAACCACTCCTGTTATATTGCAGGTGTTGCATTACATTGTCCACATACAAGCGAGTAACGAGAGGCCGACGGAAGGGTATCGGATGTTGCAGCATAAGGGTGACGTTACGAAGGCTTTATATTCGTTTTTCGAAGAGGCCTCGTACTTCGATAATAAGTATCGGCTATCTTGGCTCGAGCACTTTACTGTTCCTTTTTATCAGCGTGATAAAAGTTTTAATTGTTTGTAAATATATACTTGAATAGAATACTATTTCTTTTTGTTATTATTATTCTTTACATTTATTATTCTTTTGACACGGAAATCTCGTGTTCTTGGCGTAAAGTAGATCTTCAGAGTAGAAGAAATAACGTAATCTCATTTCTCAATTATTTCTTAAGGGCCGTCTACAATGAGCAGTAGCAGTAGTGGTAAAACTGTGAGACACATCGGTAAATCTGTAAGTGAATGGTTGAAATCCATTTTTTACATTCTACTCTCTTGTTGCTTACGAATTTACTTTATGTCCTATTATACCGAAAAATCAGCTTACTTCCGATGTGTCTAATGCGTCGTCTACAATATGCGAAGTAAGCTTGGTTTAAGAAGTAAGAGTAAGAAATTGACTGTGATTGGTCAATTGTATTGTAGATGGGCCTTTACAGTCTTACCACTACTGCTTACTGCCATTGTAGATGGCCCTTAATAGAACTTAACAACAACGGAAATAATCTTACTTTTTAATGTAATTTTATCTCTGTCAATGGGATATACGGATACTAAAGAAAAAAAGAATGAGTAATGAAAGATATTGATCCTATGTATCGCTTGTTTGCTACAACAACGACTCTAAAAAATAAAGATTTCCAGAAAAGTTTGAGTAATGAGTTTTGAAACATTAAAATATTAATCTTAAAATGCAATTTTGGTGTAATAACTTGGATTAACTAATTAATTGTAAAGGAAAAAAAAGGATGTTCTTTAAAAAAATGTTCTTTTTTTCTTCATGTTTCTCCATTCTTTTTCTGCAATCAATTAAAAAATGATAAATTTGAATTATGTATTCATTGTTGTAGCAAATAAGCAATATTTGTCATAACATTTGTTTAAGAGATACACGGTTCTAAGACACCTGCGTGCTCATGCAAGCGTAAAAATGTCTGGAATATTACTTAATACAACTTACATTCCCACAATCAAAAATACTCATGTGAAGGAGATCAAAATATAATAACATGTCCGTTACGCTTTCCACATTTATACCCCTTTTTATATTGCCATAAAACGTCGGAGGTAGGTATTTTGAAGATTTCGCGTAATAATATGGTTTGTGTTGTAATATCGTAATACCGTACCATTTCGCGCGCGACGTAATTTTTGGAACGATTAAAGCCTTGTTACCTTACTCATTTCCGCCCCTGAAGAGCGTGTGTTTTTTAAAAAAGGTGCAGAAAAAAAAAATTGCCGACGTAAGACAGTTTTGCCAAGAAACTTGCTCAACAATAAACTTTGTGCCGCAATACTTGCAATTCCGCCGAAGGATTTTCCCCGGAAAATCAACGGTGATTTCGAAAGAGAGAATTTAAACTCTCGGCGAGCCATGAGAAACAAGAAACTTTTGATCTTGTTGAAGCTGGAACTTCGTGTTTCATTAAGATGTTAATAATTGGATTTACTGCTATATTTTATATCTCTGGTACAGAATGCCCGACGCGTACTTCCTGTCCGGAAGGCCCTTCATCCGCTATCGTCTCTTCTGACTCACGTGTAGATACGTGCTTTCAGAACATTAACTCATCATTGAACAAAGTTTATTTTTAATTTTCAAAAATTTCATTACGGATATATACAATTTTAAAAGCAATAGAGATAAAGAAAGGGACGTTCAACAAATTGCGAGGTATAATCGATGAGAAAATGATGCCTCGTAAAAGAGCTTCGAATCCACGATTCAAATGTCAAGAGCTTCTGAAGCATGTATAAATATATAAAATTTCACAAAATATCGTAAAAGTATGACAGTTCTCTTAACTGATAGCTTCTTTCTCTTCTTCTCTATAACGCTACCACCAGATAGCTGCGGTTAGATGACCCCGCTTTCAAAGAGAAAAGCCCCCATCAAAGATTTACAATAGAAAATGATGGCGTATTCCATTACTATCTTTAATGTCCATGTTCAAAAGATCTCCTTCCTTTCCTTATAAATACATCTGAATAACATTATACTATAAACATTCTTTCGGCCATTATAAAATTCGCTGCGAGTTGAATCTCATGAAATCTTACTTTAAATGAAATTAGAAATCTAAAAATTTTTAAAAGATTTGAGATTTTTCTTTTTTAATAAATACAAAAGTACATTAAAAATACAATAATCATCGTTTTATTAAATATTACTTCAACGTTGAATTTATTTTTCAAATACATCCTGCGAATAGGATCTCTTGTGTCAATCTAATAGCGTTTTTCCTCTCCTGCACCTGCTGTTGCTGAACAAGCTAGATAGTCTGGGTACTGAGTAAGAAATACAAACAATGAAGTATTTACGATAGAAGATAAAGGCGTATTTCACGTCATTATCACCGTCCAAGGAGCGAAGCCCTTCCGTCTCCTCATCCTTCTCTTCTTGCAGCGCGGCGCGGCGGATATAATCGTATAAGGTGGAGGGTAGTCCGACGCCTTAGATGGCTTGAAATATAGCAGCAGAGGCTAGACTTTCTCGTTGCGACTTGGTTAGGCTTAGGCAAAAACTAGGATAGGCTTAGATGGCTCCTCGTATCTCGGGACGACCGACGATGATGGTGCGTAGAAAAACGCAGCGGTCACGCCGTAGAGGAAAAGAGATAAAGAATGAGAAAGAGAGAGAGGGACAGGCGCAGAGAGAGGCTTCAGTATTCGTGTATACGCGCGTGTACGCACGCACGCATGTACGCCGCGGAAGGGAAACCGGGAGAAGATGCGGAGAGAGAGAGAAAAGCGAAATATCGCGAAAGAGAAAGAAGAGAGAAAGACGCGGCTAGACCTTGGAAGGAGAGACGCGAGAGAAGCAAATACTGCCGGGATAGGTATATTCAGCGTAGTCGACCGGACAGTGCACTGAACTTGGCAAGAAATCCAAGGTTGCATGGCTTAATGATCTAGTTTCTTCGGCGAAGATATGATTCACCATTATGTATTCACTCATCGCACACCGCGTACGCCTGTGCCCGCATCGCGTGGCGGGACCTTCTTCCTTTTCGTGGATATAGTTGCTTCAAAAATTCGCAATCAATATTGCGCCTAAAAATAGCCGTGTGATCTATGACGAGGGGATGTCGGACTCGGTTCCTACCTAAGGCTGTTCGCGGGCGAAAGCAAAGCCCGAGAAAGTTGCGTCCGAAATAGTAAAATTGCTTGTAACAGTTCTCTTTTATGACAGATAGATGAAGAGAGGAAGAGAGAGAGAGAGAGAGAGAGTGAGAGAGAGAGGAAATCAAAGAAGATATATTAGATTCATATATCATTAAATTCATAAAATAAAATAACTATAAATTTTAAATATAACTTCATTTCACACTAGACGAGGGAAAGCGTCGACATTATTGATGATTAACATCATTCGAAAATGGAACGCTTTCCAAAGAGATCGTACAAAATTTAGTACGTCAGAAATTTCGCATCCTTTCCGCGAAACTAATTTAATAATGCCAGGACTATATTTCTGTAGTGATGCAATTTTTTCTCGGCGCATATCGCATCGTTGGCAAAATATTAAATTCCGAAATGTACATAGCTGCAAGTTCAACATTAATCTGCTGTCATTGCATCATAATATCACACAGTAATCAACAAGTTAAAATCATCGAGTCGCGCGAATCACTAATTTATAGTGATAATAACGATTAAGATTAATGATAAGGATTAGCGGTATACTTAATAAACGTACACATACGTATATAAATACCTTTAAATCTTATTTCATAAGCATAAACACTGGTATTACAGTAATTTATATACGTAGAAAATAAATTAATATTTTACACATTCACTTTCTGTTCATTAACCTGTTTTCATTAAAAATAATAATTCATTATTAAATAAAATAATAAATTATTCATAAAAGAAAGGCACAAATTAGCATATCGATATAAAACACACAAGAATATGTTTCTGTTATGATACGTGCACGATTATATGATCCACTATAAAATAAAGTTTTAAAATTTTTTAGAATTTTGTTCCATGATAATGGCAATTTGTATATTCGAGAAGTGAGATCAAATAAAAAATGAGCTACTAATTTATAGTGATAACGATTAAATAATTGATGCGTGATCGGTCATGATGATACGATACATTCTTTAACCACTCATACAGAATGCATCTCGATAGAGAAATTGTAGCTGAATGGCAATGATGATACGACGGCTTTTCTTATCCAAAGTTGACCATTATCGAGGCTTATCGAGGTACACTAGATCGCAACAGTCGTTGTAACTGTTCCCTCTAATTCGCCAGTGTACCGCGTATGGCTGCATCATGCCGCAAACACTTCGAGGAAGCTTCTTACGTGTGTATGAATGCGCGATTGCGAGGATGCAAAATCAGGTGAATCAAAGACAGTGCGGACCGAATCCTTTGTGCAACGGCGCGAGGAACGCGCTGCATCATCCATCTGGATGGAGTGTACGCAGTGCGTGAGGAAAAACTGGGCATATATCTACACATACATACATATACACGCGTAAATAAACTTTTCTGTTCCCGTGATGTAAACGTGCATGCGTGCGTGTAATAGTGAAAGATGCATGAGCACGCATCTTTTTATATATCTTTAATACCGATAAGTTTTATTGCCCAGCGTTATCCGCTGTTCCATCGTGCCGTCTAAAAACACACCTTGTTAATCTCGGAAAATAGTCGAAAACAAATGTTCCTCCTCAGGAGCACATCAAGTCAAGAAAAGATCAAAATGATGATTTTTTTAAACAAAATTTGACTGTTTAAGACTCCTGAGTAGTCACCACAGCTATATTGAATCATGACGTCAGAAGCAAGAAATGAGACACGTTAATTTTTATTACGTGCCATTTATAAATAAAGATAATTTGGATAAAACGAAATAATGAGATTGCTTTAAAACATTGTAAAAATGGATGAAAACTATGCTTATTCTCCCTGACAGTCAGTAAATAATTATAAAAAGTGATAAGAGGCACGCGAAAATAAGTGAAAATAAGCTACGCATGCGCATTGAATAAAAGCACTTCATGTGCCTTTTATTACTTTTTACGATTATTTACTGACTGTCAGAGAGGATAAGCATAGTTTTCGTCCATTTCTACAAATGTTTTAAAGCAATTTCATCATTTTGTTTTATCCAAATTGTCTTTATTTACAAATGGCATACAACATAAATTAACGTGTCATTCCTCACTTCTGACGTCACGATTCAATATGGCTGTCGTGATTACTCAGGAGCCTTAAAAATCAAAATAAATTTCGTTCTGATTTTTTGTTGACTTTTGTCAGGGTTGGATAGTGCTAAATTAAAAAGATAAAAGTTAAGTTAAAAAGTTAATTAATTGTAACTTAACTTAGTTACATTTTATCGGTAACTATTAACTTTTAATTTGATTTTTTTTAAGTTAATCCTCAGACACAATGCGAGAAGATAATGAGTATATAATTTAGTAATTTTATATTGTATAATCGTTACTTGTGAACAAAAATAATCAAATTCTTTAATAAATATGCTGCGAGAAAGGAAAAATACGAAAAATTATGTAAAATGGTCAAACTTTTTTTTTCTTTTTTTTTGGTTGTTCGTTCGGATCAAATTTAACTTTTTAATTACTTTTTTAATTAACTTAACTTTTAATTCAATTAATTTCATTATGGATTAACTTGTATTTTAATTAAGTTAAACTTTCAAGGCTATTAACTTTAACTTAACTTAGTTAAAAAAAAAAGTTAACTTATCCAACTCTGACTTTTGTGTGTTCCTCGGATTCTCTTCGATCTCTCGAAAGGAGCGACGAGCTTTAAAACATCTGACGCCAAGTAACGACAATCGAAATCGATAGGAATCGATATGAGATATGGGATACGCGGCGGAAAGGCTCGCCAAGAGGCAGGGACGATGTTGCGCAAAGCAATTCCGACGATAACGATACAACGAGCAAGGATATATCACCCGGTGGTAGATACCGGCGCGTGCCGGTTGACCCTACGCGTGGGGGTCAGCAGGTGGAACGCGTGTGTTTGACGAAAGATCAGGTATATAAGATGTGTGGAAACGCATGCTGCCTTATTTATGCGTACACGCCCCTGCATCCTGCGCGCACTATTATACCTGCGGCTCTCGCATGAAGAAGAATGTAGATTCACCGCAGCCGCCGTTGCCAATGAACATTTCCGACATGCGCGACCTTCGGAACATTTTTTCCGAGTAAAAAAACTTGTCCTTTGCTTGGAGGAAAATCTATCATTTTTAAGTTGAATTATGTAAGTAATGATTAGCGCCGAGGCACTATCGTGTCTCCTGAAGACAAAATTGACTTGATCACCTTTCGAATACATATTTGTTGCTAGTGGACTGATACAATAGTCCGTTTAAGAAGATATTCTAGTCTAGAATTTGAAAAAAAATAATTCTTTTACATGTTCTTAACATGTTCTTTGGGTCTCAAAAATAAGTGCCTAAAAGATTGTTTGACAGAATAACAGAGATATAGATATTTTAAAATTGTATATAGCGTTTAATGTGCTGCGTCAACGCGTTCAAAGCTGTTATCAAGTACAGACTGGGAAAAAGTAAAAAGTATGATCATTTCAAGTTAGAGAAGGATTATTGCACACATAATCCTAATATTGCTTTAATTATAGATTTTCGTTTTCTTTATATTCTAACTATATTTGAAACGTTAAACATGATTTTCTCGAAACAATAATATTTTTCGACCCATATTCGGAACACGTTTTTATTGATAAATACACGCTTTTATTTCCAAAATTTTGTAGTATATATAACGTGAACTATATGTTAAATGCGTGCTAACATCGTTATAAGTGCTTTCTGAATAACAGACCTTTATTTTTAAATTTACGTAACATAAAACCTAAACATTTAGCCGTACGGTAGATATTTACTAAATATATGTACAAGTAAATGTGTAAAACCGTAGAAAAATATGTGTGCAGTAGTTTTTTTAATTTTCTAAAATAAGCTACTTTTTCCGCGTTCTAGACTATAGAATACTCCTTCAAGAAAAGTCAAAGGTAATTTTGTACGAACGTCGAAAAAAGATGCGTCTTACTGTATTATTGTCAGCACACATGCGAATCAGATTATTCAGGACGACAAAAATTTGCATCGGTCCGCTAACAACGGAAATATTCAAGGTGGTTAAATTATATGGTTCACCTTGCATGTATGATGAATGGAAGACAAGGAG
>NW_017257198.1:1889591-1907679 GCF_001594055.1 Mycetomoellerius zeteki
GGAAGGGTGATATTGTGTTTCAGGAGGGGCGGATATCCATAATAAAAAGAACGAAACAATACGCGTGATACCAGTAAAAGTTTCCGATCGAGCACTACCGATATGCCAAGACCGCATAATTTAATTCCGACCTCTATTGATGAAGAATTGCATACTGAAAAGGTCATAAAAAATAATGTTGCTATGAAGTGCAGTCGTGTCGGAGCAAATATTCCTTCGTTACGGTTAATATAATCTATACTTAAATACAAATTATATAGCTGCCGTATGTCGATGAATAAATTAGGCCTTTCGCAAATGACGGATAGCTTGAAAATTATGTCAAGGAAAATAATTTGTGCAAGAACATATTATTATTTTGCGAACCGTTTTCCAACTAATCAGACTCTGTAGTTCACTACCAGATTCAGTATCCACGTGATGATTAGCACGAAACAGTTATTCGTAGCCGGTTTGCGTGATATTGCAAATTCTGTCGCGATGTCAAAGAAGATGTCAGCTTCGTATCGGTTTTGTTGTATCCAGTGACATCATGTTTTAGAACGTAACGAACGGCGCACAACATCGAGACGCGTTGCAAGCGGAAAAGGTAAAGAAGATTTGCCGTGGGAAGGAAGATAAAGGTCTCGTGTCCCGTGAAGCGAAAAGGCTCTCCCGAATCCGTGACGATCCTCAGCATTATAGAGAGAGAATCGAGAGCAACTGGAATCGGCCCATTGGCTCCTCGGTTCGCGTACGTTCCTCCTTGGAACACAGATCGCTCCTATCTTCTTCTCGCTCGTTTTCCTCTTTCTTTCGCTTCTCTCGCCGTCTCGACATCAGCTTCGCTCGACCTCTAATTCTCGAACGAACAAAAACTTAATCGGTCGCTTCCTCCGTTCGCTCTTATGGTTCTAGCGAGAGGAAGAGAGAAGGAAGAAAGAAGGAAAGAAAAGGAAGAGGAAAAGAGTAAGAGCGAAAGGAAGGGAAGGCAGGACGAGAGGGCTGGCCTGGAGGGCCAGCTAGCGCGACGATAGCGACGAAGGGAGGAGAGAAAATCGAGAAAAAAAAGGACGGAGTCGAAGGCCGGCTTTTCCTGCAGAATACGATCGGGATTACCTTCGGCGTAATCTCCGTATCCAGTAGCTATAACCGTCTGAATTCATTTAGCTGCACGGCGATACGTGTAGGTGCAACACCAAGCTGCTTACCAGCCGGTTTTACCTGGAGGCGCGCGCGCGAACTTGAATCCCGGTGCGTAAAAGTGCGCTTCTATCGAGGTACACCCTCGGATCGGAGAGGTAGGAAGCACGAAGAACGAGCGCGACGAAAGAGTTGATTCGCGCTTGGAACGATCGAGGAAAGCAGACGCGGCTAATTCATAAAAGCGAACTGCAGTCAGATAGGTAGGTATAAAATGGCCGGAAGCTGCGATAGTGACAGCGTAAAAAATAATGCCAGATGTTCACTGCTTGATTGCTCATCCTCGACCGAGAGTAAAGGATGATACTGTTGGTTCCGGTTGATTTCCGCCTGTCTTTTACACAGGGATTGGAAATTACTAAAATGTGCACCCGGAAAAGGATAATTCGAAAAGGATAATGTTTTGCATAGTGTTAAATTAGTCGTAGTTTTTAAGATTCTTATTAACATCAAATTATTAATATTCTTCTAAAATGCTTATTAACATTAGTATTAATAAATTGTTTCGCAATTTAATATGTGATATTATTACTCTGTTTATGATTACGTTTCAAGGCTGAAAAGAGACTTCGGCATGCGATTTGCAGAATTGAATATGTAATATAAATAAATTCACACCAAATGTTTAAGATCCGTTTTGACTGCGCGCGCGCTCGCGCGAATATAGGATTTTTCTTACTTAATTAGATTGATTCTCACTGGTTCAATTTTATATTATAAGTGTTAAACAAATTGTAGTATTATATAGAATGCAGATATCGATTCTGCGTAATAACAATTGTTTGTATAGAACAGACCTGTCCAATTTGAGCCAAAACGCTAAGCCATCGACGAAAAAAATTCAATGTGGGTGAAATTTCGGGGACTGCAATGTAAAACGTTGATACGCATTTGAGTGACGTTTATCAACATTTTACAGTATCTAAAATCTTATTATACATTGAATTTTTTTGCGTCAATGGCTTTGCGTTTTGGCTCCGGAGCTCAAATTGGACACAGGCCTGGTATAAAATAATTTTCCACGAAGCAAATATGATATGAAGCAATATATTTTTATATGTGTAGCACGTATTAATTTTTTCAAATATCAATAATATAAAGTAGTTTTTACTGCATTTATATGCATTTATATGCATTTATAATCTTAACATAAATAATTCTCTTTATAGAATGTTTTAAATTCATTAATATCAGTAATATTAATGCCTAAATTCTAAGCAGAATCGTAAAGCTTGTAACATATTCCTGTAAGATTTGTAAAAATTTTTAAGTGCTTATACCTTTATACAATATTTTTGCAGACAGCTTTTTATTAGCCATAAAATTTGCAAGAAATCGTAGATATTTAATATCTACGATTTCTTGCAATGAATAATCGTACGTCTTACGATACATACGCATAAAATTAGAATACTAGTCATAAGTTCTTATATACAAGTTTTACGAAAACACATTACGAGTCTTACGATTCTGCTTAGAATTGACCCATAAATTGCTTACTAATTTAATTTGTGACATTATGTACTCCAGTTTCAGTTTAGAGCGGTGCTTCTAAATCAACAAATAATCGATGCGCAGTTTGCTTGAATTGAAAATTGTACGTAAAATTCACACAAAAATATGATTAGACACTAAAACCTCTCTGCTTTGCGTTGACTTTTTAGCTGATTTTCACATAATATTATTTGTAATCTTAACAAGAAAATTTGTTCAACAATATTAATTGGTAATTCTTTTTATGCAAATTATTTATTCAAACAATACTTGTACAAGAATATCGATCTTAGTTAAATACCTGAGTTACTTGTATCAAACGTCAACGCGAATAGATACAGCGTGTGCGTATGCTTTGGCGCATCACAGAGGTGTTAAAGGTACGACGTTGATTAAATTTATGTCTCTGTCGGTCATGATAAATGCGATAGTTCGATCTGGTTATAATTTGGGCCCCGAGTAAAAGGAGTACTTAGGAGGTGTACAAACCTTTTAGTACGTGTCACGCTGGTATCTTCTCACCACGATTTACGACGACGATAAAGTAATGTGACGAAAACGAAAAGAATGGAACGGATTTACTTCTCGCGTATTTCTGGCTAATCAATTTAAATACCTCTATGTAACACTGCTTGATTAATCACCCTTGTAAGACTTTGGATATATTTCTCGAAACTCGCAAGCAAGATATTAGCGGAGAGAATTATTGAGCTACGCGAGATTGTTGAGATGTCAATTTGCAATATTATCATTGCCGTGTAGGTATATTTTAAAGATAATTACATAACGTATATATTATATTATATTGTTTTACTGTACTGTACATTATATTAAATTATATATAATGTTCAAGTTATATAAATTATATTAATTAATTAATTTTACGAAACAAATTAATTTTATGCTACAAAGCAAAGATTTATTAGTAATAAACTCATCTTCCTTCATATTTAATAAATTATTTGCCGTGCTTTTAACGGCAACTAATAAACTTTAGCAATCATTTATTTCTAATGAGAGCGTAATTAATAAGCTGGAATATCATGATGTCGGTTGCAGTAGCTGATACGAAGGCGTATTAGTCATGTCGGCGGGAAACACCTCACCCGAAGCGAATTATATTTAACTAACGTGGCAGCCAATGAGGCGAATATAATATTTAACGGACGTATAAATGGTCATCTATTTATGTAAATAAACGATGCTTCGTGAATGCTGCCCGCGGCATGGGCAGTAGGATGCGCGGTCCACTTTCCAGCATCCGCGATGGCTGTATTCTAGATGGATATCTGTCGCATCGAGAGTACATCCACGGCATGTAGATCTGCTTTTCCTTCCCCTTCCGCCCTCCCCCCTTTTCTTGTTTCCTTTTCATTTTATCCCTTCCACCCTCTCGCGCGAGATTCCGTTACTGCGCGAGTTCGAATCGAGAAAAAGAGAGAGAGAGAGAGAGAGAGAGAGAGAGAGAGAGAGAGAGAGAGAGAGAGATATGAATACTCGCAGCGACTACTAGAGGAGAGAAGGAAAGAAAAAAAAAGAAAAAAAAGAGAAAGTAATAAAAAGAGAAGAAAAATCAGCGAGGTCTGGAAGCGAGAATTAGGAGGAGGAAGGAATGGAAATGCGCACGCGTGCGTTGAAATGAGCTCCGGCAGAAGGAAGAGGAAAGAAACATACTCGTTTCGCATTCTGCAGCGCGCTAGTCAGCGGCTAACTATAAGAGGAGCTAACTATAACCCGAAGTTTCTACCCCGCGGCGGCTATTTCGAGGTTCTCTCGCGTGCGTTGTCGCACCGCCGAATCCTGACCCCGTCCCGATCCGAAAGAGATCCGAACGTACGGAGAGCCGATGACGCCCGGGACTCGTAGAAAAGTGTGATATCGCACAAACATGATAATGACATAATACAACAACGTAAACGCAAATCTGTCCATTACGGCGTAAACGTAGGGACCCGTTAGGAATGTAGTAGCGCGTAATTAATCGCATAGTTGACACGACGATTTCGACCTAAGTAACGCCTGTTAATCTCTGTTAATAATTCACGCGGGGCACGCGAAATACCTCGCATTTAAGGAAAACAGGCTTTAAACAGTCCACGTGCGACGGTACTGTAAAAATTGATCGTAATTATTGCATATTAGAATTACTACAAGTGTTATCGGTAATTTAATGGTGCGTTACCGTATGTTATTAGCGAGAATGATGATTTAATGTACAGGTATTCCACAACATTTTGCAATTGGAACGTTTTGCACCTGAGCGTACTGTTACGTATGATCATGCATCGGGCGATAATATATAATTCTAAGCCGGTTCGTATATCCAGTTCTATACGCGCTATGTTTAATTACGTTTAGTTACGTCGCGGCGATTAAGCGCTCGCTCGGATAACTACAAGAGGTCAATGCACGGAACTGTTTCAATGACGTTCGCCGCTTCGCCTCTCATTGGCTAAATCCTATTATTTATTTATAAGCTAAAGAATTCTGTTAGAGCGAGTGAACAGGATCAATCGACTTTCTTGGCTTCGTATAAAGTTACGTCTTAATGGTAACGCAACGAGTACGTTCATGATGCAGCATAAAAAAATATTAGTGCTTCTCACTCACGTAATAATCGTAATTTATAAGGAACACATCAAGTCAAGAAAACTCAAAATAATTTTATTCTGACTTAACGTCATAAAAGTAAAAATGATTTTTTTATTACAAAGTTTAACTGTTTATTGACGTTAAACATTAAAATAAAGTAATATTGAGTTTTTTATTGACTTTTGTGTTCCTTGAATTGTAGTTGATTTAACAAGCCGGATATTTCAGATTATAATAATGAACGAGATATTCTCTGTATATTAACGTGCCACACATACTGCAGAAAAGCAGTTAAAACAAATTTAATTATATAACATTTAAGATAAGAAAATCTGGAATTTCTTAAAAATTTTCTTGCGAAGAAAATCTCAAGGTGTAGTTGATTCTGGTTGAATTTTACACCTGCGATGTCGAGCGATTTTCAAGCGATTAAAGAGGGCAGCGTGATTAGCATCGAACGAGCGACTGGATTAACCTTGCGCTCTCGTCTCGCTTGAAAACGCAAGCTTTCTCGCTCCACTCTGCAGCGAAAACAGAATCGAGCACATGCTCGATGCATGTCGAACGAGCCGCGCGCTGCAGTGATCGCGTGCATCCGGTGGATCAGCGAAGTATCCTTTTCGTGTCTTCTTCGACTCTCGGATCGCGCCTCGTTTAACCTTGCTAGTTTTCTGAACCCGCAGAAAAACTAATCCCGTTTCGTCTCTTTAAGTTGGTTCTACGTTAGTCGCAAGTCGAGCGCAAGCTTGTTGCAGCAATCAATCTGAAGCGTTAATAGCGCCATTGATGCTTCAGATTGACTATCGCAACAAGTTTGAGATTGACTTGCGACTAAGATTACCAGCCGTACTCTTTTTGACGTCGTAAAACTTTTGGTTATTAATTAAAACTTCATAAAATTATATTAATAATTATTGATAAAAATGGCGTTTCAGAAATTTTATTTTTGAAACTAAATATATCTACATTTAATAAAAAAAAATTATATGCTAAGAAAATGTCGGAATTTAACACCCCTGTTGTGTCTATATAATTCTCACCATATTAGTGTTAATTTAACACCAACACAGTGAGAATTATATAAACACCGCATGCATGGTGTTAAGTTCATACCGCTATTTTTTAGAATGTACCATCTCTCCTTCCATCCTCAGATCATCTTTTTTGAAAAAGTATATAATCTTTTCTCGTAATTCAGATATGGCAACTCTTTCCAAGGACAAAAGAAAGTCAAAATAATATTATTGACTAAATCATGACATAAAATGACATAAATTCTGTTAATCGGTCTATATGTGTCAAATTGACACTATTTTAACTTGTTCTCTTTAGATTGCAACCTTGTACCCCGGATTCTTTACGACTCTTAACGACAGTTTACTATTGTTATGATGTCGTTGCGCAGCTATTTTATGATATATAATATTTGCACAACGACAATATTCCAAGGTACACACAAAAGGTACAACAAAAAAATCAAAATGACTTAATTTTTATTCTTAACATCAATAGACAATTATTTATAACAGTTATATTAACGTCAATAAACAATTAAATTTTGTAATAAAAAATAATTTGTTTTACTTTTACGATATCAAAATAAAGCCATTTTGACTTGATTTTGTTTGTTCCTTGAGATAATGATATCAATATGGTATCATTATACAGATTAACTGTCGCAACAAGTTTGCAATCAACGACTCATGTAAAATCAGAGTAATGCATAACCAGCTTTATCTGCATCGTACGGTAGGAGTCCGCGCGATATATTTATACCGAGCGATCGTGAGAATGAGCTTCAGCTTGCGTCTTCGCGAAATCGCGAAATCGTGAAATCACTGAGAAGCAGCCCGAAAAGATTTTTATCTACGCAATTTTCTTTCGAGACGATGTCATTGTCGCGACGTGCCAACTGTAACGTTAACTCTCGATTGTAGTGCGATGGCAAATGTCGAGTTTCCTGGAGGTGAATTTCACGGAAGATCGCTTTGATGCGAATATTCAATTAACGACATTGGCTACGTCCGCAGGGGGGTTGTTTACGACGAAATAATTTATCAATTACGCTTTGTGACTCTCATTTCTGAGGTGTCTCGCATCACGTAGCAATAGTAGTATGTCCGTTCCGCCTATGCGTACAAACGATCTCTGAATCCCTTCAGACACGTTATTGCACATGCAATACACCTGTTACTCTACGGGTTGCGTAAGTTTCCTCGGTGGCGAGCCCGCGACTCAAACTGACCGCAAGAATTCCGAATACTTTCACTCAGTTTCAGGCTCTGGTGCGGAGTGGCGCGACATGAATGTTGAGAGACGCGAGACGGGCCCGAGAAAGTATCCCAATATGTACAGCACGATCTGATAACTGCAGCACGAGAGCGGTCAAGACCGTGGTGGAAGAGGAGGAGGTAGCGACGAAAGGCGATAAAAATAAAATTCCCGACTTACGCTCTTGAGTCTAAATTGTTACGTACTGGTAAATAGATGCATTAATAAAATGCATAGGTATTCCGCGTTTTTTCATCGATTGTGAACAGGTGCGACGTTATATTGTCGCGGAGGCGTTATTGTCCAAGTGTCACGCTTGGAACGATTATAATAGGTAACGAAGGTCGATGAAATCTCGCCGTAGGCCGCCTTATTCTGGTCACTCAGGTGGTCCGAGATGCATTTAAGCAGAGTGAATTCCTCTTACAACAATAGCGATTGCAGAATGGACGGAAGATTTTGTTTAGATTGAGTGACGTACGCGAAAACGATTGCACGTTGGTCGTTTGCGCGTTTCTAACACTGTGAACAACTCCAATGTCCATTTCTACACATCAATATAGATTAACTTTAATCTCGCTTTAACTTACTTTTATCTTTCTCCTAAGAAAGACAAAAAAGTAAATTAAATCCAGTTCTGAGAATGACAAAAAATAAATTAAACCAAGAATAAAGTTAAAGGGACGCTGGATTGACCAAATTATCACATTACAGTCGTATAAAAATCTTCGAATTGACTGAAAGGGGAGTAAAAAATCCTTTTACAGGATTAAAGTAGACCCAAAATTAAGAAGTGATGTAGTGGACCTTGTACTACAATCGAAAAAAAATTAAAAAATTTTTTAACATTCTTTCGATTTTAGTATAAAACCCACTGCACCGTCTCCTAATTTTGCGTTTACTTTAATCCTATAAAAGAATTTTTTATTCCGTTCAGTCAATTCGAAGATTTTTATACGACTGTAATGTGATAATTTGGTCACTCCAGCATCCTCTTAATCCGCATTGATAGAAATGAAGATGAAAATATTTTTATTTCGTTAAATAAACTGTTTTTTTAATTAATAATGCGTTTCTTGATTTCCTCGTTCAATTAAATTAATTAGATCAAAATTTAATGCTAATTAAACAATAATAAAATTGTTATGCCATTGTTTATAACATATATATTATATTCGTATTATAGGCCTAAATGATCTCTCGATGTAAACAAGAAATAATGAATAGTTATAATTATAATATATGTATATATATATATATGTATATTAATGTATATTAATAGTAATTCTGAAAGTTGGATTAGTATTCCAAGATACGCTGGTTAGATAGCTGCTTAGGATAACAAAATAAGCTGATACGTATGCGCGTGTACAACGCGATTGCATTCTACAGTTATGTACTGTACGCTATGCAAACCAACTCGACCGCGTTAACTAATTCACTGATATTATCAATTTATGATCGCGCGTGCGTGATTCGGCACAGGCGGGACTATTTCGAGCGGGAACAAAAGCGAAAGCTAGCATTTGAAAAGTCAGGCACATTATTCATATAATTATTTGGTGTAGTCATATCAAGGCTATTCGAAGCGTAAAATGCTTAGCAAGAATTTCTAACACTAACTTCACAATAGCAAAGTATCAGATAATTTTCAAAATTAGCAACACGCAATCATAAATTAAATGCATTAGTATTTAAAATACTAGTGATAAAAAAATACCACTTCTAATTAAGACTGTTAATATTGTTTTAACACAAATTGAAGTATTAATAACTTGTTTATATATAATAATTTCTTGTTGTCTCATCGTTGAATATCAAAATTCCAGAATAATCCGCCCCTCGAGGCCAACGAGACGATGTGCTCTGCATATCTAGCCTATCATCTCTCAAATCTGCGGAACCTCAATGGATATCTTAGCAGACGCATCTATTTAAAATTGCAAACTGGTGGCCCCGCGCGATGGGATCTGTCGAAAAAGGCATAAAGCGACCAAAATGTGTCGCACAAAAGCTCTTTAAGAAGGTCAACCGGACTCAAAGGTCAAGCGGAGTCAACCGATGCGATTTGGTTTATGGCGCGAGCGCGTATCCCTTCCCTCTCATATTATTGTATTTTCGACGATGATTTACGATAGGAGCGACCGTGCATTTGTGTTTCTCTCAATTTTTTTTTCTCTTTTATTTGCTCGACAACGTACCGCGCCCGACAGCAATGCAGCGATGCATCGCGGGACGTCATCAGCAACACTCCGGAATTTCCGGAGCTGTCGTTTTCGCGTCATTCAAAAAAAAAAGTAATATTTTTTATCGAATGTAAAGCAATAAACAAAATGTCAAACCTAAAGCGATACAAATTGTTGTTCTGTTTTAATTTACTGAATGTAAAACAATAAACAATATATCAAACTTGTGTAAAACGATGTATGAATTTTAATTTTCTCTGCTTTTATAGCAGTTATATTCCTGCTATGTATATTTACTCTTTCTACACTACAAAATAAAGATATCTCTGAATGAAATATAGTTTGTTTTATGTTCAAATTCATTTTGCTTTTTTAAATTTTAAAGCCGAGCTTATTCGTTTCGCAAAACATTATTACTTCTATTTGTGCGCTAATTTTATAATACGTCCGCATTTATGATATTTAATTATTTTCACTACTCTCGGAATTAAGAAAAGATATACTGCTTATTTATACAATTTCTCTCAACGATATTATCTATACGGAAAATTTTGCATGAGAACATACATGACGTAACCCATAAATCGTAAGATTAGAAGTACGTAATGAGGCGTAAGGTTGTAAATCTCTCGCCTGTGGAAGAAAGTAACCCTCGTAAAAATCTATAATGAATCCCACACGTAACAGTGACCTATCGTTGCGCTTACTTTCGATGCGCCGAGTTCGATGCACTCAGCTTCGCCCATCTCAATGAATAACGCTAAATTACAGTTCACAAAAGGAAAAGAGGAAAAAAAAATAAATTGTTGCAGAAATTGTTGCATAACTGGACGATATTACATAAAATGGATGAAGCCACCAAGTGGTAATTTTAAGTAAATTAAGTTTAAAACGCAAAGTTGCCCATCCAAGTTGCGTATTTCAAGTAATTTCTGTAATTCACGATATTTAAGATTATATCTCTTAAATTCGCTTGTGCGTGTTTATATATATTTATTTGCGTTATGTAATAATGTGTCATAATATCGAAAAAACATGTTATATTAAATACGCCCATATCTTTTTAACATTGCATTTATACCGTATGAATACGATTCGTTTCGTTCAATGATCAGGTTGAAACGGACGATGTAACATTGATGATATATTAAAGCCTAATTTTATTGAGGCTAATGGGAGAGCACAAGTTAACTTAAACGCTTCAAGGATTTCTCGAACCGATTAAAATCAACGAGAAAGATTGCTCCATCGTAATGTAAATCGCGAGTAACGCAATTAAAAACTCGAGAACGCGTCGAGCAGGTTTACCGCGGTTATCGCGACCTAGCGAGTAGCGCATCGGAGCGCACAGGAGCGGAGTGCCTCTGACAGATGGCCACCAGAGATTTCCGCAAGAAAATAACGTTTACAAAAACGTTGACGAGAGATACAGCGTGAATATGGCGCTCGCTTTGGAGGCAGGCACGGCGATTCCTAGAGAGCGACGGTAATCGTTAATCCTTGCGAAAGCGACTCGTCACGATTTAAGTGGAACCATTCGCTACCTTTGCATATTAAACACGAGATATTGCTTGTACGTCGACTAAGTTATTGCACGCGAGTCTATTAAGCTAGCCTTGTCAATGGGGATTAAAGATGAAAAGATAACAAGATTTCGCGTCTAATTTGAATTTTTACACAGAGGTACTGTCATATTTAAATTGCCCTGTGAAATAATCGCAGCGTAAAAATTAACGAAAGCGTGTTACATTACACGACGTACGTCGTCGTGCATAATTTCGATACCGAGAATCACGATAATACTTATATTGGAACAAGGAACACTTTGTCGAACAGGCCTGTATATACGCGCGCGCTTCACTCCAATCTGCTGTAACTTTATCCGTTTCTTTATCCCATTTCAGATTCACATCCGGTAGCAACTTTTGCATTTAGCAGAAATCGTTCCACCCAAAAATGTGCGATATTGATGATTTTGTACTACATATTGTATGTAATAAGTCTAAATATACCAAAAAGTATGGGAGGACGATCACTTTGCAACGTAAACTTGCTAAATTACGATGAATTAATATTACATGTTCTGGGAAGTACGTATACATGACGTAGTTTATATGATCACAATGATGCACTGAACGTGTGAAATGGCGTTGCGATAGGTATAAAAGCGAATCGATCGCATTCACGTGCTTTGTAATTTATACGAGTGCTTATAGTTCAGTAAAATGAATGCGTCGCTATCGATCTTTTTATAATTTTACCTTTATTCCCAGTTTAACATAGAACGCGTGATTTATTAAATATGAGTTTGAAGTTTTCCCGAATGTATAACGCGGTAAAATATGAGAAACATTGCTTTAAAGGCACTTCTAGATGACTCTGAAAAACACAAAGACGAGTAGGCACAAGTATTTCATGGAAATAAATCTCACAAGTTAAAGAACAAAAGCTCCGTTCTTAACTATCGGCGAAATTTAGAACAACGAGCATGAACTTTGATGCGCCTTTTGGTCAATTGCTTTAATCAACTCTTGTGAAATAAATCTTTCTAGATGAAGAAGAAGAGCGGCAATTTACTTTATAAATATGTAACTTTGCTTTCAAATTTACTTGACAAATACGACCAACTTTTGAATCAATTTAATATCTCCACCTAATTTAACAGACAATATTTTAAAAATATAATTTTTTAATAATTGTTTAAAAAATACAAGGAAATCTGTTTATTTAACTGTCGAGATGTGTGTAATTCTATTCCCTTTGCATTTCTCTTTGCGCTTCTCGAAGAGGCGTGAAGATACACGATCGTGCCCGTCTTATTGCAGACGTTATTACCAATTAACCATTATTGTCTGTCGCATATCGCCACTGCTAACGCAGCCGTAGATGTTTCACAATCATGTTCGAGATTGCAAGTGCGAGAACATTGAAATTATAATCGTCCCATTACAGTAAAATATTTCACTCGAAAGTCATTATTTTCATGAGGCGTTGCGGTAAAAGTGAAAAACTGTGATATTCCACAATAACGTGAAAATTGAAAATTCGCCCATCGTTAATTCATAATTATTTTTTTTTACCGGATTTCAGCATATATTAAGACAATGTATAAATTGTCACGGCAATACTTCCTTCAATCTGAGACTTTATATGTTATTTACATACCAGTTGATGTGTTCTCTAAATTTTTTTGAGTGAAATCTCACTTCAAAAGAATGAAAATCTGCCACTTATTGAAACGTGAAAATTTTTCACTATTTTTAAATAATGGCAGTATTTTAATTCTTTTGGTGTGAGATTTCACTCCAAGAAATTTAGAGAGTGACATTAATATTTACACACCCGAAATATATTGTTAGAATCTAATTCATTGAAGAATGATAGAAACTTTTGTTAAAGAGACTACAAAGAGTTACAGAATACCTTTATTTTCTGAAAACATATTCAGAAACTATAATTGCTGACAACCGATTCAATTGCTCAAAACTGTTGATACAAACACTTCAGCGATAACATTGTATTTTTCTAACAATATTTGTCGATATTATCAATTTTTATATGCATTATTTGTACTAAATAACAGCCACATCATTAAGAATAAATTGAAAAGTTGTATTACGTGCAAAATCTATTATATCTTTATATATACAGAAATTTTATATACTGGCTAATATTAAAAGACTTATAATTAATTACATATTTTAAATGTTAAAAACACTGTTATTTAATACTTTTACTCCAAATAAATAATTTATTACTATCTTTCAATAATAAATTGGCCAATATTAAATTGATCAGTATTAGATTTCTGTAAGAAAATATCGCAGTAATGGTTCATCATATCTAGACTAACAGAAGGGGGTTGCAGAGTTGCATTAATTCGCTATTGTCGCTGCTTAAGCGCCACTGCGTTTAAATAATCAAAAAATAGCAATAGGTGATAAATTAATTAATACAGTATATAATACTCCTTTTATTTCATAGAAATGTCACGTGATCGTTGTCGGATACACTTACCTCTGCCGGACGTGAAGAAGACAGTGGTGAACCAACGTCTTCCGGTCGCTATACAAAATTCCTATGGTGCAGCGTGGAAAAACACCCCCACAGCTGCGATACTGACGGTTCGTTCCTCTCGGAAAGGCACAGGTGTCATCGCACTGTCACGGCGCACGCAATTCACGATTGCCGCATAGGATACCGCGGCATGTTTCTCTCTCTCTCTCTCTCTCTCTCTCTCTCTCTCTCTCTCTCCCTCTCTCTTTTTTCTCTTACTTTCTCTCTTTCTTTTTTCCTCTTTATATCTTTCTTCTATCTTTCTTCTTGTTGTACGTGACGTATCGGTAATCGCGACTCGAGAAACAATCGGAAATTTCGGGGAGTGGATGGAACGTGAACCTCGATCGATGTCCGTGCGCAGACTGCCCGCACCATCGTCGCCGGTTGCCTCGCGTTCGTCATACTACGGTCCCTCGTTGCGTCTTTCTCCCGCGCATGTTTCCGCTCTTTCGTTCTTTCCCCCACCGCATGTTCTCCCGTCCCGCTCACACACATGCACGAATTTCCCTTTAAAATTAATTAATTACATAATAATAATAATTTTTATTATAGTACAAAAATTAACAAGACAGGTATAAATTAATGTATAGTATAAAATAATATGCAACAATAGAAGAAATGCACCTCAAAAAAAGTGAGGCCTATCAGCATAATGCTGTCTTAAAATCTAAGTTTATAACAATTACAAAAACAATAATTACAGATAACAATTACAGAAATACTATAAAATTACAGATAATAACACACTTTATGAGAAAAAAAATTATGTATCTATGTATTTAATGCGTATAATATATTAATAGAAATAAATTCAACGTTACAGAATAAAGTAAAACATAGAAAAACATTGTAACGAAAAAATGATATTATCTATCGCTAAGAATTTTTTAATGTTAAGTGCGATAAATTTTACCAAACGTTTTATGCTATTAGTAATACTATATACGTTGCCATATAGCAAGAAAAAACATTCAAGAAGATTTAGGAATAATTCATTTTGATATTGTCATGTAGCAATAGTGCAGAGATTATCATGGGTTAATTGCATTAAAACATAATAGCTATCGCACAGCTGACAGTAATTTAAACTTCTTCACGGGCCTTTTAAGCCAATGACACCTACAGGTTTTTCGTAGGATGTCACTTCTTTCATCATTTTCTTTTCTCCGGTATTCAGTTCACCATTCTCTCCATAAATATCATGATATTAAGTAGCAATATTCATATAATTATCATTTAACAACATTACTTATCGCTTCTCTTATATAATATTCTCACAAAAATTTTGTGTTATAAAATTTTATGTTATAAAAAATACACTTACAATATAAAATACAAAAATACGCACATAGTTTTGCACTAATTTTGTAAATTTTGTAATAATTACATTCAATTTTGTAAAAAAATTTAATATTTCTATCGTTTATATATTATATATTTTTATTGTAGTAAAATTTATTGTAGTAAAATTAATTATGTATTGTACTTATACATTAAACACACTGTTTAATTAATAACATATTATACGTCACCAGTTTATGGACTGAGAAACATCTGTTTAATAATTATAAATAATGTTCAAAATAATTACGACCAAAATTTTCGACGAGATTAAATCCACTATTATTATTAACATGTTTGAAATCAGTAATAAATTCATATAAAAATAAATAATTAATTCACATAAATCATTTTGTTAGCACTCGTATCTTCGTTTCTGAAAATTGTATAATTACTAATAAATGAGTCAAAAATTACACAATTAATAATACTACGTAAAATGATTTCATAATCAAAAAATTTATTTAAACTACATAGTATATTCTGTTCCACTTGAGATGCTCGGTTGGAGGTCTAAGTCCGCCGAAGCTCATTGTCGGATATGACGAGACATCATTAAGATTCCGTACGTCGGTTTCAAAACCAACTGACATTTGTTCTTTGTTAGTGTGAGATAGAAAAAGGGCACCATACCCAAGATTGGTGTTTTCCTCGTGTAGACATGGCAACTGATAAACTTTGTTCGACATCTGCATTCGAGAAACTAAGTATTCTTTAACGTCATTATTCGCGCTATTTTAGCGTATAACATATAATAACATTCAGAATAATTAACACAAGAATAAACGAACGATGATAATAGATTTAGAAATAGAGTAATAATTAGCGTAATACGATGCAGCTTCCTGTTCAACAATAGAAGGATGGCATAAATGATTGTTGAGACTTTATTAGTAATTGTACATTTCATCGAAAGATATATATTGCACTATAATAAATTAAATTGCACTATAAATGCTTACAAGATTTCGAACTTTATAGGAATTGATAAATTTAACCTTTAGACTGCCGGGAAAGCTATTTTTGTGGTTCTTGAGTGTAGGTTAAAATACTATTTTTGGTGGCATTTTAAATACTAATTATGTATTAAACATATATATGTGTATGTTGCTCAAAATATATAAAAATATATAAAGTATTGAAAAATATACAAAAAAAGTAAAAAATATAAAAAAGTAAAAAAATTATAAAACAAGAAAAAAGTAAAAAAATACAAAAAATAAGTTTAAGAACCAAACAAAAAAGAAAAGTCAAAAAGGAGCTATAAACTTTTTATGTCTATGTCGCTCTGGATAATGCTAAAGGAAAGATCTCTGCATGAGTCTATACATTTATATTCATTTATATTAATCTACGCTCAGAATTGGAATCAGTGATACCAAAAACCCTGAAATACACTATTTTTGAGAAAATAAAAATTTTTTTTATTTGATCGTACGTTCCCTGCCGGGGAAGCCACTTTTATGGCTCTGTATAAATTTCAATATTCTGCGCCATGGGTATGTTACTTATATAAAAAAAATTTCTAGAAAAAAACCACTATTTTAACGAAAAAATGTCGACAGTCTAAAGGTTAATAAAAAATGTCGGCAGTCTAAAGGTTAATAAAAAAAACAAAAGTTCTATTATTTTTATTATTTCTAAGAATTTTAAGGCAAACTGCTTACAATAAAAATAGAATAAAATGATTTTAGAAATAATCAAAGAAACTGACAGGCGTGGATAAATAATTCTGTAATTAATGTAAAAACAAATGTAACGAATTAAGAACAAATAGCCGGTGAAATTATGAAGAGTTTATAGTTGCTGCATCGCAATTACGTTTGTTCGAGAATGATGAGCATTGCGTTTCGTCTTTGGAAGCAGCATTGTGTTTCGTCTCAGTTGCGACTAAGGATCGAAAAGCCTCTCCGCTATTCTATATGAGAATCTTAGCTCGTTTAAGATAAGTAACTGCCACGCAAAAACTGGACATTCCGCTGGTATTTGTTCTTTTTTCATTCCACCAGTATATTTTCTTCTTCCAACTTTTCATCGCTACGTTCGAAGAGCGATTACACTTCAATCTCCACTAGATGCATGATGTACCTATATAATTCCGATGCAATCATCTAAATTCTAAAAATATATATGTCAAACTATATATTCACAAAGCTATTAAGAGATAATTATCGCATTACAGATGTACACAAAGTGCAACTCAAAATACAAGAAGATACCTGGGAAAAAATGTTACATAATGGACATATTTTATACATATATAATTATATATAATTTAATTATATATAATTACATAATTATATATGAAACATTTTTTCCCGGATATAATAATGGAGGTAAAATGAACACTTTGAATCCGAGTTTTGAACTTAAAAATATTTAAAATTTAAACTTTTGGTCAAATAAACTGAAAGGAATTTATAGTCCTATAAAATCGAATATTTTCTAAATCTCCAAAAAATAAAGAGATTAGATATTTTTTAAATTTAAATGTATCGCGTTATCGTTGTTCTAATATTTCAGAGTTCTGGAATATGTATAAATATACTGCAATAAAAAATTATAATATCAAAATTATTATGCTAATCACAATTCTTTTTATCATACAAGTCTCTAATTAAAGTTATTATTGAATCAATTTTTACTAATCTTGTAACTATAAAAAAATATTCTAAAAATTATATTTCAATTTTAAACATATATTTTTATATTTATGTATGAAGTATTTAAAATTAAAGAAAAACTTTGGCGGTCAGATATATATATATATATAAATTTAAAGGAAAAATGTGTAAAATCATATATGAGACAATCACAAAGGGTGCGTTTTGAGTTACTCATGACATAATGTATCATTTTATCCTTCTTTATTATTTGGTGAACAACAAGGATAAATAATATATCATCCTTGTTTAACATTTGATGCTGTATTCCTTCTCTTATATATATATAATATATATATA
>NW_017257198.1:1908186-1912740 GCF_001594055.1 Mycetomoellerius zeteki
AACACCCTGTATATACGTATACACATATAGGTGATAGGGTAGAGGGGCTAGTTGCGCATAGGGGCAAATTGGGCAAATATCTAAATAATATATATATAGATACGTCTATGCTTGCGTAAAGTAGCACAAAAACAGAGATTACTGCGCTTAATACAATAATCTATATCCGGCTATCAACTGTCAAACACGTGCGCTTTTTCGTTATCGTACATCAAAAGTTAAATTATTAGATGAGTAGGGGAGACCGGCGAGGGGATCTCGTTGGCACAGTTTTCACAATTCGGCATTAGATTTTTTAAACAATTAATTATTATGATTAATAATATATCAATATGATAGAAACCTTTCTCTACATTTACATTCAATAATCAATTCATTAATAGTTCTATACACCGTATAGTTTTTTTGCAATTTAAATGAAATACGGACATGCCTCATTGTAGTTAACTTGCCCCAATATGTAGGGTAAATTCACTCTACATATCACAGTATAAATTGCCTCTATGATAGAACTCTATATTAAACCAACAAAAACATAATAGAAAAATAATAGAAATAAAAATTAGATAATAGATATGTACTTTTTAATAAAAATTGTATCTTTCAAAGTTATTTTGTAATGACCAAATAGCAAAATGCTGTTACAAAAAAATAAGTGTAAGTTATTTTAATTCTACCTCATTTTAATATAGAAATATTAAAAATAAAATCGTTTTGTCAGAGTTAAATTGTAATTAAATGTTCACACGTGCGGTACAGCAAGTTAACCGAACCTTTTCTTATGATATGAGCCAATGCATCCCATCCCTGCACACGTCTGATTTTTAATCATTTTATTATAACAAATTACCATTGTTACTCAAAGTAACGTATTGTATCTATCAAACACTCTTCTTTTAATTAATAATACATCGCTTAGATTTGTTTTCTCAAGTCGAAGGACATTAATACGAAATTATGAAATGCTCAAAAATTTACTTGTCTACTCTTGTGAATCAGACTTTTTTCTTTTTCAATTGTAATACTTGTTTGATTTAAATAAAACTTAGGAAAATACCTATGTTGTAAAAGAAATATTTGCAGTAACTTTTTCATTGTTTCGTTTAACAATTTATCATATTATAAATACATAAACAAAACGCAATGCCAACTTGCCTCTTATGCCAACGAGCCCCAGTCTCCCCTATTCTTTTTGGTCTACGTGGTAATTAAAGCGATTAATAACAATTAAATGTGTTTTCTAGATATAAGTTATTAACTTATTTTTTAATTTTAATTCTCAAGTTGCTATTTTATTTACGGTTTTTCAGTTATAAAAAAATATTTCAATCAACACCCGATATGGGGCTTGTTGGGCTCAATATCTCATAACAAACTCAGCTGCTTAAATAAAATCTATCTTTCGACGCTTTTTATTCTATATTAACGATTAAACATATATTTTACATTTAATTATTATTATAAAGAGTAAAGATTTTAGTTTTTCTAATTTTGTTAATTAAAAAGCATTTAAAAAAAAGAATATTACAAATTATTATATAAGATGAAAATAATAAAAGTTTGATTAATATACATATAATCCTTTCATGTTTTTAATAATATTATATAATATATAAGCTCATTGATTTTATCTTCATGGCTCAACTTATCCTTCAAGGATGCTCAACATGCTCCATAGATGGAGTATATTGATTCACTTTGCATCCTTAACATAATTTTTTCTTATTTACAATATTAAGGATTTATAAGTACTTAATTATTGAGCCAGATGAACATGCAACGTTTTAGCATTTACTATTATTCTACCTTAATTATGTGAAGACACATAGCACATAATATCACAACAATATCGCAGTAATATTGTAATATAACCAAAAATATTACATATTACAATATGTATAATATCGCAGAAATATTATTGACATATTACATGTTGATAACCAACATTGAAATATCACAGTAATATTGTGGCAATATTAACGTCTTAAGTAACAGTAGAGTGACATTATAATTAATGATGTTTTATTGACATTAGAGACGTCATTAAAACATTATTAAGATATCACAAAATTATACGTACACACACATAATTTTATAAGATTTATTATAACTTTTTCAGTTTATTATAATATTATATAATAATTATTGTTATTGACAATCAGTATTATTTTCTAATTAATATCATATGGAATAATTTTCAAAATAACATTAAAAATATTCAATGATTTTTAAAAAAATTTCTTTAAAATATTTTAATTTTTCCCAATAAATCCTGGTAGAAAGTTTTTCATGCAAGAGTATGTATAAATATCTATAAATATACATAAATATTCATAAACATTTATAATATATAATATCGTATATGAAATATGTTCATACATGTTCATACATCTCTCTTTATTTCGAAAATCTTTTTCTAGGATTAAAGTATACGCATTAATACGTGTCTGTGAGGTGGAATTTATACCGAGAACGACAAAAAATGTCAAAATTGAAATCTTAAGAAAAATTTTTTATTTTTCTTGGCCTAAACTCTACCTCACAGATACGTATCAATGCATATATATACAGATGGCTTTAGGATCCTCTTAATGCCTTTCGAGCACTTTTGCGGCATCCATCAACGAGCGCTCGGCCTTGTTAGTCTGTCTCTGCGCAATAATTATAGCACTTGATGTCAAACAATTCTCGGGACTCTTTTTTTGTATTGTACACTTTCTTTTTATTCTCCGTAATTGTATAGATTCGTAAAAATTACTTGCAAACACGAGACGACTGTACTGCATGATTTTTGAAGCAATACTCAGAAACTTAAAGGGATGTTAGCTGAACTTATATTACAAGTGGTAATATCTATAGTCATCCGCCAATACCTGTCTTCTTTGGAAATTTAAATTTCCTTTTACCTGCGGAGCTCTGCTGCGCGACGCCACTCGGAGCAGACTGAACGGCGAGCTCAGGCGATGCAAAATATTGGCTCTAACAGGATTATACAATTGAGATACCGACTTAAAACTATTGAAATATTATTCTTAATAGTATGAACTATGAATTAAGTAAAAAAATTTTGTTTTTTTTTTCAAATCTCAAGGGTAATGTCCCCCCTTAAAGTCAAAGTAACGTTGATGCAATTGGGTTTTAGGGCTGCTGCACACAAAATTCCGTAACAGTGGTCGTAAGACATAAACTTGAGCCAATCAGGATATTGCTTTAGGTCTACGTAATCTAATGAAAATGGAAATAACAGTAAACTTATCCATAATCTCGCAATAAGGCGAATTTCAACCGATTGAAATTTTATCTTATGTCTCTATAAGTTTACTGCTATTTCTATACTGTAAAAAATACTCAGAGTGGAAAGAACTAAACCTGAGGGTGCATGATTTGAGTTAAGTGAAGTATAATCAATTCAAGAAGAATGAAAACCTAATTAGACGGATAACTTCATTATAATTAGATGAATAACTTCACGTAGTGAAATATATTCAAAAATTTAGTCAAAGTTATATGATTGATCTGAAATATAGTTAAGGCCTGATTGCACCAACGTTACTTTGACTTTAAAGCTGAAAATCTCTTTTCCTGAATAAATGTGTACTTTTTCATGTAAATTTTTCATCATCGAAAAATTTGAAAGTAAAAAATATTACGCATGTGTATTATACTGTTAAGATAGTAACATACGTGTCTTTTGTTTATTTTTGTTATTTTTGTTTCCTCATATGCTCGATGAAATATAAGTTATTGTTTCAATAAACCTTATTTATGAAATAAAATAAGTTTTTATTATTTTACTAATGTGAAATTTTTGTGTACAAAATATATGATTTTATATTAATTTTATAGAAATCATTTTTTTTATGTTATTTGTCGATAAAACAATATAAATTGTTAATTAATTTATTTTGACTTAACCTAAATTAGTTAATAACATATAAACATTAATTTGTCTAAAATCTGGTTACTTAATATCATAAATATATGACATTAAATTAATCAATTCGTTTATATATAATATTTATAAAGTGATTAAAATTTTTTTGTTAAAATGTTTTAGTATTTTTATAAAATAATTCTCTAATAATATTATTTTTATATTGCTTCTCAACCATTTATTTTCATATTTCAATTTTGGAAGTAACTATTGTACTTACAATTCTTTAAATGATTTTTATATAATTATATAATTATTAATACATAATTATATCGATCTAGGATGACATTTTCATGATATTTTCGTGACATTTTCATTTTTCATAAATTCACATAAAAATTTTCACTTTTCACAATTCACGCTAGGAGAAAAGTTTTATGATTGGTACCCTAATAAATTCTGCACTTTTTGAATATGATATAGATGGCGGTTATCATTTTTTAAAGTTCGGTAGGTTCTTTGCCGTGGCAATTGTAATGCAGCTGACGCTCTCTGGATACTGGTCTAAGGATTGTTATCAAAGTGGTGCAAGACACGATTTTCTATTTACATATTTGCTTCTAACGGATCTTGATGAATTGAAAATGAGCCGGTCTCTCGCAGCCTATTAAAAGTCATTG
>NW_017257198.1:1912966-1913953 GCF_001594055.1 Mycetomoellerius zeteki
CGTACGACGAAAATCGGATGCAGTGTGAATCCAGCAATTGGGTGCATTCAGTACTACAACCGCTCACTGAGCGCTCAGCTCTTGCATCTGATTGGCATATTCCGTTAGAACTAAAAATATAGACCAAATAGATTCAAGAGCTCACCGAGCGCTCAGTGAGCGATCGTAGTACTGAATGCACTCAATGCACCCATTTACACGGCACCCTTAATCGGGTTTAATTAGAGCCCTAGATACCAGAGATATGCGATATTGAGCAGGTTAGGCTGGGTTATCGCTGCCATTTTTTTTCAGAGGATACTATTATTGACGTAATATCTCATCACCACATGCTACAATAGCGGGTGGGGGACCCGTTTGACCACGTTGTGATTGACCACCAGCCACTCACAGCGCTTGTACAACAGAAAAACTCTAGATATCGGCCGCTATGAGTGATTTAGACAGCCAATACGTGATCACGACACCATTTTTTTCACAATGAGTTCACACGCATATGCTGGATTGCAGTGAGCGATCGTAGTACTGAATGTACCCAATGCACTCATTTACACGGCACCCTTAATCGGGTTTAATTAGAGCCCTAGATACCAGAGATGACTGTGATTGGTCAATTTCGTAACATCAGTGTTATAACTTCGGCGTAAATCGAACCGTGTAAATGTAGTCAATGTCGCATCTCTGTTATCTAGGTGTGCCTTCCAACAAGCGACAAATGATACGATGTGACACAATGGATCATTACATCCTTGTTGTTTGCCAATGTTAAACAAAGATGACATTGGCTGCGTTCAGCAGACTCAACAGTTTTGCAACCGTTCTATGATTGTCTGCTGAGATAGGACCATTCTTCTAGATCTAAAAGTATGATCCAATCAGCGCGAAGGAAACTTCCAACAGTTGCAAAACAAACGTTCTACTGAACGCAACCATTGGCTGCGTTCAGCAGAGAAAGCAGCTTTGCAACTGTTGTAAAATTCTTCAATA
>NW_017257198.1:1913964-1921355 GCF_001594055.1 Mycetomoellerius zeteki
CGCAGCCATTGTGTCGCACTGTGTTGCTTGTTGGAAAGCACCCTAGAGCTCTAGGTTTAATAACATCCGTAGTTATAAAACTGGCCAATCACAGTCATTCCATTCTTCCGAAGAATAGCTATGATTGGCCATTTTCATAACTATAGATGTATTAAATTCGATTAAGGCTCGGTCGTAAAGAAGTCAAAAACAGAATGGGTGCACTCAACTGTTGAGTCCGCTGAATGCAGCATTCCGAAGAATAGCTATGATTGGCCATTTTCATAACTATAGATGTATTAAATTCGATTAAGGCTCGGTCGTAAAGAAGTCAAAAACAGAATGATGATTATAAGCGCTTAAAGTGTGTGAACGCGGCCTAGGTCTGTTCGTGCGGCTTGAAATCTCTCAAAATTTTTGAACTTAAAATGAGATAGATATATATTTGGACGTTGAAAAGAAGGAAAACAAAAATGCTGAATGCAAAAAGTACAAGCAATGCGAACAACCTTTTCTTACTTTTTATCGAAATATTCGACATATAAGGTTTTGCGTCATATGCTCCAACATGTTCCAATATGCTCCTACCATAGCTCTTACTCATTCCAACGCGCTTGATAAAGTGAGTAGGCGCTATGGTAGGAGTATGTTGGAGCTTGCGACGCAACACGGTATAATTGATTAGTGTGTCACTGTATGTGCATGTATACGAATGTTTTTGTACTTTGTACTTTATACTTTTTAGACTTTATTTTAGCTTCAGACTTTATTGTATTTTATTTCTGTTTGTCGAACACATGGCAATAAATATAGTCAAAAATAGTTTGGGATCATTAGGAAAATGTAAGTTATATAGATAATTAATATTTCCTTTCTAATAGATCCTTTTCTAATCGGAACGAGTCACATAATAACAAAATTATGTTAAAATGAATCATAAATGTTTGAAAAATCACATTTGATCATTTTAGAGTCGTTTTAATTCGTGTTTCTGCTTAGGTAATAGTTTTTTCAAAACTATTTAGCATACTGTTTTAAAAGCCCTTAATAATATGTATACCTTTAATTAATTATATGATCAAATTTTTCTTTTTTGTTATATTTTTTTTAATTAAACAATTTTTAAAACAGATTTTTTTCTATTATATAAATTTTAGTTATAGAAATCTAGCCATTATGCAATAATTATGTCTTTGTTATTGACATCTTGCAGATTTACAAGCTGCTTCTGCACTGAGATATTCTACGGAGATGTCACTGATATATAAAACATTAGTAATAACTATCCCAAAACCATTTGTTTATATGGTCAAGTTAAACAGGCCACAGAAATTAAATGCAATAAATCCAACTATGTGGAAGTAGGTGATCTCTTATCACTCCTGTTATTTTATGATTAAACTGTAAAAAATTCTTATATTCTCATGAATTATTTTCATTTAGAGAATTTAAGGAATGTTTTGAAGGATTGTCAATGAATCCGGATTGCAGAGTAGTTATTCTGTCAGCTGCTGGCAAGGCATTTTGTACAGGTAAATTATAAAATAACTATAAGAGAGGAGTATTACATACGTATTCATCTAAACCCTGAAAAAAATTTATTTCATAATCTGACAATCTGATATTGCAGGAATTGATTTGCAAGGAATGATGGATATGGGTCAAAGTTTAGCAGAACATGAGGATATTGCACGCAGATCTAAATTAATAGAGTCTAAAATTAAAGATTATCAAAATTCATTTACTGCTGTAGAAAAGGTAATTTGTTATTCATAAAGATAATTAATATAATTCATAACGATATATTAAGTACGATTGGTGTATTTTCTATATTCTAGTTTTCATTGAGAGAATGTTTCATTATATCTGTTTAACTTATATGATTAAAGTAACGACACAGAGTAATTTTAACAGTGCTCGAAACCTGTAATAGCTGTTGTACACGGTGCATGCATTGGTGCTGGCATGGACATGATATCTGCAGCTGATATACGTTATGCTTCTTCTAATGCATATTTTCAAATAAAAGAAGTTGATATAGGCATGGCAGCCGATGTAGGTACACTTCAGAGATTTCCAAAAATTGTGGGATCTGACAGTTTGGTAAGAGAGCTCGTCTATACAGCGCGAAAGTATCCAGCTGCCGAAGCACTAGAAAGTGGATTCATAAGTCGTATGTTGGATAATGAGGAGAGGTAAAATAACAAATACACTGAAACAAGAAATATAAGTTTGTAATGATTATTCAAATAGAGCGATGTGAATTTTAATGACATTATTTGTATTCTCTATTCAGCTTATTGAATAAATCAATAGAAGTTGCTGAAGATATTGCAAGCAAGAGTCCAGTTGCGGTGCAAGGTTCAAAAATGAGTTTGATATATTCTAGAGACCATTCCGTCCAAGAGGGATTAGATCATATTGTGAGTGCTTTTTTTTTATTCCACCTGAAATGCAATAAAAATTTATTTATTGTTTGTTATAAATATAAATACATGAGATATTTTCTTATACTTGAAAAGTTGTTTTAATATTTTTGGAATTTGTTTCAATAGGCGATGCATAATAAGGCAATGCTTCAAAGTGAAGATTTTTTAAATGCAGCTATGGCACAGGCTGTTAAAGGTGATCCTCCAATATTTTCAAAGTTATAAATTGTTTCATTTTTGAGCTTAATGTTCTTGATACTTCCAATGTGTGTCACATCGATATTATTTACATCAATGTTATATTAATGTTAGATATAAAAATGATATATGTATTTTTTGGGAATGTATTTATATTACAAAATATAAAATAACTTTATATAACTTTTCTAATCACAGATTTTAACATTTTTTATACTGATATCCCTCTTTTATGAAAATTACTTCTACTAAAATAATACATATATTTTCATGTCAGGTAGTATCTCGCTGAAATAAAATGCTTTCCCATCTGCGCTTTACAGGCAGCTCTGCCAATTTCGCAGCTTCCATTTCATCAACAATATTATATACGTTAATGTCTTCAGGAATTTTTACCTATAATTTGTATATCTTGGATGAAGATCTCAAATGATAGATTTTATAACACGACAAATCTTTCAGATAAAATGTATACTTCTGTCAAAAGGAGAATCTTAGCAATATTAAAAATAAATCTATATTTTTTTACGCACGATTAGCAAATTGATGTAATGTTCATAATTAATTTTTCCAGTTTCCGCGTCGCAGGCTATAGCCATCATATCGGCCACTTCTTCTTTTGTAAATGGCTCTCCAATTTCCATAATTGATTTCTCTAAATCATTTTTCATGATATATCCGCGATTTTCAGGATCTAATAATTGGAACGCTTTCAATAATTCTTCTGGTTCTGCTGGTTTAAACCTAGGTACCGAATATAAATCACTATGTTATATTATCCATTTTTCGATCATACATCGGCTACTTATTTTTTTTTTGGTAATGAAAAAGATTTTATTTAACCGTACTTGCGTTCATTGATTGCCTTACTCATGTATTCTACAAATCTATTTACTGGCACGCAATTATTTTCAACATCTTCAACTTCTACTTGAATTTCTTGTAACTCAGCTTCTGTGATAACACATCCTGTTAAATAAATAATAAAAGAATTTGAATTGTATGTATTCTACAAAAGAAATGTATAAAATTATTAGAATTTTTATATCGTGAACATCACCTAATGCTCTAATTATAGTTCCCAAATCTCTAACATCTACCTCTCCACTCCTAGCATTATCAAACACATCAAACGCTTCGTAAAGTCTTCTTTCTAACAATGATGGTTCGATAGCCACTAAGTATATAATATAAAAATTGTAAAATATTGATTATTAAATTGATATACAGAAATTAATATTGAGATATACTTACTATTATTTTAGAAAATCTAATTTCGAAATTTTTTGAAAAGAAAGAGAATAGAAAACAATTTTCAAGGAACTCGATATGATTAGCTTTCAAGAATTGTTTGATCAATAAGTAATATGAAACTGTAATCTCTGAGAAATCTTAGTCTATAATACAGCTTTCTCGCATAATTATCTTCTCATGAATTATATATTTGTTTAAAAAAATTGAGAAAATACATTTTACATTTGTACATTTTTATTATATAAATATATTATATAAATAATTACAAAATCTTTGACTAGTACGTACATTTTTGAGTTTCTCTTCGTAAAGTTAACCGTCTTTCAATGATACTCTTTCTGGGCGATGAGGGTAACGTAAATCGTCGATTCATTTGGGAGGATATGTCCTCACCAATAATGGAAATAATATTTCTATTACTTACTTAATTTTGCATAAATAAATTTGTCACAGTCTATATGGCAAAAAAATCATGAAGGATACTATCAGTTTTTATAAAATATAATAAAATTTGATAAATTATACCTGTATTATTTAATAAATTGTGCTTGTATTATTATTTGATATTAAATTGCAATAATTTAGATGCAATCAATAATATAACATGATACATGAATTAAACAATTGCAGGATATATTGTGATAATTTCAGGATGTACATACATATTCTATAGAGGTTGTATTCCAATATACACTGCCAATATACAATATTAAAAATCTATAGTTCACGTTACACATACTATAGATTTTCAGTACTGGTAGTATACAGGGTGTTTCCAAATTAAATCGCAAAACTTCGGGAGCGTGTAGAGGAGTAAAAAACTAAGAAAAAAAGTCCTATAGACATATGCTCGTTTTTGCTCCGTTTCAGAGAAATCGAAAAAAAATGTTTACATTTCTTGCCATATCTAGCACCGACATATTTGATTACATTTTCCACTTTCTGTTATGAATTTGTCAGTCGCTCTTTGAAAGCCTTTAACAGTAGATGAATTTTATATGGTAATGATTAAAAGATATCTTACACTATTTAATGTAAAAATACAAAATAATAGCTACATAAATATAATACAATTGCAATTAAAAGTGGGCCGTTTGTCGATCGATCTCGATAATATCTTCGATAATCTCTTGAACTCGCGTTCCAATTTTTTTTGCTAAATCTGCTTTCTCGTTGTTGGGTAAGAAGAGGTAACGCCAAACTAAATCACCATCAATAATACCTCTTGCCGGATTTCCTTGATTTCGTACATAACTTTTATATGTGCTAAATAAAAGAAAAGATAATAATACTCTCAATTAATACTCTTAATTAAATTAGTAAGTAAATATATCTGTATATAATTGTAATTAAAACTTGCCGATAAGCTTTCGGATTCAAGCCTGCAATATGACAGATATGCGTAACCAATACATTTTGTAACATAAGTAATCTTCGATATGTTTTTTCTGGAACTGGCAGAATGTAACCAAGGCTACCATCCAAGGATGCTAAAATGTAAAAAGAAATTTGTATGCCAAAAAAATATTTAAATATTACAAATATTCCACTAAAGAGATATCGCTATTTTTAAAATATATATTTGAACTTACCGTACATAGTAACATGCCTTTTATCAGCGCCAGAAAACTGTTTTTTATCATTTGCCGGATCAGTGACTCGACATTTAATACGAAAGAAAGTGTTTATTTTTTGTCCTAGATGAAAATCCGCTTTTCTAATTAACTTTTGACCTCCCAGACTTTCTCTGGACTCCGGTTGATACATAAATAAAGCTAAATTGCTCTCTCCATCAGCTACAATAAAACCTAAATTTGAATTATCAATTAAATACTCTATTGTATACACTTCCGCAGGTCTAAAATCCTGTAATAGAATAAATTATATATTTTAAATGCAAAAAAAATTTTTCATAAGTATACAGAGGATGTCTCAATAACTATTACCACCTGAAATATCTTCTAATCTATAAGGTGTAGAGAAAAATTTATGTAACCAAAATTACATGATGTAAAGGGGGCTATCATATGGTGATAATAATTTTTGTCCAGGTGGAGGCGCTTCGGAGATTTCAAGGTCAACTTCGTTTTTTTAAATAGTATTATATGAATTTTTTTACATAATATGATTCCTCTAATTATTTTGCATATAAAAGTATTAAGGTAAAAGTATCGAAAAATCAATAGTTTACGAGATATTTTATACCTTATTCTGGCACATATTGACATAAAATGTTAAATAACTCGTAAATTAATAATTTTTTTATAATCGTACCTTAATACTTTTATGAACAAAATAATGAGATGAATCAATTGGGATAAAGAAAATACATAGTTGCTTATTTAAAAAATTATCCATTTTGCAGCCATATTTTTTTAAAGCAACTATGTGTTTTCTTTACACCAATTAATTCATCTCATTATTTTGTTTATAAAAATATTAAGGAACAATTATAAAAAAAATATTAGTTTATAAGTTATTTAACATTTTATGTCAATATGTGCCAGAATAGGATATAAAATATCTCGTAAACTATTGATTTTTTGGTACCATGATCTTAATACTTTTTTATGCAGAATAATTAGAGGAATCATATTGTGTAAAAAAATTCATATAATTCCATTTAAAAAAACGAAGTTGACTTTGAAATCTCCGAAGTGCCTCCACCTGGACAAAAATTATTATCACCATATGATAACCCCTTTATATCGTGTAATTTTGGTTATATAAATTTTTCTCTACACCTTACAGATTAGAAGATATTTCAGGTGGTAATAGTTATTGAGACACCCTGTATAATGCATGTAAATTCAAAATTAGTAAATAATACTTACTCTGCTGACAAGAGAAAGTGTTCTATATTCTTCTTGAAATCTTAGCAAACTAATGGATTTATAGACGTCAGCTATCAAAATTAGACTTTTTATACTAAGCATTTGATGAATGTAGATTTGAGTATCGATAAAAGCGACTCCAACAAGATCATTATCTTTTAATTGCCAAATATAAATCTGCAATGAAACAATTTTTAATGCTATTTACAATAAATATAATTCTTATAGAAATAAATTTAACAGGAATATAATACTTTTTGTCCAACAGCTGATACCAAAAATCCTGATACTTGTGTTATAGCAGTTATAGGTCCCTTTTGTTCCTTTGCATAAATCTGTTTAAATCTATTTTTGGTTAATGGCTGGCCAGGCTCAGGTACTACTTCAATTATATCGAATATAAGTATCTGAAAAATTTTAAAATAAGATCACATTGAAAATTGATGAAGCTTAAAGATATTTTTGATATAAATATATAACTTACTCGTCCTCTGCTTGTGATATCCTCGCCGTAATTATAATTTGTTCCTAATACTATATAACCTTTCAAACCAGATCTCGTTCCTTCATAAGCCAAAGATACATTTTTTAAGCACGTGACATGTTCCCATTGGTCCAATTCGATTTTTGTATTGGGAATAGTTTCCCATGAAACTGGAGAAAATAGAACAATGGAAAATTGTTCTTGAGACGGATA
>NW_017257198.1:1921387-1926695 GCF_001594055.1 Mycetomoellerius zeteki
CGCTCTTCTTCCGTAAATTCCTAATTAATAAAAAAACGCATTTATTAATATTAATTTTTAATATCGCCTCTGATATTTGATAGATATTAATAAATATTCTAGAAAATTGAAAGAGATAACATAGTTTTGTCAGTACTTTGTCTTCGCCGTTAAATCTGTAGTAACTTTTCAGAGGTTCAGCTGTGCTTGTTATAACACAGTAAGTCTTGCTTTCAAGATGATATGTAACAAAATGAGGAGTACATCGCAAAGGGACCTTCCTAACTGGCCACGGAGCATCGTACGATAAATGAGTTGGTAAAACACATATCCTTAACTCTTCCTAGAAAATAACATCTGTATGTCATCTTATATATGTTTTATCTTATTATCTTATTGTAAATATACTGTGAAAATACCATACCTTTCTATTAAAATACAGAAAACCTTGAGGGCAATTAATATTATTAAAAGGCGCAAAAGATGTAATGGGACCGTCAATGCCCATTGGATGTGTACGTAATTCACCGCGTCCGGTCAAAAATATCCAATGTGGATAATCGCTGCAGATAAATACTCCATTATATCCAGCAATGTTGCTGAAGTAACGCATGACACAGATGCGAGTGATGTTCCTGTTTCTTGGAACATCTTCTTCTTTGGGTCTTGGACTGTGGAGGAAATTTAATTAAAAGCAATAATCTAAGTAAAGGAGCTCCATTATAAGCTCCATTTTGGTGCAAATAACTGTTATTTTAATACATTAAATAATGTATATAGTATAATTATATATATTCTCTCCATATATATTAAAATCAAATTATTTTATATATTAGAAAATGTGTGTGTAGTATCTTATATATTAGAATTACTCAAACCTTAAACGTCCCGGGATTATTCCATGGTCCAATTTTTTAAACCTCAATTTTAGATATCCTTTTGGATATCTGTAAGCTTGATAGATTTGCAAATCCGAATCAAGACGTACCAAGAGCATCGGCCGATTTCCATGATGTCCTAGAGCAACCATCAGAATTTCACGGACCTACAAAAATAGATATTATTAAGAACATAAGTTTTTTTAGGATTTCTACAAAGATACATTTATAGATAAATTACCTGCATATCAGGATGAGGGATCTCATTGATCGGAGCTGATTGTAAAGTTGTAGATTCCATACTGTCATGTAATACGTACTGACCATAGCCAAAATTGCGAATAAGGTAAGATAATCGTAAATCAGGTAAGGAATAAATTTCCAGCGTTCCGCTGTCTCTATATACAAGTAGCCAGTATGTAGACTTAATTTCTTGCAAATGCCTTTGCCACCTATTGTATAAAAATCCATATTATAAAAATGTATTAATACATGATTCTTTAATATCAGAGATGTAGGATGTGCTTAAAAAATAGTTAGTCAAATATATTTTATTTTTTTCAATATTCTAATTTAATAAAAAAAAAAACAGTTAATAAAAAATATAAAGTTCGATCAAACATTTTAGAAACACATTGTGCAACGAGTGGTTAAATAGGAATTTTACCAAGGTGGTTTCTTAGTAGTGCCATCCGATGCTTTTAGATATGATGGTGCAGGCATTTGGAATGCTGGAGCATCGCCATACAATAGATCGTCTTCATTGTCGACATTGCTAAGTATAGACGGTTCCTCTACATTGTATTCTTCTTCAGTATGTTCATCATCCGCGTTCTCAAATAATTGTGTTGTAAAAATCCCGCTTACATCTCTATAAGCGCATAATGCTTCTATTTGAGGGCGCTAAACATATACACATTGTACAGATGTTAAGAATATTTCATGAAACATTTATGTAACATTAGCGGTCTTTCAATCTTATTATTGTTTATACACGTGTGCTGAGAAAATGCGTAACTCTCTATATATATCAATTATTGCGAAGAATAATGCTAAGGTCTCGGTAGTCTAAAGGCTTAGGACGCTCGCACGGAATGCAAGAGATCGGGTTCGACTCCCGGCCGAGGTATTATTTTTCGCAATAAGTTTTATTACAGTTTTTAAGTTGGGGAATTTGGGGGGATTATTAATATTTTCAGATTTGATTGCGTTGAAAGTCCGACAACCATATCGGCACGCAATTATCATTTCTGAAATTAATTCATTTAAATGAATTTACAATAGTTCAACATCTTAACGTTCTGATCGTTATGGCGCTTCTTAATTTAAAATTATTATGTTTAACATTAGCGGTCTTTCAATCTTATTATTATTTATGTAATATTAATTATAAAATTAAAAAACTTACAAACAGTAGATTGGCAGCCTGAGCATGCAATCTTGCTGTACCTCTTATTTCTCTAAGTGTCAATAACATCACTTGTCCATCTTCCGACAATAGTGCTATATATGGATCAGCGCAACTTGCATGTACAATTGGACAGCCAAGATCTATGGGCATATGTTGAATCTGTAATTAATAAAATAAAAAAAAAATATAAGTATTATGAAAATACAAATGTTATCATATATTTAACGATTAAATTAATGAAGAAATGCATACAAAAATTAATATGAAAATATTATTTACTTTGTTTCCACGTTTGAAAAATTTGCATTCAATGAGATATATGAAATATTCACATTCATATTCAATAAAATATATTATGTAAACTAAGGATTGTCTATTATTAGAGTGATATTGAATATTTTATTACTAGACATAGTTATTTGTTCATAATAATAATAATAAGGATTAATGTACATACTTGTTCGATGCCTTGCAAAAGACGCACTCCCATTTGAGTAACTTGTACAATGTACCGATTAGCACCAAGATTACCGGCAAATACTGTACTCCCTTGTGTACTGAATCCACTTTGATCTACTTCATTAATCTCTTGACCAGTTTGCAGAACCTATGAATAAATTGTATTATAAATTAAGACTTAATTATCACCTATAGAGGATATATAAAGCGATATTTAAATATTATGTTGAAAGTATTATACCATAGTTGAATCTTCTTGACTTAATATCAAGAAAGCGTGAGATCCCTCTTCTGTTCTGATTTCATCGTTGTTTAAGATGCCAATGACAGTCCACATATCTTCACAGCCAGGTAATTGAAATGTTGTCACAACCTATTTTTATTAAAAAGATTTATCAAAATATAATTATACTTTTGTTAACGTGGTGTTCTGTAATTCGCAAGTTCAATTTTAATAATAGATAGTTATAAACTCTTTCTCTGATCAATCTATAATTAATTATCCTTTTCTAAAAATATACATAAGTATAAATTCTATATTAATTAATAAATGTTTTTGTTCTGATTAAAGTAACATTATTAGCTTCATGTAGACTAAATAAATATTCAATAAATTTAAAAGAATGTATGATATAAATTTAATTTTATCGGCAATCAATACATTAAAATTTAAAATATGAATTATGTGCAAGATATATCGCAACTCACCGGCTCACGTAAAGGAGCATAGCAGTGTCTCGCGCCATGACGCTTGCTTAGCGCCGAGACACTAACGTGTTTCCAAATACATATATATATAATACATAATAAATATGAAAATCATGCGGGTTTTGCGGGTTTTCTGTGTGTCTAGATCCATTCTTGGAATGCCAATGTTTTGTGAACCTTGCAGTCCACTTCATCAGGGCGAGGAGCAGCCCGATTCTGTTATCATTCCAAAAAGCAGCGTATAAAGGAAACGGAAGAACAGTAGTATTAGGCTGCTCCTCGTCCTGATGAAGTGAACTGCAAGGTTCACGAAACGTTGGTACTCCAAGAATGGATCTGGATACGGAGAAAACCCACGAAACGCATGATTTTCATATAGGAAGCACCCATGGAAGCCTCAAGAATATTAATACATAAATATGTTATTAGAAGACATGCAGATGTGCGTGCGTGCGTGCGTGCGTGTGTGTGTGTGTGTGTGTGTGTGTGTGTGTGTGTGTGCGTGTGTGTGTGCGCGCGCGTGTGTATACACATATCTATTATATAATTATGACTTCCAACACTGTATATCTTTAAAAGAACCATCCGAGATCAAATCTCATATCATTTACCTGAGGGCGTATAGAACGTTGCAGTACACAAAGTGCACCATTCTTTCCATATCCAGATGTTGTTACAAGTTCTACATCGGGATCTTGATTTTGTAGAAATTCTTCTGACAGGAAAGCTGGTTCTCCCATTGAAATATTTCCACATGGTCCAATATTCAATAAGCTATCACATACCTATGAGTAAAACATTAATTGTAAAGAATAGCACAGAATAGATAAACTATTGTAAGAAATAAGCAACAACACGAGAAAAATATCAGGGCGTTCCGAAATGCGAACCGAGGCCTGGTCTCCGAAATGACTTCCGTCCTGCCACTGAGCCACACAGCCCTAACGCTGATAGCTTCTCTGTTGTGCCTATTTCTTTTAAATTTTCTTACACTATTATTGAAATTAACACATAAAACAGAGGATACATATAGAATAGGAAAACTTGCTGATACCTCAAAAATATATGAAGTAATCTGAATGGATGTATGAGTTTCACTGCCATACACTTCCAGTTCTTCTGGATCTTTGATATCCAATACATCTGATGCCATCCAATCACCAAGAAAGTCTTGCTTCGTTTTCTTGGCTGGAGTTTCTTCGCTCTCATTTTCTTCAATGGTAATCTCACTGTCATTCAAATTTTTCGAAGTTTCCGGTTCCTTCTCCGTGAATCGTAAAAGTAACGAATTACCAAGTCGAGAACCAAGGAAAAGATAATTATCCTCACACATACATACCTAAAACATAACAAGTAACAAAATATAACAAGTACGTAACATAAGCATAAAATTATAGTTGAAAAGATAAATATGTCATACATATATATACAGGATGTTTGGAAAGTAATGAAAAATCTTTCGCATAGGGGCAGAATGGACTAAACTGAGAAAAAAAGTCCTCTATCATTTTACAATTTTCGCAATAGTTAACAAGATATTAATTACTAAAAATTTTCGAAAATTGGTCTTCAATCATTTTTTACTCAAATACTATCAACTTTACAGAAAAACTGAAAGAGACAAAAATTGTTTATTTTCTTCTCATAAAGCTCTAAGAATTTTTTCAGAATTTTTTATCAACTTTTTAGTACTGCATTTTTTTATTTTTACCATGAGAAAATACGGTATTAAAAAATTTTGAAAAAATTCTGAAAAAATTGTAAGAACCTTATGAGAAGAAATAAATAATTTTTGTCTCTTACAGTTTTTCTGTAAAGTTAATAGTATTTGAGTAAAAAATTATTGAAGACCAATTTTCGACAATTTTTAGTA
>NW_017257198.1:1926810-1941301 GCF_001594055.1 Mycetomoellerius zeteki
TGTTTGACAGATGCAATGCTTGTATTGCTGCAAGAGGTGCACATTTCGAACAAAATCTTCATTAAAAAGTTTATAAATAAAATAATTAAAATAATAAATTAAATATATTTTTTTCTTTTTTCGTGATTTCCTGCGAAACAAAGCAAAAAGGAGCATATGTCTATAGGACTTTTTTTCTTAGTTTTTTACTCCTCTACACGCTCCCGAAGTTTTGCCATTTAATTTGGAAACACCCTATATACAGCAATTAAAAAATCAAGTATAAATACTTACACATGATGTTAACACACTAGCAGCAGCTTTATCAAAGTGAAATCCACGTACAGATCGCATACTATCGGCAAAGAGGGACAAAACGTAGAGTTCGCCACTTTTCAAAGAAATAACTAAACGATCCGCAGATATAAATGCTACCTGTGATCCTTCTAAACTCATCTTTACTCCTTCCTGTGGCTCTGCAAAAATAAAAGTAACAAAAATGTATTTAATAATTAATACATGGATATCATAAATCATACATATTATCAGAAATACTAAAAATTCTACTTACTTAATGGAAAATTTGTACTTGAGTCTGCTAAACTGTTAAGTGATACTCCATAAGGTGGTATACTTTGATTCAAATAAATAAGCGAGTTAACTGCCATTATCAGGGTACCACCTAGGGGTTTTTTTACAGGTACAGCTTGATAACAGTCAAATGGCAAATTGGAGACAGACCAAATAATAGGATGAACCCTTTGCTGTATATTCAGAGATATGGCAACCATTGCACAAGTATCTTGTCTTACCGCAATACGCCTGTATAAATCAAAATAGTCCATGAGATTGATATAGACATATAATCTCTCTTATTTATTTTATAAATATAAAATGTATTCTTACCCTGAAAATGTTCTTACTGGCTCGTATAAAATTAATAATGTAGGTTCGTAATATCCATGTAGGAATTGTAAGTCTATCACATTATCCATCTTTTCCTCCAATGTTTTCAATACTATCATGTATGAGGATAGTATCGGAGTCTTATTGGTAGATGTTAATTTCGTACTATCGAGTAAATCGCCATCATCAAGGCTAGGATCCTTACGAAAGGGTAGTACAACTAATTTTCTACCAAATATCAGCATTACTGCACATCTTCCCTCGGGATCCACTCTTACTATTGGTATATGATGATGATTTGTCCATCCATCCTAATAAAATAAAATGTAACTTGAAAGTTTGAGATATTTGCAGTATTAAGAATAAAATTTGATTGATATAGCTCAATGTTAGAACTTATCAAACAAAAGATTCTGGTTTAATTCCTAAAATTATCATCACACATGATATTAAAAATTTAAATTGAGAAATATTATGATTAAAACAAAGTATCTAAAACATGAATTTAATTTCAACGTGACTGAGATAAAACATTATGGTATTTTGAGATATTTAGTTTAATAATGTTTATGATATTGTTTTTTGAAAGAACAGAGAAAACTTCTAAATATAAATGATAGCTCTAAAAACAAAGCTTGATTTCCAGAATAGAAGCTCTTATAGTTCTTTTCCATAAAAATTGCAACCTTTATTTCTTCTTCTTCAAAGTAATGCAACGACACAGTTCTTAGATCATGAATATCCTGATCATATTCAACAACAGATAGCTTTGCGTCACGAAAGCTAAGCAGCAAAGAATCTCTTTGTGATCCAATGAGATGAACGGCCTGCATGGACATGATATTTCCGTGTAAAGTATACTGTGTCAAGCACTCCAGCTTCATTTTAGGGGGGCGTGTTTCTGCAAAAAGAGAATATATGTATATATTTTCCTATTTTATATACTCAAATGTTAGTAGTGTTTAAAGGGGAAATTAAAATAAAAAAGTACCTGTGTATTTTTCCCTTCTTGTCATGTCCACATCAGGAATCAGACGAAACACCCGTATAACATTCGCGCCGGCAACAACGAGACACTTCTCGTTGCGGTTGAAAAAGTGGCATGTGATCGCGTGCTCGACTCCAGTTGCGGGATGGGTACTTCTGCATATAGAATACATGACTGAGCGTCACCAAACGATGCAAATATTGTCACGGATATATTTTAGAGAAATGTTTATTTCACAAATTAGCAGTGAAAATCGTGAAAGTTAGCATAAACAATGTAACACGTCGCGTCGTCGAACGTGAAGCAACGTGACGTGACCTCAAGAAAGGTTAGGTAACAGTTTAAACGAGAGATCTGTTCTTTATTCCTGCACTTTCCTGTCCAAATTGGTGCAGGGCATGGTGGAACCATGAGGTTTGTTCTTTTTGACTGAACTTTTGCACCAGTTCATCTTTCTTCCTTTTCTCTCCAGGAGAAAAGAAGAAGAAGAAGAAAGATGAACTGGTGCGAAAGTTCAGCCAAAAAGAACAGGCCTATGGTGTAATGTAGGATTCACACTATGTACGGCCTCCGACGTACAGCGATACCAAGGGCCAGTTTCACCAAGCCGATTAAGCTTAATCGATGATTAACTGTCAATCGCAATTGGTCAATTCTACTAAACAGCAAACGTGATTGGTCAGTCAACGGCCGATTAAGTTAACTGGCGTTGGTGAAACTGGCCCAATAATGCCTGTTCTACATTAGGGTCGCAAGTCATAAGCCGTAAGAAATTGGCCAATCACAGTTAAGTGTGAGAAGAATAATCGATCTATGATTGGCCAATTTCTTACGACTCACGTTTCACGACTCAGTTACGACCATCTTTGTGCTAAGGCCCTACCTAAAGGTGAATGCTAAATGCCAGTCGATGCAATCCTTCTTCGAAGTTCGAGTTTGTCGTTCTTTTGTGTATTGTTGTGGACTCCTTTTTTAGATCGCATTAACATGGACGTGAATATACGTCGTCTCGTGACTTATAGTAATTGATACCTAATCGGATTATCGACTCCATCATCGTGTTCTCCACTCCGTGCCTCCTTATTGTTCTGGGCATTTAACCAATATGTCAGACGTTAAGAGCCTTGAACATCCTACATTGAAGGTAAACATTTGTCTCTTACTCACTTATACTCCTCCTATATACAATGTCATGATGCTTTCGAGATAATTTATTTGAAAATTTTATCGTCTGTAGTATTGTGTATAATTCTGTATAATTGATAAATACATTTACGTATTTTCAATTAATTTTAAGTAATCTTTTATAATTTTTTAAAATGTATATCTGAAAAAAAAATCGCTAAAGATAAATAATATTTTATCAAATGTAAATCTTTAAAAAATAGATAATTTTTAGAAATAAAATTTTTTACAACAGATGTGAATATTATATGCATATATATATATATTAGACTGACAAGGAAAATAAAATTTTTTTTTTAATCGATCTTAGCTCAAAAGCTTCCATTTTATGTCAAAGAACCTCTAAATTTTTATCAAAAAATATTAAGATTAAAGATCGCTAGTGAACGATTTTTAAATCAAACTTTCGATTTTTCTTAATTAAATTTTCCTTAATGTTTAATTTGATGCAAAAATCGCTTAAACCGGATTTTAAATAAGGATAGAAAAAATCTTTTTCTATCCTTAAAAAAGTTCTAAAATATATCGTTTGGTTAGTTTTGAAATCCTCAAATCAAATGCTTCAATTTGGTGATAAAAAACTCTTTATTAGAAAATGAAATGAGTACATAATAAAAAAATATACTACATAATATGTAGTTTATTTCAATTAATTAAATCATATATTTTTATATTATCAAATTGTATTATATTGTCAAATTGAGGCATTTGATTCAAGGATGGCGAAACCACAAAGCGATATACTTTAGAACTTGTAAAAAAATTTTTCCATCCTTAAAATCGTTTTATAATCCAGTTAAATGCAACTTTTAAATGCCCTGTAGGAAGTCCCGGGAAAATTCCAATTGGTTCTGGATGAACAGACCTACAATTTGAGGGGAGTAACGACCCATTTGAACGCTTGGAACCTTGCTAAAATCGACTTTGAACTCAAAATTTGATCATTTTTTTACAATCGGGCTATATTTCTTAAGGTGTATATTGTAGGGTTAAATGAATTATTGCATCGTGTTCAGCAACCAAAAAAATATACAGTACCACATTTCAAATCCGATTTAAGCAATTTTTGCATCAAATCAAACATTAAGGAAAATTTAATTAAGGAAAATCGAAACTTTGATTTAAAAATCGTTCACTAGCGATCACTCACTTTAATCTTAATATTTTTTGATAAAAATTTAAGGGTTCTTTTGACCTAAAATGGAAGCTTTTGAGCTGAGGATTAAAAAAATATTTTCTTTTTTTCCCTTGTCAGTCTAATATATATATATATATAAAATTATTATTTATATATAAATATATATACACACACACATACACACACATTTATATAAAAAAATATAAATACATATTATATAGTTTTGTTAATATTAAATGTTATATGTTTTTACTTATTTAATCTAAATCTCTCTTGTAAAAATTTTGATGAATATGTATACGATATTATATGCTTTAATAGAATATGTATCAAAGGATGCTATCTAGCAAGACATATATATTGACACAAGTCATTGTATCTTTGTTTAATATTCAATGAAAGATAAAGACATGACTCCTAAAGAATGACTCCTATGTTGATATATGAATACGTTCTAAATTAAACACAAAGCCCATGATGCATCATTTGTCCTTGTTTCATGCATAATTTGGAATGTATCTAATGTTTTTTGCTGGAAAGCTCTCAAAATCTACTTATGTATCAATAATGTAATTTTAAAATGCAGGTTCCATACGAGCTTCTAAACAAAAAGTTCCGTTCTGCTCAGAAAACTCTTGATAGAGAAGTATCACATGTTCAAGCAGTATCTAACGAACTTGAGAAAAGTTTGAAGACTGATGGAACTTATGTAGCAACCGGTGAAATTAGCAAATTGCTCGGTGGCGTAGTCGCTAGGCTTCAAGTTTTAAAGCGTAAAGCTCAGGAGTCCATAGCAGAGGAATTACAAGCAGGCATGGTGTGTAAAAGAAGATTAGATCATTTAAAGGATCACGCTAATACCTCTCCGAGCGCTGTGAATCAATGGAGACGACAGAGATTAGACAGAATGCTTGTGGAATATTTCCTTCGCAAGGGATACTACAAAACGGCTACTAAACTGGCAGACAGTAGCGAACTTAGGGATCTAACAAATATTGGTATATAGTTTGATAAGTGATCATTATCACACTTCATACAAAAAATTCTTTATTAATCTTTGAAGCTATATTATACAAGTATCAAAATACTTATATTATTGTAATATAGTACAAATAGAAAGAAAAAATAGAATCATAGTAATATTTAAGCACATATGATTAAGTAAAAAATTAAAAAAAATGGCGAAGATCAATATGAATTGAAAAATTTATCGCAAAAAGATATTCAAAAAATTCTCTTTTCAAATCAAATTTTTAAAATGTTATAAATTCTCAGTGAGAAAAAATTTTCAATGTTTGTCAATTTTCAATATTTTATAACATTTACAGATGTATTTATGGTATCGAGGGAAGTGGAAAAATCTTTAGCCAATCATGAAAGTGCGAGATGCATCGGTTGGTGTCATGATAATCGTTCGAAGCTAAGAAAACTAGGCAGCACTATGGAATTCAATTTACGCGTGCAAGAATTTATCGAATTAGTGCGAACCGACAGACGGCTTGATGCGGTGAAGCATGCTCGAAAATACTTTGCCAACTACGATGATTATCAGCTGCAGGAGATTCAGTGCTGCATGGGCCAGTTGGCCTTCCCGGCTCACGCATACTTGAGTCCCTATAAGGATTTACTGGATGAAAAGAGGTTCGCAATTGTGCTATTTATATTGGCCATTTATAAACGAAGTTACAAAGTTATCGCATAACTTTATGATATGAAAATTGTAGTTTATTTAATTCATATAAATCAATAATTCATAAGAATTTTTTTATAGATGGGACAAACTGATCGAGACATTTCGGCAGGAAAACTACAGATTGTTTCAGTTAGCGAGCCAGAGTGTATTCACGGTAGCTCTGCAAGCCGGCTTGTCGGCTCTCAAAACTCCCCAATGTTACAGCGCGAATAAAGAAGGTCGAAATCCTAGCTGTCCAGTTTGCAACGAAGCGTTAAATGAATTAGCCGCACCATTGCCTTTCGCTCATTGTTCGCAATCGCGACTTGTTTGCAGCATAAGTGGGAAACCACTAAACGAATACAATCAACCTATGATGATGCCGAATGGATATGTGTATGGTGAACAAGTAAGTTAAATTATTGAAATATTAATAAATTAAATAATTTACAATATTATAACTCTTAAAATATTAATATTTTGAAGAATAATGCTAGCAAAATATATAACGTGTGTCTAAAGACGATATCAATATAAAATACAGAAATAATTTTAAATATAAAAAAGTATTATTTTATTATATTAAATTATATTATACAAGTAATATTATGCATGTGTATGTGTGTATGTAATAATTAAATTTTAATAATATATAATTAAATATACAAAATTTTATCTTATAATATTTCTCTCTGAGAAAATTTTTATGATTGTATCTTTTCCAATGTTTGTACTTATATTTTTTGTTGTAGGCATTAGAAAAAATGGCTCAAGAAAATAACGGCACTGTGATCTGCCCAAAGACCAAAGAAGTATTTCCATATAAAAAAATTGAAAAGGTTTACGTAATGTAAACTCTTACATTGACACAAAGTATATACATATGTTGTACTATATGCTTGACGCTTATATGTGGCCCTCTCCTTGCTCCAATCTTTCTGTTATTTAAATAATAATTGTATACTATACTAATAATACTGGAACGAAATAACATCTATTTTTAAGGAAAAGTTGATCGACTTATTCACATCCATCCTGTATAAAAAAATATGTAATGGAGAATATTACTGTAATTATAATTTGTTGTTATATAGTATAATATTAATTATTTATTAACGGGGATAGTTAATCCTTATTCATTTATTTAACGTTCTTTCTACAATAAATTGAATGATTCAAACTGTTTCCCATAAATCTACTTATTCATAAAACGCAACCATGTATTTCTTATCTTATAAAGTTCTTACATATATAGGGTTTATCAGAATTCATATTTTATATTGGATGAAAAAAAAAAACGGTCCCCTTTAGATATCGAATAAAACTGTACTAAAATGATGCACAAAAGTAATGTTGAAAATTCAAGTTTTCTGAAAATTAATAGATTAAAAATAATGTATGAATTCAATTAACTTAATTTAAAAAATTAAACTTCTTTTTTCTAAAAATTAAATTGAAGAATTCAAACGCGATAGGATCAAATTTTTACAATATTCGAAAAATAATTTGAGTAACTTAATGTGTATTTATAATCAAGAGATCTACAATTTTTAATCACCCTACATATGCATATGTATATTTAGTTGATGTATTGCATACATTCCAACATAGAAATGACAAAACTGCTGATAAAACAGTAACAATGTATGAATCAACTTATACGATTAAAGATTTGAGCACGAGTGTGGCATGGCAGACAGTCTATCATGCCAGAGGTCCCGGGTTCGATCACAGTAGGAACCAAAATATTTACGCTTGTGTCTCCTCTCGGAAAAGGCTGGCAACCTCTCAGAGAGGTATCTCTGCCCATAGAAACACCTCTCGAAAAATCTGCCGTTTGGAACCGGCATTAAAACTGTAGGTCTCACATATTCATGGCAATTGAATAATCAGCGTGCGCACAAGCATATGAGAGAGGTGTAACACAGACCAGAGACCTAACGTAAGAAGAAGAATGCGTATTTAAATCTTATATTAATATAATATTGAATACTAATGCATGAATATTTTTAATAGATTGCTTAAAATCTAAATGGTACAATATGCGCGAAACAATTCATCGAATGAAATTTATTCGTGTGACAGAGAATCCATATAAAAATATTTTATCTACCCTAGCAATTTTTTTCTTTTCTCTTCCTTCAATTCACGAATTTTCCGATTTTATTGGATTATTTATCAAATTCCCTTGATCATTTATTGTCTGTTGTTCTATATGGAGGATTGTCTTTGTAGGAATTCAAAATATGTTTTAGAATTGTTATTTTTATCAGTCTGATAAGATAACGATCGAGGAAAGACATTCCATTATTTTCCCTTAATAAAGTAATGAATAGAAACACACATTTTCAATTGCGACGCAGTGATTCTATCAAACAATTTATTATTTTATAACTACATTTTTTGGAGACGACTTATACATATAATCTATTAAATGAATTAGATCAATTTAATTAAATTTATTAGATTGTAAAACCTGTGCAATCTAATTTGTTTAATTTTTAGAATCACTGTATTACAAAAAATGAGTTTTTCTTCAAATGTGTTTGTCATGCGATGAATTTGTGTTACGTTCATTGATTAGTAAAGGCTAAATTGAAAACGGATGAAAGATATAATGGAGTAATATTATCGTTATGCATAAGTATAAGTTGATAGAGATAATAAATATATTATAGAGCTTACACTTTAGCATAATTAAAAATGCATGTGTAAATGCGAACGAATAAAATTCGCTGAAATTTGAATATATTCTATATCTTATATAGAGTTCCTGTCTAAAGTATTTCAACACATTATATTCTCTAATATTGTTCGGATAATAGCTCTCTTATCAATACAAAAATAATAAAATTAAAACAAAATCTGATAAAATTAGTAAAATAGAATTTGGTGAAATTGAACATTTTAGGAACATTTTGTATCGTAACACAGCATAACATCTGAATGAAAATCCTGTACAAAAAAATAAAATATAAAATTATAGACATGTTTAAGAGCTGCATCAAAATGTATCCTGTAATAAAAATTAATATACTGCATTACAAATATTATATATATATATATACAATAAAATTGTTATGAATAAATTTCGGTCAGAACACAGATAAAAAAATGTTAAATTTGTGTGATAATGTTAAAGTGATTATGATATTAATATGTATATTTAGTATAAACTTTGAAAAACATTCAAAATATAGATAGAAAAGATATTTCAAGCTTAAACTGTAATCTATTTAAAAATAATCTTTAACAAGAGCAATGTATATTGCAATGACAGAGAAAAAAATTGTGGTGATCGTCCAGGTACGGCTTAATGGAAGAGTATTATCTATTGTACAGCTTAATCTCACGATCATTTGAAATGCATAAAAATTCATCGCTACATAAACCATAAATAACATAAGCATACATTATAATCTTTTATACATATACATGAAGAAAAAAAGATTACGTAATTATTATTATATAACATAATCATAGCCCGAAAAAATGTAACTACTTTCAATTTCTAAAATTGTCGCTCATTAATCTACAAGTATAAGGTGGAAAGCTCGTCAAAATTGTGAGGGGACTAGTATCAATTGGATGGCCAACAGTCTTAACTCTCCTGCATCTCGTGACGTAATATAAGTTGTTCCAACTGTTACAAAACAGAAAATTCATAAAAGCATACTAAAATTTAACTTGAAATCATTGAAAATATTATAAAATAAAGACGTAGCGAATTTGTTTTTAAAAAGTAACTTCATTTTGATTTCTGAAAAAAATATGAGATACTGCAATTTTTTTATATAAATGCAATATATATAAATATTATGTAATAAGAATATTAAATAAAGTACCAAATCATACTAAAAAAATAAAAAATATAACCTTGTAATTACAGAATAGTGTAACATTATAAATAATATGAAAGTTTATTACATCAGATCTTGCTATATTCTATTATGATGTAAAGAAATTATTAGACTTGGCCTTTTATTTTGTATTACTTGTAAATTATGTTGATTTTCATTTTATCAAAAATTTAAATTGCAGAATTGAAAAAAGTTTGAGAATTGTAAATTTAATTTTAACAAATATAAAATTATATGTGTAATGTTTTTATGAAATAGTTGCTAGAATTAAAAATTGCCTTGTCTTTAAAATTAGTTTCAACTATTACTTATCTATAGCTATAGTAATTTCAAAATTGAAATATTTTTTGCAGGGAAATTCAGCGTGACAACTTTAGTAAACTCTATTTAAAAATGTAATGCTTATCTATTAAGAGATATATTCTCGTTACGCGTTTAGCACTACATGAGAGAACAATTCTATTAAATGTTTTTATTTTCTCTTAAATGTGATTGTAATAAATAAAAAATGCATTTAGTGTTAAACGCGTAACGAATTACAGGTTTAAATATGTGATCTTCCTGATAATGATTTAGCGATTTCTATTTGAACAATACAAAAAATGGAGCGCCGCTTAACTTCTTTTTATTAATAAGGCTTATTGGTCCGGTTTTAGTAATAGGGGCAGTAGTAATAATAGTAGAGAATTAGTTTTTATAATTCTCATAAAACCATGGATTCCGGTATTTCCTATACAAATCTGTTGTATGAGATGATCATTTTGTATCATTAATGCACTTTACATGGTCTTAATTTACTTTTGTATCTATTTCTTCTATTAACGGGACTTTAAAAATTATCAATCAATAAAAACTCCAAGCCACACACTTATAAAAAACACGCATTGCTTCCAAATAGCTTTTACTTAATTAAGAGCTTGTCCTTATATTGTTATTTATGTCCTTAATTGTTATTTAAAGAATTGTACGATTAGATATATATATATGTATGTATTTAACGTATATATAAGCAAACGAGCATTCTGGAAAACATCTCTCTTATTTGTGTCGAGGAAAGTAATGTTCATTTCTGAAAAGTCATTTCTTTTCTCGAGTTGTTCTTAGGAATAACGTTTTACTTTTCTTCTTCAACATTGTTATTTCTTCAAGCTTTTAAATTGTTATTTCACATCATTTTAATTTGTAATTATGTGTGTGTGGGAGATAGACTGCATTCTTAATTTGCAATATTTTTTTAGCTCCTGAGTTGATATAAGCATATTGCTGAACCTTATCTTTAAAACGATCAAAATTTTATGTTGGCCACGATAGAAGGCATCACCATGGAAAATAGAATTCCCGTGAAAATCCCCGTCATCAAAGAAGCCGCTCCAAACATGCCGGCCGTCGAAGCGTACTGTGAATCCACCATTCTAAATACAAAATATTTCTCAATAGTAATATTATATATATACAGGGTGTTTCCAAATTAAATGGCAAAACTTCGGGAGCGTGTAGAGGAGTAAAAAACTAAGAAAAAAAGTCCTATAGACATATGCTCGTTTTTGCTCCGTTTCAGAGAAATCGAAAAAAAATGTTTTTTTTACCTGCAAGATTAAATGGGGACCGTTTTCTAAATTTCTTGGAGAATGAATTTTCTGACTATTTAGAAAACATCCCATTACAACAACGTACTGAAATGTGGTTTCAATTAGATGGATGCCCTGCTCATTACAGCAGAGTCGCTAGAACCTGGTTAGATAGAAAAACATTTTTTTTCGATTTCTCTGAAACGGAGCAAAAACGAGCATATGTCTATAGGACTTTTTTTCTTAGTTTTTTACTCCTCTACACGCTCCCGAAGTTTTGCGATTTAATTTGGAAACACCCTGTATATGTATTTATTATATTAATTTTTCCCTTATTTTCCATTAATCATGCTTACCTAGGGCAATACATCATCGATAATGACGACAGATAACCGCTAGTAAGGCCCATAGTAATGGCAATGACCCAGAACACCCAATCATTCTTAATAAGTACCGGCAATATTCTTTCTGTGCCCATCGGCTGATAGTTACAGATCAAGAACAATGGTATGTAAACAACTCGCAGAATCACTGGAATCACCAGATACTTTTTGCTCGGCTGAAAAAGAATTAATAAATAAAAGTTAATTAATAAACAAATAGAATTGTACAGTAAATATATTAGAGATATTATCATCCATAATTTTGTAGTATAATAATTTTGTAATATAATTAAATATAGGAAAAATATAAATATATAACAATATAATGTGTAATACATAAGACTAAAATTTACATACCCACTGAACCAACGATGCGATTAAACTTCCTAGCATGGCAGTGATATTGAATGTTAAAAAGCACATAACATTGCTATAATATTCAGAGGGAATTACAAAATTCTTGTCTGAAGACTGTATATCAGATTGGACAGATGGAAAAAGCGCTAAAGTGACGAAGAAGATTAAAAATATATTGAAACATTGTGGGAAGCATGCCTTGAACACCTTCCAATAAGCTGGTTTATATTTTCCTCTTGAATTGTTCTCTAATTGCCTTTTATTCGTCTCTTTTTGATGAAGAAGCTCGTGATATCGATAAAATCTCTACAATTCAATTCAATTAACATTAGTGTTAAATAACTTTTTTATACATTTAGTTTAAAAATTAATAAATCACTGTATTCATGGGCGGAGAATCCTGTATGGAGCATATGCCAATTCTACAAGCCAAATATCCGGCATGTGGAATTTCCACATGCCAGATTTGAAAAACAAAAATTCAAATTTGCGTGTCGGAATTTTATTAAATATACTAAACTCTAACTGCACCTGCGAGCGATCTTTCATCGCACTAAGATGTTTGAAAACGTATTTATGAAGTACAATAGATCAGAAAAGACTATATAATATGGCAGTAATATATGTTAACAAAAACCTTGTACAACTATTAAATATAAATAGTTTAATGGTCGAGTTTATTCGTAAAAAAAGCGTTCGAGGAATACGCTTCGCAGTTTCAATACAATAAAATACATTTATATTTATCAATTGTACGGTACAATTAATAAATACAATAATAAATATAATATTAATGCATTTTAAATAAATTAAAATGCAAGGTTTTTGTTAAATCGATTTAATATATATATATATATATATATTAATGTATACCTATATCCATACAAGTATATTTATAATTTATATATATATGTACATATGAAAAAATTCCAACATTTACTAAGACTCTTCCACGGTGTTGGTACTTCACATGCTACAAAATTATAATTCTCCGCCCATGACTGTATTAATAAATTTATGATTAACTGACTTAAAAGTTAATTTTTAATAAAAATCTTACATTAATTGGAAGTGCAAAGTATGTGTCAAAGCAGGCCAGGAGAATAAATAAAGCCGTGATGAAGTAATATATTGCGGCAGTGCGCGCGTTCGGCGCCATTATTTGAACTAGGAAATTTATTATGGCTGTAAAAGTTCCACTAATATTCTGAAACAAAATTATCAACAGATAACAAATTACAAATGTTTTTATGCAACAACTCTTTGGCTCCTGCACATTGGACGCGGAAACGCTTACTGCGCGGCAAAATGCAACGCAGTAAGCGTTTCTGCGTCCAGTGTGCAGGAGCCAAAGAGTTATTGCGTAAAAACAGTGTGCAGAAGCCATTTATCTTTTTAATTATATTAAATGTGATTGAGGTTAATATTTACCGAGCCTAAGACAACAGCACCTGTGTATCTGAAAGGTAATTTAGCTGCCATTCCAAACACTGAGTTCTGATAAATGCCATTGGCAGCTGAAACATAAATGATCAATGTACATATAATTCAAATATCAGGAATCAATAATGACAATATCCATTAATAAATATACACATATATCTTTATTTAATATACTAATTTCAATATAAATTTGTTTATTATTTGTTGCATATATATATGTTTTACATATAATACATACAATATAGTAAATAAAAAAGTATTAAATATTAATAAATTAACAATACAACATTTACTTACTATTTAATACAACCACAGATATCATAGTAATCCAGAAGAATATTCCAGGCCAACCAGAACTATCAGTCATTGCCAAAATGACAGTAAAGACAAATATTAAGACCAAAACAAAGATACTCCATACTATACGCGTAGTTAAGTTGCCTCTGAAAAGCCAAGTCTCTTTAGTGTAAAACATATTATTATTTAACAACTTATATACATAATTTAAGATCAACAAAATTTATATCTATAATTGCAATTATCAGTGTTATTGATGTTATAATAAAGATACCTATACATAAGTTAAGGAGACATAAAATATTTTTGATGTAAAATATATTTTGTATACATACCCAAATTGTAAAAATATATTCAGCCAATTGAATAATAAATTTGGTACTTGTGATGCAAATGACAGATATGCGAGAAAATTCATCGCATAGTTTGTAGCTACACCAGTGTATTCCTTCGACAATTTGTAACTGACAAAATACTGTAAATATAATAGTTTTATACAAATAATATTACAAAATTTCAACTATACAATATTATTATAAATTATTGTGTCTTGGCTTACATCTTTAGCTGTTATAAACATATTCCATGGCATCAAGGCACCGATTCCATGAAGTACCAATATGAAAAATACTAAATTTAATCTAAAAAAAATACAGAAATATATATTTACTTAAACAAACAATATTTTTATGACTATTATATATATATATATATA
>NW_017257198.1:1941451-1949923 GCF_001594055.1 Mycetomoellerius zeteki
TATATACAGGGTGTTCGGCGAGACGTCTCTCATCACCCACAGGAAGGTAGATGGGATCGAAATAAAAAGTCCTTTACTGTTTAGCGATATTCGTAATAATCGAGATATTAATGTTTGCAATTGTATCAATGAGAGCGCACCGATAGAAACGCCTCTCCAACGCGCTGCCGGCGCATCCATCGTTTGACAAACTGGGCCGGGCTATATCTCGAGTGGCCAGAGCGTTTCTATCGGCGCGCTCTCATTGGTACAATTGCAAACATTAATATCTCGATTATTATTACGAATATTGCTAAACGATAAAGGATATTTATGTTTATTTCGATCTCATCTACTTTCCTGTGGGCGGTAGGAGAAGTCTCGCCGGACACCCTGTATATACACAGGGTGGGGCATTTTAATCGCCCTAGGATAACATTTGTCAAGGCCATTGGAGATTGTACTTCTTATTTTCATTTTTACGTAGAAATGAATTTTTAGTGCAAAAATGAAATTAGAGAAACAACCTCCAATGACCTTGACCTTGACAAATGTTATCCAGGTCGTGATCCTGAATAACATTCAAAAAGTTTTAGCCGTCGGTCAGACACCTTGGGTAATGTTATTGCCGGCGAAACTATAACATACAAGACTTATAACTCAAAAAGTACTTTATGAAAAAATATTTTATTATAGTGTTTTGGAAAGTTCTCGAGGTGTGCTACAAGAATATGCAATAAAAAATTGGGGGTTCTAATTAAAAAAATTCATGTTGACCCTGACCTGACCTTAGTAGTGCCCCCTATCCAAAATCCGTTATTTCCAACTTCTTTCCTCCAAGAAAATCTACAACTTTCATATAAAACTTTTTCTTGTATTTCTCTTAGTTTCTGAGATATTCGCCTGGAGCGATTAAAATGCCCCACCCTGTATACAGGGTGTTTCCAAATTAAATGGCAAAACTTCGGGAGCGTGTAGAGGAGTAAAAAACTAAGAAAAAAAGTCCTATAGACATATGCTCCTTTTTGCTTTGTTTCGCAGGAAATCACGAAAAAAGAAAAAAATATATTTAATTTATTATTTTAATTATTTTATTTATAAACTTTTTAATGAAGATTTTGTTCGAAATGTGCACCTCTTGCAGCAATACAAGCATTGCATCTGTCAAACACGGCTCTTGTAGCAGCCAGGCACTGTTCTTGCGATATTCTGTTCGCTGCAGCTACGATACGATTTCTCAAATGTTGCTCTGATTGAATAGGCGAAGAATAAACTTCTTGCTTCAGAGTACCCCATGCATAGAAATCTAATGGCGTTAAGTCGGGCGAACGAGTTGCCCAATGTACTGCTCCTCCACGTCCAATCCATCGTTGTGGGAATTTTCTATCTAACCAGGTTCTAGCGACTCTGCTGTAATGAGCAGGGCATCCATCTAATTGAAACCACATTTCAGTACGTTGTTGTAATGGGATGTTTTCTAAATAGTCAGAAAATTCATTCTCCAAGAAATTTAGAAAACGGTCCCCATTTAATCTTGCAGGTAAAAAAAACGGTCCCACTAAAACGTCGTTCCAAATTCCAAGCCAGACATTAACAGAAAACTCTTGCTGAAATTTGTATTCTCTAACAGACCTGGGATTTTGATGAGCCCATATATCATAATTCCTTTGATTAATTATTCCACCTCTGGTAAATGTTGCCTCATCTGACCACATTATTTTAGATGGAAATAAAATATCATTGTGGCATGTCTGAAGGTACCAGTTACAAAAGTTCAATCTGTTCCAATGATCTTGAGGTAATAAATTTTGCACTTTTTGAATGTGGTAGGGATAGCGATTATCTCCTTTTACAGTTCGCCAAATTGTTTGTGGTGACACTCCCAATACAGCCGACGCATTCCGAACGCTGGTCTCAGGATGATTGTCAAAATGTTGTAAAATACGATTCCCTGCCTGCAAATCTCTTCGTAACGCTGCTTGAAATCGGTTGTTTTCTTGTCGAATTGAAAATGATCCAGTCTCTCGCAATCTATTAAATGTCAACATAAACACTCTTCGGTTTGGCACTCTTCTGTTTGGAAATCGTCGTGCATATTCTCGCACCGCCTTTAAAGCATTACCGTTGCAGAAACCGTATACAAAAACCATATCAGCATATTCACTATTAGAATACGTACGCGGCATATTGCAAAAGACAAAATTCATCTACTGTTAAAGGCTTTCAAAGAGCGACTGACAAATTCATAACAGAAAGTGGAAAATGTAATCAAATATGTCGGTGCTAGATATGGCAAGAAATGTAAACATTTTTTTTCGATTTCTCTGAAACGGAGCAAAAACGAGCATATGTCTATAGGACTTTTTTTCTTAGTTTTTTACTCCTCTACACGCTCCCGAAGTTTTGCCATTTAATTTGGAAACACCCTGTATATACACACCATTTCCTCTATGCAGAGTGATCCAGACCAATCGCCGGCATGTACAGTATTCTTCATGAAAAACTGAGTCAAAAATGTTAATAGTAAAATGTTGAGGTGTCAATAGTTTTTGAATGGTGAGCCTTTGAAATCGTCCAACTACGGCGTGTAAAGTTCGCGCGGAACAACCAAGTGGCCGGCGCGATCGCGCTTTGACAGATATCGCTAAACGTCACGATGTTGAATGAGTATTGAAAAGATTTCGTGAAATCTCTATTAACGTCTATTGCTGTATTCTTAAATTAAATTTAATTTATGAAGAGTAATTGCAAATTCGATAAAACATCATTAAAAAGTGTGTCTTTGAGATGCACATTTTAAGTATTATAATAAACAATATTAATAAATTAACTCAATATTAAATGAATCATCCAAACAGAATATTTTTAAAAACATCAATTAACAAACATTTCCACAACTTATTTTCAAATAGTTGTCATAAACAATATTAGAAAAAATTTAATAATAATAAAATTATATTTTAATGTAATTTTCAATAACAATACAGCTTATTATTTGCTTACTTCGATTCCTTCACTGTAATAATACTTTTTTTTTCTCATATCATAATTCGGAAATTCGTTCATTTCATTCAGTTTTGTCATAAACAATAGTAGAAAGAATTTACATTTGAAATTCGCATTTGATATAAATAAATATTTCATATTTATGAAATGAAATGAACGAAATTCCGAATTACAATGAGAAGAAAGGAAAGTATTATTACAGTGAAGGAACTGAAGTAAGCAAATAATAAGTTGTATTGTTACTAAAAATTAAAATGTAATTTTATTATTAAAATTTTTCTAATATTGTTTATGACAGAACTATTTGAAGTTTTGGAAATGTTGACTGATGTTTTTAATATTATTTGTTTGGATGATTTAATGAATATTGATTTAATTTATTAATAATTGTTTATTACTTAAAATGTGTATCTTAAAAAAACTTTTAATTGATAACACACTTTTTAATGATGTTTGATCGAATTTGCAATTGAAATTATTCCTCGTTAAATTTAATTTAAGAATACAGCAATAGACGTTAATAGAGATTTCACGGAACCTTTTCAATACTCATTCATGACGTTTAGCGATATCCGTCACAGCGCAATCGCGGCCGGCCGATTGATTGCGCCGCGCCTGACGGCGCGAACTTTACACGTCGTGGTTGGACGATTTCAAAGGCTCACCATTCAAAAACTATTGACACCTCAACATTTTGCTATTAACATTTTCGATTCAGTTTTTCATGAAGAATATGTACATGTCGGCTCGTGCGGTTGGTCTGGATCACTCTGTATATGTATACGTATATATCATTCTAATATAAACTTCCTACATTACTAAAATACTATAAATTTTATATAAACAAATAATTTTATTAAACAAATATTAATAAATTTATAGTTATACCTATCTCTAGGAGGATTCAATTCGAGATCTGCTTGATCCATTGTAACACCTTTAAAATTCAATTCGTCGTCAGGTCTACCTGTGCCTTCCCATCCTGGTGAAAGACGTACTGGTTCTGAACCTTAAAATTAATTCATTAAAAATTTGCTCAATATCTTACATAATGTACTATTTATAATATTAAATTTCGCTGTCAATATATATATATATATATTATATTAATTAAAATTGTGTAAATAATATAGTGACTTCTTAAAAAAATTTTTTTATTAACATTAAATTGAAAAGTCCCTATTCGAATTAAATTCAGATTTCTTTTAAAATTTTCGAGAAATTAATTATTTAATCTAATATAATAATCTTAAACAATTTTTTGGAATTTAAAAAATTAATATTACCTCAAAAATACAACAAATATATATATATTAATTTTAAAAAGATATTACACATACCATATATTTAAAATTTAATAAAAAAAAATTCTGACTTTTAACATATCACGAAGAATTAAAAAGATAATTTTAATAAAATTATTTGTTTGATATCTAAAAATGTTTGTGTGATATAATTATTAAAAATAAAGGCAAAGAAAAATCTTGTATAGCTAACACACTATAATATTTGAAAGAAAGAAAGAATAAGAAAGATAACTGAGATAGTTGATTACAACAAGGAGATAATTGTGTATATTCCAATAATAGATGAGACAGCTGATTACAACAAAGAGATAATTGTGTGCGTTCCATTGTAATGGAATGTGGCAATCAATTGAGTCGTTAAAATCAATTGATGTAATTTGAGAGCATATACATACATGACATATACATACATAAAATATTAATAATAATTTGTATAGACAGATAATAATTGAAATAATAAAAAGTTATATGTATGCGTGATACAATAAATGATCGTCAATTATTAACAAGCAGAGGAAAAGTGTTATAAGATATGCAAACAGGGTCTATAAAAAAGATATACTCTAAATTAGCACATTTTACAAAGTTAGAAATACTAACATAAAATATTATATTATACAATATATAATATATACAAATGAAACAAGAAAATACATATATAAATAAACTTGTATAATGTATGTATATCAAATATTATTCTCAATAAACAAATGTAACATATAAGATAAAAAAATTTGATTACGTAATTATATCTAAGGGAAAAATGTTAAGTACCTTCTGTATAATCATCTTCCATTTAATTATTTAAATAGAATTTAGCAAGATAAATAGTAAAGAAATACTATATTATTGCTATAGCAGATTATAATCATTGATAATAATTTTTTACTGAATGCTGTAGAGATTAGAAACACTGCTTCAAGTCTTGCGCTTCTGACTGTTAGTGGCGACATGAAAGACTTAAATTCATTCAGCTGAATCAGCATGTCACATCAGCAAAATAAATCTTACACAAGAAAATATGATTCTTTTAAAAGTTAAGAATACAGGAAATTATTTGATATAGTTTAAATTATACAACAAACTGTATATAAACAAATTATATACAACTGTGCGTGCAATAAAAAGTTATAAATAATACAAATATAAAAGACAAATAAAAGAATATATTTAGAAGAAAAAATAGATATATAAATAAAGGAATATAAATATGTAAATATAATAAAATTAAGCATAAATAAGTATATGGGCGATTTTATATATACCTACTTAAAATTTCTGCATTATTTTATAATTAATTATTTATAACATTTTGATGGATCATAAATCGATTTTTGCTACATTTTGATTGAATAAAAATTTTAAGAATTTTAAATGTACTTATAAGATTGGTTTTCATTGCTATACTATAGATTACACACACTAAGAATTTTTTTCTTGATTTAAAAAAAAAAAATCTTGAAAAAATACTTATTTCACTTTAAGTACAAAAAGTGTACACACTAGTCAACTATAAAAAATAGATCTATTATCTGCTACAGCGTTGCAAAACAATTAGATAGCAAATAATAAGCAAATAATAAGCATATATTTTAAGATAAAAGAAACCGCATTCATGTCTCACTTTTATGGAAAATAAACATGTGTATTTCTGAAATTCATTAATATATATAATATTAATATATATAATATTAATATATATAATATTAATATATATAATGTGAACTATATGCTAAATGCATTTATCGATAAAAATCAGGTATGAATACGGATTCTTGTATTTTAAAAATATCTTATCAGTCTTCAGCTGAATTATAATAGAGAATAGGATAAATGAAATAAATGATGTCTCAGAAAAGCTTTTAAGAGAGAAATCTAAAAAAATGTGTATGTTCCTCTGGAAATTGTTAACAATTAATATAATTCATTAAATTGTTAAAAATAAATCAACTTATTTGAGTGCACTAGCTGAACTAAAATTACTTCGGTAATATAGCTAATATAATTATCAGTCATAAAATACAATTCACAATATATTAAGATTAATCTAAATATTTGGATGTTGATAATATATGCAAAAATTATAATTTTATTTCATAGACTAAATTATTTCAAATTTATTTAAATTTCTCTCTAAGATCAATTTCGAATCAATTTAAACTTCACTGAGAGAATTATCTTAAATTGTAAATATTATCAAGCATAAAAATTATACATTATTAATTTTAATCAAACCAGTCTGTTTAGTCTGCTTACTTTATAAAATTATTAGATTAAAATTATTAAGATATATTTTGTTTCTATCAAGCTCAACAAGCTACGAACCAATGCTAAATCCACAAATACTTCACTGTCAATGCCAAGGATGTTAAGTCCACAGCATAAAAGCCTCTTCTGCAGACTGGTTTGGGCAGCAGTATGGTGGGAAAATAAAACCACAAGAAAACCATTCCAAGAAAGCTGCATTCCCCTGTAGCCATGATAGCAGATGCGACAGACGGCGTACCACGGCCCCATTACCTTTGGAAGGTACGATGCGGATCCCATTGGAGTCTTTCAGAAGGGTCTGTTCCTCAGGCCCCGCACCAAATTCCTTTTTCGTGTAAGTGCCTGCCATTTTTCTTTTTTTGTTAATTTTTTTCGTTACGAAAGAAGATTCTTCAAACACTATTGACTTCGATGATATACTTCAGTAATAACTGCAACGACTTTAATATATCTCTCGACAACCGGTCCAGAAAAAGTGTAATTCCATAAGCACTTTCTACACTTTGCTACCTGATTTGTCCTTGTCTGAAAAATAATATTTATTTTCAGTTATGATATAACTGGTGACATTGCATGGAATTTTTATAAAATCTTTGAAAGTTTATCGCTATTGCAAAAATGTTAAAATAAATTAAAAATAATCTTATATCAAAAAACTTGTATGTAGACTAATCATAGGATGGTATTTATAGTTGATTCTTATATTTAAGATTAAGTATAAATTTAAGATGTCAATCATAGGTCAGTATTTATAGTTGATTCTTATATTTAATACTCTTAAGTACAGTCTTAAAAGACTGTTAAGTACACTCATAAACCAATCAGAAAATCATATTAACATCTTAAAATATTACTTAAGATGGTTTTAAAATAAGAATCCAGTCATAAAAAATATGTGAGATGTATGATATCCAATGTAAATTTTTTTAAATTTTAATATTATTTAAAGGGTATATATACAGCAAAACAAAAATCTATCCTATTATATATATAAAACAGTAAATAAATCTAAATTTAAATTATGAGAAGTATTTTCACGATATTTTAAGCGAACTATAAATATGAATATTTTACTAAATAAAAGAAGGGCTACGAGCCAATTATAATGTAAAATATTTAATAATTTAAAATTCATACATACAAACGTTTCGACACCGATCGGGTCATTTTCAATGTAAAACAACAAACAATATTACATAAATTATCGGAAAATTCGGTCATATTATAATGTTCAGTAAAAATGTCGGTTGTATTCGTAATATGCAGTCCACATATGTAAAAATATCATAAAGGTAATGAATATATATATTTTACATAAATAATTTTAATAATTTAGTAAATAATTTTAATAAGTATAATAATTTAGTTTAATAAATATAAGTCTGGATACACTCGATGTAATAATTCTAAAAATCATAAAATAAAAATTAGATCAACATCACAAAAATCATTTTTATAAATTTCAAATTAATTAGAAAATAAAATATCTTCTCTTCGATATACACAGTGACCTAGATATTCAACGTCATAGCAGAGGGATGAATATATCTCGTATTAATACTTTTAACATAAGTCAAGCAGGTAAAATATTATATGCGTGCGTAATAAATATATATTCTCCTCTATGCTACTCCAGATTTCATGATAAATCGGACGTATTGTGTGCATTTCGCCAAAGGGCAGGTTAAGGGTAGTGCAGGAGAATGCAGCCGATGAGAAAGATAAGAGACAGACCTTAACGCCGGGCGACCCTTTTTTTTTGCCGTCTCGGGTTCGACTACTAGAGGTAACCAGAGAGTGATTCGCTAAGTTTATTGCCGGCGATTGACGTTAATGGACCGTCCAGAGGGTGGGTGCGTGACGAAAAAAAGAATCACGTGCCAATGTCCATCAATCGACGGTTCGAGCGGTT
>NW_017257198.1:1949955-1971834 GCF_001594055.1 Mycetomoellerius zeteki
GAGTGAAAAAAGGGTGTATAGAGTCAGCGACGGAGTCGAGTTGAGATCGTTCGAGATACGGAGAACAACACTGCGGGACGGTAACACGCGAGCGGTAGTACCATGTTTCCGTACTGCGCGGCACTCCGCTAGGTTAGATCGCGGGGGATTACGAGTTCATCGAGATATGCGGCGCGGCGTGCCGTCGAAGAGCGCCGAAGAGCGCCGAGGAGGGCCGAGGAGCGCCCACGAGGTGCGACGTTCGAAAAGGAGGCGTAAAAATAGCGCGCGTCCGCGCGATACGACGAGTCCGTTCGTTTCAATCGTAATGAGACGAAAATGAATATTCACACTCGCGTTCCCTGAAGTTCCCGTGCAACACGCGACGGTCGCTGATCGACGATTGCTCGGAAATGGAAGTTAAAACTCATAGTAGGAGCGACAACATGGCTGCTGATATTAATAATCATGCGCGATAAATCATGCTCGATGAAGCATGACGTTCTGCCTGTTTACGCTTGCATCGCAGTTTCAGCTACGTTTTTCTTATCTCTTGTGTTTTTTCTCCCCTCTTTAGAGTTCGATCTTTTTTACTCTGAATGCAGAAAATGCTAAACGAAAAATAACAAATCGAGTAATATTGAGAGACAATTATGAGACTCGTAATTATGCGGCTCTGCGCAGCTTTTTTATCATTATGATAACAAAATTTAATGATAAAATCTAATCTGATAGCACACACACACACACACACATACACAGATTGGTACGTCATACGCAGAGAACCAACCAATTACGCGTACAACATAGAGAACACGGCGCTGATTCGTTCGCTTTAGACTGGCGATTGGTCGATTTCTTTATGTAAACGCGGCTGGATAGACCTAATAATTACATAAAGGTGACCTTATGAATATTTAAACAACGTGGTAAAAGGAAGATAAAACGATAAATGATACTATAAAAAAATATTATATAATTGCATGTAACGTAAGCAGCAGCGCGTCTATTTTGATCTCATTAATTAAATTCCTATGCTATATAAATATCGAATCTGGAATGAAACTTGTTTAGCTTGCATTAATTATTCAAATTATAGTAGTATAATTTTATGATAGTTGCTAAAAGTCCCGTTAATAGATAAGAAAATAACAGTAATATAGTTAATTAACATTATAATGTAATAATGTACAATATGTATACAATTTAAAAAATAATTATTATTACTTAAAAACATTTGTATATTTGTATGCTTGTGTGAAATATAGACAATATATATTTTTATCACATAACGTATATATATATATATATAGTATGTAATATATACATTTTTTGTACAAAATGACATTTTTGTCTATTAGATATTTTCCTTAAATCTCGGCAATTTTTCTGTCAACCCCAAGTTTCCGTTTGATAACGATTGTTCTTCTCCAAACGTTTGATAAACATTTCCGCTTGTTCCTTTGTCATTTTTCCAATTTCTTCTGCTAAACGAACGAATTCGTCGCGTACGTTATCCGGCATATTTTTAGAATTTCCTGCTAAATAAATATTACCATTATTTTCTAAAAACTGCCAACACAGCTCTCTTTGTTGGCGGATAAGATGTTGGACATATCTGAAAAAATATTGAAAGCATAATTAAGAAAGTTAGGATTTGATTTATATATTTTACAATCTTTTTATAATTAATTTCAAAATAATAAAGTTTATCTTATAATAATAATAATAATAATAATCTTTATTTTAGATTAAAATTTATTTTGTATTTGTGAAATAAAAATAATTTAAAGAATAATTTATTTTAATGATTTACATTTTGTGATGCTGATCTCTGGAAAACGCGCAGAATACTTTCAGATTATTTTTTCTTGATAAACGTTCAAAATCTTCTCTACAGTGATAATCCTTACTCTCATTTCTACATCCAAAAAACAGGATACATTCTTTTAAATCTTTTCCTTTTTTCACTTTTTCTAAAAGCAAAGATCTAAACGGAGCCACTCCAGTTCCAGGACCAATCAAAATCATCGGCTTATCATTATCAAACCGAAAAGTACCTTTCTGCAGCCAAAATATCACTTTGTCATTATTATTTAAACTTGCCAACCACTTTGAACATAACCCAAATCTCGGCTTCATCAATCTAGTCTTAAATTTAACTACTGCTACTAGAACTTGTATTCTATTTGGAGTATCTTCTAAACTGGAGGCAATGCTATAAGGACGTGGCTTTATGGGTGACATGATTTCAAACAATAATTTAATGTTTAATTTACTGGTCGTATGAGGGAAATCTGTGAGGACTTCCAAAACATTTCTTCTTGGCCTGTTTATATAATCATAAAGCTCTTCTTGGCCAATCGGACTGGCAAATTCACACAGTTTTTCTTTCTCTAATTCATTTTCGCTGATAAGAGATAAAGTGTGCATGGTAGATCTTCGTGGCTTGAAATTCAGATCCCAGTATTGCTCAACAATCTCTCCTAAAGTTAAATTTTGTTTTAAAACAAATGGAATCTTTATCTCCTTCTCCGATACTTGAATTATTGTATCTGGAAACAGTTTTATATCGTGTTCGTGTAGTATATCAAAGAACCGTTTTACTTGTTCCGCCGTATTCTTCGGTCTAATGTAGATAACGTCTCCAGGATTGTAATTAATATTATTCGCTTCGATTGTTATTAATCTAACATCTTGAAAGTGATCTTGGAAAGTAGTTCTTATATTTTCAACTATCGTTCCTATTCTGATGTCGCTATTAATGAATGTTTCTTGTGCATATATGTCAGTATTTAAATGATATGAAATGTCTAGTAACCTTTCGTCAATATGTATCGGATTTGATTGATTCATTTCTATTATTGAAATATTATATCTCTCAATTATCAAATCTTCTTTGTTTATTTTGTCCTCTACAGAAATTTTGAAAACATTTGCAATTTCTTCCCACAATTTTTTGATCCAGGGATCGACCACAGCATCAATTCCTAGATTATGCTGATCATCGGCAAGTCCAATGGGTAATAATTCTTCGCCACCTAATTGCATGAGACGTTTATTTAATTTCTTCGCAGCAAAATTGAATTTTGAATAAGAACTATCGCCCAATCCAAGTACGCCATATTTTAGATTTTGGAGCATGGTTGCTGGGTGAGTCTTGCGTAACAGATGTCTCCAGAATTGTTTCATATTGGCTGGAGGATCTCCTTGTCCAGTTGTTGCGACAACGAAGATAATCAGTTGTTCGGAAGGGAGATTTTGAATGTCATAGTCATTCAGAGATGATACTGTGCTTCGCAATCCTTTCCTTAACATTAAAAATATACATTATATACTCTCAATTTCAAATTGGAGTGTTATACATGTTTTAAACTTTAAAATATTTAAGAATAAGTACAACCGTGTAAATGATATATATAAATATGATAAATATTTAAAATATTTTTTCTATTTTTTACATAAGAAAGGAATAAGATAAATTCATAAGAAAACTTTATTCATATAAGGTGTAAATAATTAAAATAAATTTCATGTATAAAGAGTGAAATATTTTTTTCTGTATTCATTTCCGTTTTATTTATTTCTTTGTGTGTGTGTGTGTGTGTGTGTGTGTGTGTGTGTGTAATTATAAATTATTCTGAATAACATAAATATGCCAAAAAGAGAAATAATCCTTGGTGAATCTTCGTTAATTTCATTTTTTAAAATAATGTTAGATGGAAAGATATATATATAAATGAAGCTAATTATATAAGAAAAATAACCAACATTAAGGATAAAAGTGAATTACATCTGTTAAACATCATTTAAAGGGGACATGAGATTCACTTGCCAGAAATTTTCTCAGAGGAGAAGGTTTATGTGCCAAAGAGGAACAACAACAAACCTTTTGGCGCTCTTCCAGATTTGTTCAGCAACGTCTTGAGCGGTTCCGGTCTCGCTTCCGTATAACACCCGTATCATCATTTCGTTCATTTTTGTCATCGTGATTCTTCCATATAATTAATAAATTTTTCAGTGATGAGAGACACTCAATATTTACTTAAGTATCTTAGCAGTTTTGATTGATTCGGACGGTGACGTTATGAGCAGACATAAAGTGTATTCTTTTTAGCAATGCTGAGTTGTACTTTGCATGTTTTAAAATAAAACATGATTCTGGCATCGAAAATAAAATGTAATGTTGCTTCCTCAATTCATTTGAGAATCAGATTAGCGTCCTAGTTGTAGCTTATTATAACATCCAAATTATGTGTTCAGTTAAATACGAAATTTTTAAAAGATATAATCTCTCCTTCTCTCTCTCTCTCTCTCTCTCTCTCTCTCTCTCAACTCAAATCAAATCCTCCAATTGCGTCAATCAATAACTCTATAAAATAGAACAGATGTTTATATTCATCACATTAGTTGCATTTCCTGTGTTTCATTAATTCTCTATTGTTACATTATTTAGTATATACTAAATATATACTTAATATAGATCTAAAATGTGGAAAATCAGAGCAGTTATAACAAGTAAACTCGCTTTGTTGTAAAGTAAATGTTGTAAAGTAAAGACTTATGGATATAATAATACATTTATGTTTGGAACAAGGCAGGAAAACCTTCTGTGGCATTTGCAACTGTTTGCACCTGCCTAACCGACAGGTTCGGAACACTCTCACGATGTCATCAATGGAATGTCAAGGAGAAACATTTAGACTAAGTGGTCCCAATTGGCAACGGGTCCGAGATATTTATAAATAAAAAATAATCTCGCAAATGATCAATCGCGCCGATGCGATCTTTCTCATTTTTCAAGAGAGAACTCAGATTTAATTTCAGTGCAAAACTTATCGCAAAAAGTCGTCGAATAGAGCGAAAGGTAGACGAGCAAATTCAATTCGTAGACATTCACGTAGATCTACGAATTGTCAAGGGTACGCGCGAAAAGTCAAATCAAGCTTATACTCGTAGCGCGATACAATTTGAGGTTAGGTTAACCTTGTATGATGTAACGGGATCAACAAACTCAGCTGAGAACACGACGTCATTCGTGTGATCGAAGATAAAGTAAAATCGCTGGATCTTATTTCCCCAATGAGATTATCGCTGTTTATCGATAATTTTGATCGCGTCTCGCGACGAACACGCGGAGTTTTAACATTAAGTTAGGTTTCTTGCTAATCATATGTAATTATGTACCAATAAGAAACTGTTCAATCGTACTCGGCACTTGGTTTGTCCTGACCAGATTATCGCGAATTTATCTTCGCAAAGAGATAAAAAAAGCGTAAACACGGCGAGATGATCGGCGAAAATTGAAGTTAGGTTAGGTTATCCATACTTATGTTCCTGACGAAGAGATTGGGATCAGGAGGTCCAGCTGGCTGTTGAAGTCGTTGAAATTACATTCCTAACGAAAGACTGGCGATCCATTGGCGACTTCATTGCCGTAGGACGCAGGAGGAATGCAAAATTGGAGGTTAGCGAGAATTTGAGGTTAGCCGCGATCGCGCACGCGCGCATGCTTCCGTGACGTAACGGTACGGCGTGAAGGGGAGCGCGAGTGGTTGGCAGTACTGGTACCCGTCTGTTTGCGGATGACTGTCAAAACCTACTTCCGCGACCAGCGAGCGAGATCGCCGTCGTCGTCGTCACCGCCGCTGTCGTATTTGCGGAGCAGTTCGCCAGCATCGGGTGACAGGCGGAGCAGCACGCCGTGGAGCGCGCGCGAACGCTCGCAGACGATGTCGTGACGCGGTGACCAGCGGTGACAGCGACTCGCGCTTCTCCTGTCTTCTACCGTGTCTTCGTCAAGACACGAGAGAGAGAAAGAAAGAGAAAGAAAAGAGGAAGGGAGACGTCGCTGCTGTTGTCCAAGTTGTCTTTCTCTTTGCTGTGTCCCGCGTTCCGATTCCTCGTCGTCGTCATCGTCAGTCGTCGTCATCGGATAATCCCGAAGGAAGGAAGGAAGGAAGGAAGGGCGCTCCGCGCTCGCGAGATTGATCGTGCGCGTGTACAAGCACGTACGTGTGCGTGCGAGCGACCGAGCTTAACCTACCTACCTGTCCGTTCCCGCGAATGCGAGCTGTGCGCTATGAAAACTGCGCGCTCGCTGGTGCATGAATAGTACATGAGTCGACTGGACGGTGCCGATCTGAAGGATCTCTTATGGAGGATAGTCGAGTGTGACGGTAGCTGGCAACGTGCGGGGCTCCACAAGGTGGCACGGGATATAACGCCAAGGTTACCAGTTCAACTGCTTAGAGATAGTCGCGCGCCTCTTGACCGTCCAAAAAGTAGTTGCTCGATCTCCTAAATTTTTGTTGTTTCTTACGCTCGTCGCGGGACTTGTTGATGGAAGAACTCGCTTCTCGTTCCGCCAGGTTAGGTTTTTTTGAGGGACGCGAAGAAGGTATTGTGGGAGATCGATCACGCGGTACCGCGTGTTCACTTCGCGAAATTCGGCTGGAAAGAGCGAGCGACGCAAGCATTCCAATTTTGAATATTCAAAGTGCCTATATGTACCTGCTTTCAAAGTCATTAGAAACAATCGTACAATGATTATGCTTGACATAAGGTTACATGCTAAAATGTGATTAAAAAGAACAGACTTATCCTCTTCGCACACATTTGAATATTCAACTTTAAATATCTCGAATGTCTGTCCTTTCATTTTGTACTTTGTATATTTTAGAGTATATAAGCATAGTTCTTATATATGAACATATATACATTTAGATGTTTTCATTTCAATCGTGCTTTTTTTGCGTTTTCTATAAAGTAAGATACACTAAAAGAAGTAAAAAGAGAAAGAAGGAAGAGATAAAGTGCAACTAACAATTATAATAAACATAGCTTATCAGTAGATGTTTCTTTTTTCACTTTGCTTTTTCTTTCTCTTTGTAAAGATATCTTACTAAATGAATTGACTTTAATAGCGAAAATTTATTCTTTTTATCATATTTTCCATATGATTTTTCATCCTTTTTTCTCTTGTAATTTTAGTTCTTTTCATATTTTTAACTTTAAGAAAAAAACTTTAGCTCTTTCAATATCTATTTAACTTTTCTTCTTTTACATATTTAAATAACATATTTATCTCATTTTGAATGCAAGAAGTAATACAAGTCGATACAAATATTGTTCTGTCTTGATATTCCATGAATAACAAAGACGGAACGATACTTGTGTGGACTTTTATTACCAAATAGAAAGTATCCATTATTACTTTTAGTTATAGAAACAATAATATACAAAATTTTTTTTTATTATATTATACATATATATATATATCTCCATTATTATTTAATATAAATATTAATATTTTTTTCAGGTTCTTCCACCAATGTCTACATTGGCACATCTCTAGTAGCTTTATTTAATTACAATCAATCATAATGCTGATCACATAGCGTATACTGGGCTATAAACCATATTTGGTCACAAATCTCCCAATAGACTGTGCTACGCAGCATAGAAAATTCTAGGATATTTAGAATATTTAATGTCTAGTGCACATTTCAACGTCATCTTTCAACTTTTCTTCCGCATCGAGAAATATTGCATCCCTTGCAACAACAAGACCAAAAGTTCCATCAATTAATTTCTCCATCCACTAAAGATGACCAGCAGACTCGAGGAAACAGAGCAGAAATGGACATGCGAATACTGCACTTATGAGAATTGGCCCTCTTCTTTAAAATGTACCATGTGCAGAGGCGCCAAGCCTCTCCTGGGCGAAGATATTTATCGTCTTCGAGATCCTAGTCCTCAAAGAGGTTCCTCTAATGTCGCTTCCGGTCCCGTATCCCAGATAAGCCCCACGGACAATTTCACCTCGCAAAATTATAGCCAGAATCTGCCTTCGGCAGGAAAGTGGGCCTGCAGCATGTGCACTTATCTTAATTATCAGAATACAACGCGGTGCGTACAGTGCAGTAACCGGAAGCCGGTCAATCAGTCTGTCAATTCATTAGCATCGAATCTACATGAACATTTAGCACCACTGCGATTGGCCGATGGACCACCAAACTCGGGATCGAATTCTCAATTGAATCCCTCGCCGATTAATCTCCACCCGGAAAGATTGTACAATATGCATCCAGAAAAATGGTCCTGTCATGTATGTACTTATGAGAACTGGCCCAAGGCAACTAAATGCGTCATGTGTGGTCATCCGAAGGAAAAGGATAGAAGGGATAAGAGAACACAAGGAAATGTAGGAGTGATTTTACCGAGTCCCGAGAGGGAACATAGTCAACGAGGTTTACCATCTCCTCCACATGCACCCTATATTCATCAGACGCAAAGAGAGGATAATTTAGCGATAGGAAGGAGGTGACTAAATTAATATTTTATATTTCACATCTGCAAAGAAAATTAACAAATTTTATTTAGAGGAAATATATTTAAAGATTAACGATATCAAGTTCAATATTTTATTTTAAGTACACATAACTTCTGACTATATTTCCTTGAGTAAGTTACAAATATGCGTTATTATATATTATCTCAGAAGAATATAATATTCTTCTGTTAATATAAATTTAATTTGTTTATAACTTATCTTTAACTTTTCAGAGGTCCACATAGGTATGCAGAAAGCCGGAATGATAGTTTGTCAACTCCTCAATCTCCGAATAACTGTGATTATGAGCGTCGGTTGAAGCAGTTAAGACGCCATACTGATTGGTGTTGGTTAAACGCTTGCCTTGGTATTGTCGAGGGTGACAATACTCCTGTTGAAGCTTACTTGGCAAGCGGTGGCGATCCTGCTCGCCAATTGACGCATTCTGAGGTCTTGCTCCTCAATAGAAGCAGCGCGTTTGACGTTGGACACACTTTAGTGCACTTGGCTATTAGGTAAACACAAAGAATTTAAATAAATGCTTCCATAAACCGATACTATTATATAAATTACGATTCTTAACATTAATAAATTAATAGAATTTTAATTGGCTTTTTTCTACAGGTTTCAAAGGGAAGATATTTTAGCAACATTGCTGTCGCAAATTGAAGGTTCGGGTTCAGGAGTGAAAAGAGTACCAAGTTACGTCGCACCTGATCTCGCGGTACAGATTCGCCGACATGTCACCAACAGTATACGCTTACGCAAGGGCTCGTTCCCCTGTTATTTCGTTACCGATATGGCTACCTTCGCATTGCCAGCCGAGGTTACTATGACATATATTACGATTTAATATAAATTAAACGAAAAATAAATATTTTAATTCCTTAAAGTAAATATTTTCAAATAATAAATAATGTTTGAACTTTGCTCAAATTTAATTTTTATTTAAAATAATTATTAACTCACCAAAAAGTGATTATATAAAAAAGATATATGTTATACACATTCATATATATATATATGTTTATATTTGAAATAGATACATATTTTTAGGTTGAGGATCTGCCGAGTATTGTACAAGAGCAGATGCTAGAGGAATTGTTAGATAAGGAAGCTCAACAGCAATTGGAAGGCGGTGGTGGCGAACCGCCAGCTCTAAATTGGTCTTTAGAAATTACTGAACGATTAGGTAGTCGTTTACATGCACTCTGGAATCGATCGGCCGGAGATTGTCTTTTAGATTCTGCTATGCAGGCTACTTGGGGTGTTTTCGACAGAGACAATGCTCTAAGGAGAGCGCTTGCTGACACCCTACAACAAGCTGGACAATTGTAAGATTTGCAATTCGTCCCTTAATTGTGTTATTTATTGTTTATTATTCTGGGAGTCCTTTATTTATTCTTATTATTTATATATATCTATATTTTAAGCTATAATTTATTCTAATTTATTCTAATTTAATCTAATTTATTCAATATAAATATATATAAATATATATTAAAATTTGTGTGTAAATAATGAATAATGTCTAAATTCATAATAAAATAAAAAATTAGAAAGTTAATTAACTTTTTCAGTTTATAATAATGATCAATAGATTAATTAATAGACGGAATATATAATAATAATAATAAAAAGAAAATGAATAAAATTGTAAAAAAAAATTATTAAATTATTAATTCTTAAAAGAATGAAAAATAATTATATAAAAGTCATTTAATGAATAAATATATTTTTTTATTTAGTCAGAATGAATTTCGTGTATTTTATACAAAATCAATTTTTCAGCTTTTATCCTCGTTGGAGAGAGTATGAAGCCTCGCAAGCATCTAGGATGTTAGATTTCACTTTAGAAGAAACACAATGGCAAGAAGATTGGGAAAACTTATTAGCAACGGCCGCTCAACCCGGAAGTGCGCTAGAACAATTGCACGTGTTTGCCCTTGCCCACATTTTAAGACGACCCATTATAGTCTATGGAGTTAAATATGTTAAAAGTTTTCGCGGTGAAGATATAGGTAAATTAAAAAAAAACTGTTTTTTGCTTTTATACAGTAATAAATTACTAATTTATATAAATTTAAAATAATTTTACTAATTTTTTATTTGTTAACTGAACATTTATGTGATTATATTAATCCTAAATTCATAATTTTTTATTTAATATTTCTAATTAAGTTAGTTATAACTAAATTTAAATAGTAGTTATATTTTTTATATCTGTATATATAACACTTTAAAAATTTTATAACATTTTCTTTAAAGTTTTAAAGATTTTTTCAAAAACTCAAGTTTTGTAAGATTCAAGAAATTCTTCAGAAATCTTTTTTACTCTTGGAAAGAAATTTTTTTTAAATTTAAGATATTAATTATTTCTGTTATTTTGCAGGCTATGCAAGATTCGAGGGCGTTTATCTACCACTATTATGGGAACCCTCATTTTGCATTCGTTCACCAATCGCATTGGGTTATACCCGTGGCCATTTCACGGCGTTGGTTCCAATCGAGCCATACGCCTCGTCCAGAATACCACCTCTCGCGACCCATGGGGTAGTGAGCGGGAACAACAGTCCACTCGAGCAGCTACAGATTCAAATGCAGACCACTTTTATGCCACTAATGGATCGCGAGCATAAGCTCCTGCCAATACACTTTCTTACGACGGATGAAATCGGCCGTGAGGAATCAATCTATAAAGAATGGTTGGATGTATGCAGAACAGAGGGTGGAATACTTGTAGCACAGCAGAAACTTCACAAAAGACCGTTACTCGTTGCGCAGATGTTGGAAGAGTGGTTGAATCATTATCGTAGATTAGCGTGAGTATTTTATAATTTTCTTGAGCCGTATTATAAAGAATTTATAACTGTAATATAATGCAATTTAAAAGAACAATTTTAATACAAAGAACATAAATTAATTAAGATTATACAATGAACACGATATTAATAAGATTTCGATAAATAATTTTTCTGTCTTTGAATGTTGCAGTCAAACTAACGAGGCACCCTTCTCGAGACCACCCACATTACAGGATTATAGTAGCGATGGTGATACTGAAGATGAGTAGTGCAGTAATTTTAAGAAAGAAGTGTTGCGACTGACATGAGAAGCATCTCCATTTCTCACAAATTTATTCTCGACCGAAAATTATAAAATGGTTAGTATTATAAAACGAAAACTATACGTGAATGCCGTACTTTCATGAGTAATTCAATACAGAGAAACTACTACGTCCATACACTGGCAATGTACTATTTAAAAAATTGAAAACGCTGTTACATCGTTTTGCAAGCAAAATTGTAAAATTTGAATTAGGATTTACGAAACATACCAAACTTTATGCATTGATTATTGAGTTATTGCCATTATTGAAAAAAAATTCTTTTATCATTAAATTAGCATACGTTTGTTAAAAATGTTTAGAGTTATGACGAGCAAAACAATGCCAGTTTGTTGTAAAAATCTTTTCTTGCGGAAAAAATTATTTTTATCACATTATGTTAATGATGTCAATGCAACTTAAGAAAACTGATGTAACAATTTTTTTATCATGATAAAAAATGGAAAGAAAATACAAGTTAATTTCTTGATGTGGAAAAGGGAATGTTGAATACATTATATATAAGTATGGAGATGTTTAAACATTATATATAAGTGTTATACAATTCATTGCCAGTGACGATGAGCGAAAGTGGGAAACATTGTCGTTTGTTACACATTGTCGAATCGTTTTGCATAATAATAGAAATTTAATTATTAGGCTATTGAAAATAAATTTTTTCACAGATAGTTTGTAAAAATGTAGTCTCGGAGAAGGAACGTAATTTGGAACTTCCTCTCTCGCAAAATATTGCGGAATTTTGCGGAAACATTCGGACACGTTTTTAAGCGTTTTGTCGCGTTCCATTATAATAGACCTGTTCTTTTTGGAAAAGATGAACTTTTGCACTAGTTCATCTTTCTTCTTTTCTTCTGAAGAAAAAAGGAAGAAAGATGAACTGATGCAAAAATTCAGCTAAAAAGAATAGGCCTAATGACAAACGAAATAATAAATGTGATTTAATGGCAGACTTTTTAGTCTACTTTCCTCTTAAAAGAAATAACTTAGATATCTCTCTCAGTAATTTTTTTAAATTTTGAATAATTAATTTCGAGATATAATCAATTAAAAATTAATTATTCAAATATTGATCACTAATTGTAAAAAAAGTTTCCTATCTTTAAATCTAAGATCCAATAAATAATTGAGCTTTAAAGATAGAAAATTTTCATAGTTTAGAATTTGATGTAAAACATCATTCTTCTTACTTTTGGAGTTAATTTTTCTCCAAAATAAAATTTTTTACTTTAATTTTATATATTTCAAATAAAAACTAAAAAAATTTATTTTAATGGAGAATAATATAACTTTTTTTGTCTACAAAAATCTGCCACTAAAGATTGATATAAAACATCTTGTAATTATACGAGTTCCGATATATCCGAGACGCGATCCTTAAGGATAGTAATCTAGAAAAGTCAACAAATTCCATATTGTATAATCGTCTTTAAGTCGTTTCACTTGTTATAACTTAGAGCTGCGTTAAAGAAATCAAGCAGCCAAACACAAACAACGATCTGTCCCCTTTTTAATGATCGAAATCACGCGGATCTAGAGCGTTTATCTCCAACGGTGTGTTAATAGGAAAAAAATATTACTAACGGACTTGTGAAAAATTGTGCTTTTTGCTCTATAAGGAAAAAAAATATATGGTTAATTTTTATGCGTAGGGTATAATATATTGTTATCTAATAATAATAATATATTACATTTTTCGCGTAAGTGTGGTTCATAATCGTGTTAAATATTATAGATAACACTATATGAACTTTTATAAGAAGCGATGAAGAAGAAATTAAAGAGATGAGCACATATGCGTTAGAATTATTATTGAACAGCCGATACACACACGCACTCATTCACTCACACATCTAATGGCACATTTTAGCGAACGAAAGAGCGATTGTAACAAATCTTTAATCAAAAAAGTACAAAATCGCTAGAAACATTTCTTCGGAAATGCTTCTTCATTTTTTTCGACATAATAATAGTCTTTATTTCTTACTATTTAATTCCGATAACAACAATGTAGCGTCTAGTCTTTTTGAATATAGCACCACATCGCGTTTTTTTTCTTAATCATGAATTAATTATTACGCGATCGAAAGTCACGTGATAAAAATTAATGAAAAAGACTCGGAAAGATCGAAATCAGATCAAGAAACCGGTGTAATTCTGTCGGATTTTGATTTATCAATTTTCGAAATAAATTTCGGAATTAAAGTAAAAAGAAAATCATTAAATATAATATAAAATGTAAAATTTTGAACATGATGTGATATGAAAAAGGTTGTATTATTATTATTGATTTCGACTTATTATTTTCGTTTTATTTTTACGCGAAATATCCTTTTCTCCAGTTATTTCACACTTAATCCTTTCATATCCTATATATTTGTATAGGTTAAAAATTAAAAGAAAAAGAAAAAGGTTTTAAATAATCTAATAATCACGGAGAAATTCGAATTCAAAGAACAAGTTCGAAGTTTAGTGTAGAATATTGGAACGGAAATTGTATATAGGTCTATATGAATTTCAGGAATATTTTGGAACTTTATTTTAAGTCATTTTTAACTTATTGTACAATACCAAAAGTAAAGTCGAAAAATATTCTTGCAAATAATGATTGTTCTAACATTCTGCGTTATAGCTCGAATTTAGATTTGTCTTGTATTTGCTAATCTATGAAATCATTACTTTCAATATATGGTTTTTAATTAGTTTACACACACAAAAAAGTTAAGAGAACTTTCTTCCTATTTAAATTACGAAGTTATTTGACCTAATTAATGATCTCTATTAACCATTTATTTATTACTAATGAATTATACATATATGGATTATACATTATATATGTAAATAAATTAATTCTTTTTATTTTTCAGAAAAAATAAACTTTATGACGAAGGTTATATACTTTTGTTACAAAGTTTTCGACTGAATTCATCGAAATTATATCGGTTTCTGGATCCCTAATTTTCGAAGGGGACAATAGGTATAAATCAATTGCATAGTGTTCTGTCTGCGGCAGAAGCGAGGCTTATCGCTCTATTATTGTAATTGTTAATATTATATACATCGACAATCGTTATTGTTATGATCATTATTACGATCATTGATATAGCATAATTCTGTGACTTACAAGGCCCATTTTTAAGTACGAAATTGTATCTTTAGTATGAGTTCTGTAAGTTTAGATTATATTTACTGTAAATCTTTTTATTGTAAAAATGCGATAATGCTGGCTTCTGCGTAAAAAAAAGAAATGAAAGTAAAGAGCTTTCTCCCCATTAATCTTCGATATTAATTGTTATTAATAAAATCAGCTATTTTTAACGTATTTATCATTAATAAACGCAATTATTTTTCTTATATTTCTAATTATTTAACAATTAGAAACTATTATTTTACTGATTTTAATTAAATTTAAACATAAATTATTTATTATTAATAATAATTGATATCGAAAGTTAATTCTGGAATTAACTTTTAATTAATTAATCTCAATTTAAGAGATCTAATTAATTAATTCTCAGATTAATTTTCGATGAACACGGCAAGTTTTTTCGGCAAAGTAGAAAAAAAAATGTTAAAATATTAACAATGTTTGATGGGGATATGTTTTCTTTTTAAGCAAGCATAGTTTTTTCGATTTCTTGTTGCCAGAATTTATTCTTGGCAGGTGATAAAGTATAGAGAGTTTTAAAAATCTATTCTCTAATCGGAAAGCAGAATAGAGAAGTCTATAAATATATAAATATAAATATTAATATAGAGCACATCTATGAGATATAAATATTATATGAGATAATATATCAATGTACAATAATTCGAAAATAACGATTTATTATTAGTATTAATTATTATTACCACGATTCTAACGATGATTATTATAAATACTATAATAAGAGAACTTCGAGGTGTGAATCAATAAATGCTGAATTACTTTATGTCATTTTTATTTTTATTGAAAGAACTTTTCAGGATTTACTAAATGAAGATTAATTTTTAAGATAATGATTAATGATTCGATCAAGTAGGATCTCTCTCAAAGCCTTGAACAAAGGTTTGAAAAATTGACATGTTTTTGATATAATTTAAAATGACTCCGATATTTTCAGCAAATATTTATTAAAATAATTTTATTTAATCTCTCTCTTATTAAAATAATTTTATTTTAATGCATTTTATTTAATTTTAATTTAACGTTAAGTTAACTTAATAATTTTTTGTTTATATTATATCTATAATAGTTTATATTTTTCAGTTAAATCTAGATTAAATAAGCTGTTTCTTTTATATATATATATATATATATAAAAGGTGTCCTAAACTTTTTAACACACCAGTCTACCTATCCACAAACTTTGTTTAACTCGAACAATTCTCTATCATTTTGCAATTTTCACAATAGTTAATGAGATATTAATTTCTAAAGATTGCCGTATAAGTGGGTAAAATCGATGCATAAGACATTTAAGATATTTTTCGGAGTTCTTTATGAAACATTTAAAAAATGTTTCTTAAAGAACTTTTAAAGATATCTTAAAATTATTTTATGCGTCGATTTTAGATATTCTGCTCATTAGGTAACTAAAAAAAAGTTGCAAAAATTGAAAAATAGTAAAGCACTTTTCGATTCAATTTAGTCCGCTCTATCTGCCCACAAGCGGTGTGTCAAAAAGTTTAGGACACTGTATATTCATTTTCCTTTAGAACGAAGCAATAAATTCATTGAGTCATAATTATAATATAAATTATTTTAATACAATAGTTAATAGAATAGTTCTAATGATTTCATTAGTTTCAGAATTGTTAATATTTGGAAATAAATTTAATATTTAGAAGTTAGCAAATGCGAAATTATATTATTTGGTCATAACAAAACTTTTATTCCAAAAATGAGATTTTAATACTAAAATAGTAAAATCCATAAATATAACATATTTTATCATTTATAATTTGGAATTTAATTTTCAAGTTAACTTAATTAATCATGTTAAATTTATTAAAAAGAGTTTCCCGGGAAAAAATGTTTCATATACAGGGTGTTTGATAAGTAACGATAAAAAAACTCTCGCACAGAGATAGAGCGGACTAAACTGAGTCGAAAAGTCCTCTACCATTTTGCAATTTTCGTAATAGTTAACAAGATATCAATTACTAAAAATCACCGAATATTGATTTTCAATAATTTTTTATTCAAGTACTATCAACTTTACAGGAAAACAGCAAGAGATAAAAATTTATTTTCTTCTCATAGAGCTCTAAGAATTTTTTCAGAATTTTTTGTCAACTTTTTAGTACTGCATTTTCTTATTGGCAATTGGTAAAAATCAACATGAGAAAATGCGGTACTAAAGAATTCTGAAAAAATTCTCAGAACTTTATGAAAAGAAAATAAATAATTTTTGTCACTTGCTGTTTTTCTGTAAAATTGATTATTGATATTTGAGTAAAAAATTATTGAAAACCAATATTCAGCGATTTTTAGTATCTTATTAATTATTGCGAAAATTGTAAAATAATAGGACTTTTCGACTTAGTTTAGTTCGCTCTACCCCTATGCGAGAGTTTTATCATTACTTATCAAACATCCTGTAAAATTATATATAATTATATAAAATTATATAAAATCTTGATCAAGAAATTTACGAATTCAGCTAAGGATCCAAGACTGAAAGGTGATGTGGTAGATTTAAGATATCCTAAAAATATAAAATTAATTAATGCATTTGTATTTTAATTAATATATTTTGAAAATTTTTGCATTATTTATTAGTAATCTTATCTTGACAAACATCTACATATTAATTTTTTACATATTATTGTTATGCAAATGCAGTCATGTAAGATAACTTTGTAACAATAATTTTCTTGCAACGTGAGAATCGTGAGATGGCAAAGTTGTTCGTCTATAATAGCATCAGTCTGATTACATGTAGTCTCAGCTTGCATGTAAACAGTAATATTAGTCGATTTGTTGTCCGTGGGTATGTTATTTCTTGACTATCGAGAATCTGTGGCAACAACTCAGAGAATAATGAATTTATTATATTGTGTAACACATAAATAATATGTGCGTTACTAGAGAGATATAAAATACTATTTTTGAGAAATTTTGTAAGAACTTAAAAAGAATATTACAAAAAAGCTAGAAGAAAAAATACAGAAATAAAGAAGAAGACAGAAATAAGAATATAAGAAGAATTACTCCGTGAAACTCTTCACTTAAGTATATACATGTATTTAGCATTGTGTTAATAATTTTTCCAATAAAAGTAAATATTTTTCAGACGTAATTAATTTAAAACATGAAAAGAGTTAATAATGGAATTATTTTTACATGTAAACTTATAATTTTTACTCGATCAATGAGAAATATTTGTTTAAAACGTTTACTTCTGTGAAATGAGAACTTCCAGTATCTTACTCCAGTAACTTACAGAATCTTTCACATTTAAGAAGTTCTTAAAAAATTAATGAAATGAATTAAACATTAAAAACAAACTGCAATAAATTACAAAAATTACAATTTCGTGCGTGTGTATTAAGAATACCGTCGTAAGAATATTTTTTAAGAATAATTTCTTATTTGCACTATATAACATGTTGCAAGAAATATATACATATATATATATATAAATATTGATTCTAATATTAATTTCCGTGAACTGAACATAGTAGCTATAGAGAGTAGTCCATTACTTAATCAGTTATTTAGATGGAACTTAACTTCCGATCAGAGGAAAGCTCCTCGAAAATGGAATGTTCGCAAATAGACGGTCTGAGTATTTACTGCTTGGGTCATCGTCAATAAATCCAGTCACGTAGCTACGTAACATGTAAGAACTTCAAGTTGACAAGTAGTCCGTCTCTCGGCTGGAACCCTTTTCGCTTTCCTTACCGGAAATTCAGCTTGGAAATAAAACGAGATTTTCTCCAAAATCTCTGTGTTATGTACTATTTTGGATACAGGAATCATTATTTTTACTTTCAAACTCTAATATAAAAAAAGCTCTGTATAAGTAATAAATGTAATAGTAAGAATAATATTAATAAATAATTTTGATAATATTAAAAAAATCATTCTCTTTCTCTCTCTCTCTCTCTCTCTTTTCTCTCTTTCTCTCGCTCGCTTGAGAGAATAGCCTGAAAAATACGCAAAATTTTCAAAAAAGTTTATACATATTGCATCAAATATTGCTGTAGGAATTTTTATTCTTGTTAAGTTATACAATAATCAATATAAAATTTTAGACTCGAAAAAAAACAAAGAGACTGGCAAGAAATAATTTCATTATTAATAATAATAGAAACAAAAGAATTATTTTTATTAACAATCAAAGTCCGTAATAACTTTAGTTTGATTTTACTAATCACAATGAATCATAATACATTATCAAATTCTTGTGGTATATGTTACAACAAAATCGAGAATAAGTAACGCCTTGTTAAGATTCATACAGATGGCAAAGAATATATGGCGACAGACTATGCACGAATCAATATCCGATCTGCGAAACGACCTAGATAACAAGAAAGTAATTTTTTCATAGCTATGTAGAGAAGATGTGGCAATTGTACCATTTTTTAATTTTACCGACAACTTTTAGAACTAATAACATGAAAATCTATCTCAAAATTGTATTTTTAAGAAATAAAAATTATACTTATATATATATATATATATATCGTATTAAATAATCATATATTAAGTAAACTTGAGTAAAGATTAAGTAAAATTTCATGAATAAATGAATTTAAGATATATTTTCGAAATATGAAATTTTATGTTATTTTCAAAATAATTTTAGCGAAATTAAAACAACACTCGATAAGTATCGAATCATTTATCATCCGAGTCGTTTAATTATTCGCGATTGACGCAATTTACAAATAATTTGCAATTCCAACGGTGTTGTGTTACTGTGTGTTTATTTGTAGAGTACTTTTGTTTAACACAAAATCGCGCATTGATTGTTTAATGAATGGGATATTCTTGCGAATGGATAATCGATTATAAAACCTCGTTAATTGTAACATTTGCATTATTGCATTGCAGTTGCATTGTTAAACAATGTTATGATCGAGTATTTCCATTTTATTTTAACTTTCACTTTTTTGTTTTAATTTAAAAAATTCTTTTCTCTCTTTCCATAAAAATTAATCTTCCACGTAAAAGTTCATTTTTCACGAAAAATTTTATTTCGGACATATGCTTGAAGAATTAAAGATTTAACGTTTATACTATAATACATAAATTCGCATTGTTGTCCATATTGCAATAAATTTGTTTATTTTTTTTTTAATTCTCGGTTTATTCAAATTTACTTCAGTATATAAAACTCGATTTTATTTTCAGTGTTATCGCAATTTTTGTTATAATTTCGTGGTAAAGAATTTTTATGGAAATTAAAGATTTACTTGTAGAGAGAGAGAGAGAGAGGGGGGGGAGAGAGAGAAGATAATAATATATCATTAAAAGATAAAGATTAACAACTTCATAAAATTTATTAACAACTCCATTACAATGTGTCTAAAAACAGATATAAATCGAATTCGTAAAAAAATTATTATATTTATATTATTTTACATATTTTTTTTAAACTGAAAGTTTTTATGAAATACACATTATGTAATAAAATGTGTAATTATAATGATTATTATATCATAATAATAAATAATTACACTATATGGTGTAATGTATCTATATTACTTCCAGATAGTTTATGAGATTTTTTTGAGACATATAAACATTTTCGTTTCCCTCATTCGTGGAAATAACAAACTCGTTATCGCTGTTGCTTTTTATACGCGCCATGACGAATAGAGATTTAGTCGATTTATATGATTAATACTCGTAAGGTGGATTAATTGTCATCACAGGGATCACTATAACGAAGAAAAATTCTTCGATTTCATGATGCAAACGCAAGATTTATGAAGTCGTGATAACGGTATAATTTTTAATAATTGAGAGAAATTATTTGCTAAATAAACAATTATTCTCGTCAACGAACGCGAGAAACGGAGTACAATTTTATTTCTGCTTGATTTATTAAATCTTTAACCCACTCATCGGACGAAAAGCGTTATTTTAATTAACGCGTAGCAAGATTAAATTATTTATTTAATGTATATACATCAAGTCTCAAAGCAACAATCTCAGAATAACTTTCATTATTACAATATACATTATTTTCATTATTTAAATGTATTTTTGACCTTTGCTGTTTGTTATCCAGGGAAACGCGAGACTTCTGGGACATTCGGTATGTATAATAATAATAATAATAGTATTAATAATAAGCTTTATTAACGTACAAATATAAAATTATGAAAGCTGTGTAAATTAGAGTAGCACTTTAAAAGATGAGGTAGTAACAATATATAATGCTATTCATAAGCCTAGATCTTATTGTAATTAATTATAATTAATACATGGAATGATTGAATGAAATATAGAATTGAGAAAATTACAATTACGAAAAATGAAAATAACGTACACGATAGCATAAAGTAGTGATATATGGATATTTTATCTGGCGGTCAGTGTAGCTTCTTCCGCACGTTCTACTTTACTTTATCCTAGCTAAACTTTTTTCTGTAATGTAACGTTACGTGTGCTCGATACACACGTTACATGACATATATGGATGTTTATACATCTGTGTGACAAGAGGACAAGATAGACGGATGTGTGGGAGGTGGGACAACAGGAGATGATGGATCTCGTTTCTCGTCCTGCGTCAATTTTTATGCGATTACGAAGACATCTTGTCAAACTATTGAAATAGTTGCTTCTTTTCAAGAGAAATATCAGGAGATTGATAATCTATAAAGATCTTTTGAGACGATCTAACAAACGGACAAATAATATCGATGAATCAAACTTGACCTGAATTTTAATTTGAAATTCATAAAAACATCTTATTTCAAAATTCTTAAAAAATTGTGCAAATATTTTAAATTGATGCTTCTAAGAATAAGAAATAATAACTAATTTCTACCCGATTTCCAGTTTAGTTTAAAAAAAGCATCGTTCAAAATTCTGAATGTTAGAATTACATTTTCTAATTCAATGTACCTCCAAACATTTTTACAACATTATATGATATATTAAATTATACATATAATAATATATTAAATGGTAATTAAACTTTTAATGAGCTGATATTAAATGTTTCCGAAATATAGATGATAATTGTAATAAATATATAATATATGACCCTTGACTTCGATTCCACGTTTTGCTTTTCGAGAATTAGATTTACTTTTGCCTTTGCTCTCGTAGAGACGGCGGACGCAAGCGTTCGCGCGAGCCACTGAAGAACCACCCTCTTCTGTGCGGATGGCGGAGGAGGTGAACGAAGGGGGTGAGCTCGAAGACTCGTTGACGGAGAGAGAGAAAGAGAGAGGGAGGGAAAGGAAGGAAGAGAGAGAGAGAGAGAGAGAG
>NW_017257198.1:1971894-2060674 GCF_001594055.1 Mycetomoellerius zeteki
GAGAGAGAGAGAGAGAGAAAGCCGGGGTAACGATGGAGAGATTTGGCTGAAGGTGGAAGTTGCTATGCTGTCTGATGTGGAAAGGGTGAGAGTGGCGGTGAGGGTGAGAGAGAGGTAGAGACAGGGTGGCGCGGTGGTGCGTCGCTGGTGGAAAGCGGGAAAGCCTCTCTGAAGCGACCACCCACAGTTCACTGCGGCCTCGCGAGCCGTGTGAGCCACAATAACGTTGGCTATCTCGTATCGTGCGGTTCAGTCGCTCCCTCGAACTACCCTGGATACATATTTGTAACTTCTTCCATCATGTAAACAAAGCGGGGGATACGCGTCTCTCACGGACGTGGATCTGAATAACGTCCGCAATGTAACACGTGGCGGAGGATCCAGAGATGGAGGTCCTTAATTGCACGCAAAGAAAAGAGAAAATAAAAAAGTGGCATTACACTTTCTCGCGAGAGTAATACGTGGTGCTGAGTGCTAAAATGGAGGTATTTCGTATCCCAGATGTGGTTTCTGCTGGCAAGATCAATGACGGTGGAAAGTCCAATTCCAATTTACTGTTTCTGTGAACATCATGATATTATGAGTTACCGAGTTTGAAAGATGTCTCAGCTCAAGGTTGAGAGACTTCGACCTTCTCTTGGAACACCGTAACATTTATTGGATCCCGAAAATGTTTCTATCCGAGATATTCAAGATTGATGATCCAACTTTGATTTTCATAAGAACTTCAATCTGCTAGACATCATGACGTTCATCTATCGCGTCTTGGGTTTTTTCCAAGTGGATTTTATTAACTGAATTGTTAAATTTAACAATTCTCTATTGGCAATCATAGCAGCTTTCAAATGAAAAATTCAAAGTTATCCAAGCTGAAAAAGATCACTTCATACCGTTCAGCTGAAGAGTTTCTCTCTGTTTAATCGAAACGAACAATTCGTCAATCATTTCTTTCACGGGACGGTTTTCATCGCTTCGTGTGCACTCGGCACTTATAATCGGTGATCAATTGTTACTACTCCCAATATTGTGTGATATCTAGCAGCTGTAGAACACTAGCCGTCGGGTATATAGCAGCTATAGAACACTTTGATAAAGAAAGGGAGAGAAAGAGAGTAATACGTCGTCTTTCCTCCTTTAAAACTATCGAATTTTAGTCATCCTTTCTGCTGGTAGCCGAGACAACGGATGAGGGCTACGAGATCCTGTTTATACTGTGACGAGGTAAAGTACACAGTTAGCGGACATTCGAGAAGATAAACCCTATATCTTCGACGATCCTGTCGACCACGTGTTTTGTGCGATCTTCGCGATAGTGTGCGAGTGTTACGAGGTGTAACAGTGTGCAAAATCTCGAGATAACAATGCTTTAAGTGTTTACGTGAAGGAGGTAGCTATTTCCTGTTAACACATATTGGCGATCTTACACGATTATTCACGTAGATCACTGAAATTTATCACTCTCGTTGGAAAGGTGCCCGAAAGTGTCCTTTCGGGGATACTAACAGTTATCTCTGTTCAATAATATTTTCAAATTAATTGAGGTTGATAGCTTAGGTTAACAGCATTAATATACATGTTGTAACAATGGCATTTGATAGAGGTATCTTGTAATTATGCGGACTATCGGTACGATTATACGCGGTACGTTATCTGCGCTTACCATCTCTGATAATTTCAGATGTGTCAACTACAGCATAGTAACGTTTCAGTTTTCATTTCAAAATGATAACGCGGGTAGTCATATAGACATAATTTCTCATACTATTAAGCATAATAATTAACACTTTCACTATCGAAATACTTCTAGAAAAGAAACGATCACGATTGGACAAAATTATTTTTCTTAATATTATTTATCTTTGAATTCATGTAAGAAAAATTACTTAATATTATTTATGTAAGGAACTATTATTTTTCTCGTCAAAATTATTTTTTTCTTATTATGCTATCTGTCGATGTATCTTATAATGTTATTTATTCCTCAAGTAGAATAATATAAATTAAGATAATAGAATAACAAGAGGAATCTTCGATATAAAATCAAAATGATGAGATAATTATTGGCCCCTCTGTTATCAATGTAATATTGTGATTTTAATTTAAGCTATTGTTATATGGATACAATGCTGTCATATAGATAATCTGCTAAATAAATTATGATGCTATAGACACTTGGTGGTGAAATGGTTAATGCGGTTTTGCAATCTTCTAACAATCAGAAAAAATACGACAAAATTAGCATATATGCGCGGTTGCAGAGTAAACGAAACTAGCTGTCAATTTACTGACTCGCGGCCGCGTGTTTGCACTAAGCCAAATCAAATACACTCGTTCAACATAACATAAGCTCATAATGAAATCAAGTATATATCGCACAATGTCTCGTTTTCTCACGAATCTTACATTAAAGACAAGGAACTTTACTTTCTTAACAAACAGCAGAATGTGATTAAATAATTTCGAATAATTGGGGAAACAGTTAATATAATGATTAAAGAAATGGTAATAAACGATTGAAAAGTGTCGAATGTCTAGCCAATGAAGATGCCATCACTGGAAATCTCTATTAATTAATGTGAAAAACATTGTGACATTAATTTCATGTGTCGAAGAAATTGTCAAAATTGAAATATTGCAAATTGACTTTCTTACGGCAAACAGGAGTTACTCGATCGAGGAACGAAGGCACCTAAGGAAGGTAAGACACTTTGATATATATATTGACTCTTCCATATAGCTGAAATATCCATGAGATACGAGCGTATTGGATGTTTGTTTATCTTCGAGATACGATACAAGTATGTTTGCTTACTTATTTGGCTTTAGCTAATACGCAGTGCTTATCTTTGCGATCGCATGATCCACCAAACGAATGCTTTATCCGATGATGATGGTAACGCCAATTAATTTGACAACATAAATATAAATGCGAATGCATTACTGAGTTAATATTTAGTATAATTGCACTAAGTTTTGCGAAACGTCATAGATAAATCTACATTTAATTATGAGACACACGAACAGTTTGTGCATATATTTTCGAGTCTCTGGAATCAATATCGTATAAAGAAGACTGAGTATTTGCATTTCTGACGAAAAAATATTAATAACAATTCACAAATTCGCAAATTCAGATATATAATATGTATTCGACTATTCGTATATTTTTTCCGTCGTAAGAAATGTATCTTAAATATTCAAAAAACGAATAGGAGTGATCGTTTAATGAATATTTAACAGAATTTTATATTCTTTTATATTTCTTGGCATCGAATTAATTTTAGATGCATTGTTAAATGCAATATCGCTTCATACAAATACTTCCTTCAAACTCACGTATTATGCCGCGACTCTGACATTCGGATGAATTTTCAAATTGCTATCGGCGATAATTGAAACTTTTTTACGGATACATCAAACGTACATATTACGTGTAATGCAGGAGAGAGCAAACGCATGTGCAATGAATTGAATTATTTCGTGAAATGTTGAAATTTTCTGCTAGATGCCAACTGGAAACAATCGCGTCGCGTTCATTCCATGCGTGCCGATCGATTTTCGATGTGGCTGACATAAATGTGAGAGCCGCCTCTACCTTGAAACTCATTATTGTTTATATGGCTATTTTCATTATATTTTAGCTGCCAGGAATAAACAGTTGCAGTTTACTTTATTCATTCACCGTGTAGTAAAACTCATCTCCTTGATCTAAAAATCTCATTTTTCATTTATAAGTTTTAATATCAAAGTAAAATTTAACGCAGAATTTTATCTTTAATTTTAATTTGATAGGAATTAAATGTTATTTTTAATTTTATACATCAAATTAATAATTACCAAATAAATTATGCGTAACTTTAGGTCATGCCCTACTAAATTACAGTCCAAATTATAATTAAAACATTTTTTGCTTTGTCCATTATGACTTTTAAAATTCGTAATTGTATATGTTGATTATTAATTTAGCGCGTAAAATTATATAATATAAAATTCTGTCGCACACACTTCTGTCTGAACTCCAGTTATAATTTGCCATATATTTGCTTCACAGTTAAAACTATCATTAAATTATGCAAATAATTTAGAAAAATTGAAAAAATAAATTAACGAAATTATTTTTTAAAACTATTATACATTTTAATATATACATACATACATACATGGGGAGTTCTCTGTTAAATCGGCCGTCCCCTCTCTGCCTATTTCAATTTTTAAGATAAAATTTTTTAAAAGGGCTTAAAATTTTCCTTGAAAATTCCTTGTCTACTTTTTGATGCCGTATGGCGTTTTTGAAAATTCAAAATGGCGGACCCAAAATGGAAATTGGAATGAAAAAAGACATTGGAAAAATTAATGATATCGTGAATAAACGTGCACGATGTGATGTAGAGGTCTGGGCTCCTATTCTTGAAAAGAAACGTATACTATTGTATTTCCCTAGTTTTACGTATACGTTTCTTTTCAAGAATAAAGGCCCTGATCCGTGTGCGTGCGTGTGACAGGGCTTTTCCCTTTGGGCTGCTTGATTTACGTGAGTCCCCTTACCTCTCACATTTGGAGTGGCTTGATTCGCGTGAGTCCCCTTGCCTCTCACGTGTGTGCGCGCGCGCGTTTGTGTGTCGAGTGTGCGCGAGCGCGAACGCGTGTGTCTGTGTGGATGGATGTACAATAGAATTTATTTTTTAATTTTTTATCCTTTACTTTCTTCCCCGTAACTACCATAGTGTTCCATTTATATCATTGGAATACCTTTTGATTAATACTTTATTTTCGCCCGCAAGTATAAATCCATGATTCTTAAGAATTTGCGGAATAGACTGCGCAGCTTCAAATCTCTTATCTTCTCATGATCAGTTTTCTTAAAATAAAAAACCCTTATGTTCTTGAAATGTTTTCTAGCCCAATTAAAAAGAATTTGAGGTATTAATATTGCGTCCTGTGGTTTAGCAACAAGACTTGCTCTAAATGCTTCTCTTTTAAACGTAGCACCGATGCCATAACCACTTTTACCATGCGCAGTGGCACTATAATGCCACTCTGCTTAAACATTAAAATCTTCTTCATGATGAACTAAGTTAGCAATTTGAAATTTATTTTTAAAGTGCTGTTTCGCCCTTCAGTCATGTATATTATTTTTTCAAGATTTTTGACATCTTTTTTTATTTCTGGAATTAATAATGTTTGTACAGTGTAAACGGCAGCGGTGTCGTGTTTCAAACTCTCTGATAAAAATATGTTACTTTTGTGTTTTAATTCGGAATTTTTTTTATAATAATATACAGGAAACACAGTGCAACTGATCATTGTTAAAGTGAAAGACTTGTGAGGCATCTTGACAAACATACGAGTAGTTTTCGGAAAAGTCAAACATTACAATTAGTTCTTTACTTGCACGAAGATTTCCTTTTCTTTCCGAAATAAAAAGCTTGTTGTTTGGCGATAAATGAATGAGGTTTCAGAATTTGTAACTTGTTGCATAGCTCGTTTATGAACTCATCAACTTTCAATTGTTGCATTAACAGAGTTGATCGGTTCCAATCCATAAAGAATATTGTACACAAGAAATGCATGAATCGTTCAATAGTTTAGCTAGCTTTGTAGAAAGCTCGATAGTACCTGGGCATTGATTACATTTATCAAGGTAGCAATCAGGATTCGGTTCCTTACACATAATTTCATTCAAACAATCTTTATAATTGGAAAGTGGTTTGTCTATATTTTCTGTTAATTTTCATATATTAATTGCATTGATCATCAATTTGACATTTTCGTGGATTGTGCAAACACAAACGGAGTGTGTTTGCACAATCCAGAAGCTCCAGCAAGTATGCAATTTCTAGGTTATTAAGTTTAGTAAATGTACTAAAGCCAACATCATAGATTTGGATTGGATTCTTTAAATAAAGCATGCTCTTTTAAATTGAACAATAAAAGACGTTTCTGCATCATTTTCCGTTCACTGTCAATTACCAAAGAAAAAACATTCTTTATTCCAGGCATTAGCCTGCTATTTATATGTCACTATTGTAAAACTCGATTATTTTATCAACAGTAATTTGCGGTAAACCTTTCTTAATTCTTGCAGTAGTTTCAGCTAACACGCCATAGTTAGATTTCAATTCTTTAGATTTTTCTGCCAAATATCGAGATGCACCAAATTCTTCTGCTATCTTTCTTGCACTCCAAGATGACGGAGCAAATAAGAATTCGCATCCAAAGGATCATTGCATTTCAAGCTGGAAAATTTTTGTTTAAGACCATCGAGCATTTCTTCCAGTTCAATTTCTCTAGGTGATCGATGGTTATCGCCACCATCGTGGGAAATCTTTGAATTATCAATATTCATTGCTAATGAGCTTCCGTCATATTCTATGTTTGTACCACAATCATTAGATTCATCTAAAGACGTATTAGCATTTTTTAATTCAGCCCGATTTTTTTTTCTACAAGTAGAACAAATTTTAGAACCGGGCGGTATATTAGAATATTTGTCTAAAAGGAATTTTGATATCATTCATTAATCTTTACCAACATGTCCTTTTTCACCTCGTTTCTTAAACGAATTTACACATCTATCTGTATGAGATGTAGCTGACATTTTTTATTTTAGATATAAGATAGGAAATAATTGAAATAATAAATAAATTATGAAATTCTAATGCAAGACAAAACCGAACAAGATTTTTATTAAATTTTTATAACACAATGAATCATCTAAATATGCAGAAATAGTATTTGAATCACAATTTTTCAAAACAATTAAATGTCACTTTATAAAGAACAATAATATATTGGTTACATTTATACCGAAAGATCTGTGAGGCTTGATATCGTGACTCAGGATGGTCGCAAGTGCTATTGGAATGCCAACTGTTTACATCGTACGCGACCTAAAATACCTTCACGATCCCAATCCTGTAATGCCTTTAGCGTGTCTATTATGTCTTTACCTTAGCTCGAAAATTAGTAGTATTTCTTATAAGGTAATATAAAGCTTCCACACTTATTAAATTATCATATTATTATCCTGTGGAAATTCTAAATTGTTTTTAACGCACAATAATACTCCTACACTGAAAAAAAATATAGTCAATTTTAACAAATATTTAGTTCAATACTGCCAACTAAATATTTATTAAATATAAAGATATATTTATTTGATACAAGAAACATTAATTTGATTTAACAATCATTCTTTTTACTGAACAAATATTTATTTACTGTAAGTAAATGTTTAGTTGGCCGTATTGAACTAAATATTTATTAAAATTGACTATATTTTTTTTCAGTGTACTGTAGATTTTTTTCGCAACGTACTTTCTCGGGAAGAGAATGATCAAATTATAATTTGAAATTTTGTACGCAAATGTCTTGATAACCAGTGGATATCGTGTTAAAGGATTGATTTCAACGTAATTCGATTTGACACGCGCGCGCACGCACGCACGCACTCACATGGATCAGATCACCTCTACATCACATCGTGCACGTTCATTCACGATATCATTAATTTTTCCAATGTCTTTTTTCATTCCAGTCGCCATTTTGGGTCCGCTATTTTGAATTTTCAAAAACGCCATATGACAGCGAAAAATAGACATTTTAAGGAAAATTTTAAACTCTTTTAAAGAATTTTATCTCAAAAATTGAAATAGGCAGGGGGGTGGTCGATTTAACAGAGAACGCCCCATATATATACATATATATATATATATAAGTATATATGTATATAAAACTGTAAAATTTTAATTTATTGGAAAATATAATTTTACGAAGCACAACGTGTGGCTAAATTACGTATGCTTCAAGGAAATCAATTCGCCTTTGAAATTTTCATAAGGTTACAGTGTCGCGCGGTTGTCAAAGGTGTCGCATATTGCGACACCTTTCCACGATCTGATTAACGTACGTATACGTACGATACACGCTCGAATGTTCGTATGGTAGATAGGTAGATACTGTATTGGTAAATAGCAAACTAAATGTAATAATAGAAGCGAGAATTCTACGTAAGCGCAGAATAGAACTACTCTAACGTTATGAAGCTTCTCGTCTAGATCAAGACACGCGACGAGATTACGATAGTCAGTGTCGTTACGAGTGTCAGTGACCCTATATCGTGGATAGAGTTGCAAATATGACTCGAATATTTATGATACATTGTATATTAAAGAATGTACTATATTATATAATTAGACATATTCTCTCTTTACATAATATAATTATCGTATATATTAATTTTATTAGATAATATATATTAATTATATGATGTGCTAATATAAATATCAATAGATATGAATTTAATTACTTTAACAATACTGTATTAAATGTAATAAAATATTCAAATTCTAGTAAACTTAATATAAAAGCTTAATATAAAAGATGAAATTACACGATATTTCCGAGCATTTTGTTGCATATTTCTATTTAATCTCAATCTTTCTTCTTATATGCAATATTATTTACATCAACATATTTGTATTATGCTGTTAGAAAAATATAATTTTACACATGTTTGACGATGACTTCTGACAGAAATATCACGAAGCCATTTAACATGGTTTCGACTTTTTAACGAGTTTTTGCTTTAAAATTCACGTAAACTTTCCAAGTTCTCATCGTGCATTATTCATTTCTGCAATTTCTTATTACGAGACTTCGGCCACGTTCTACACGAAGATTTGGTTGTAAATTTCCATACTCGCGAATCTTATTATAGTCATTTGAATAAAGTTGCGTACCACACGCGATTGACCGTTTTTTATTCGTGAACTCTATAAGATTCGCCTTCCTTCGATTTCGAAGATCCTTAGAATTTCCGTTCGATTTACTGCAAAATATCACGTAAACTTTGCAGCTATTTTTGCCCGATGTAAGATAGATAATTTTACATTCAAAAATGATGAAAAATCGATAAAAGATATAATTTCTAGAATATAGAATTATAGAGAATAAATCATTACACAAAATATGTATTATATGAAATATATATACATATACGAATACAAAATATATATAATATAAAAAGTATACAAATTAATAATAATAATATAGCTTTATATGTACATATACTATATGTGTACTTAGTTTTTTAAACATTGTATTTATATGAAACATTTTTATTCCTTTGAACGCCATACATCATTTTGAATCAGTTCACATCGCGCTAAAATCAACGATACAATTCGCATCAAAGATGATGCGAAACGCAGATGGTCCTCGCGATGCTTAATATGAGAATCCGAGATATTACGTGGCATTGCATCGCAGAAACGAAAATTGCAATTCGTGGATGATGTTTCGTATTTCGCTCTCGTATTTTGTATTATTCATATTTCGCATTCGCATTACGGGAATAATTAACGTAAAAATGAGAATGCTTGCGATTGTGACGTACCTACCTCTATAATCAGTGAAACATCTATACGTTTAATCTGACGTGGAAAGTTGATCCGTTTTCAGGAAATCCTAGGAGTCTGATACATAATCTATGCATAACAAAATGAGGTTATAGAATGGGATATAATAGAACCGCGTCTTTATATTTGCACTCGCGGTGGAATATTTTAATTTATCCTTCGTTTCGAGGTCAACTTCACGCCGCACGCCGCGCAGTTCAAGTTGCTCGATATCCGCTGTGAAGTCGACACCGCATCACCGCAGTTAGCATTGAAGATGGCGGGGGAACGCGCGCGTCTCCTTTCGACGCGAGAATCCGGAATATTCCGTGGCATCGTGCCGCGGAAATGTAAATCACGGATCGCGAACGATGTCTTGTATTCCGTACTCGTGTTTCGCGTTCCTATTTCGCGACGTGGTACAATCGCAATGGAAATGGCAGTGACGCCGATGGCGACGACGGTGTTCTCTGTAGTTACGCCAGCGGAACATCGTTTGATTCAACGTGAGGAGGAATACGTATGAGTATATATTGCAAGATCAAGTTATACGTAACGTACGTAACTAGAGTACATAGAATCATATCTACATACGCATTCGCACGTGCGATAGAGCGTTCTTGCGTTCCTTTTCTTCTTAGGTCAATTTCGCGTGTTGTCGTTTAGATTGTTCGATACTCGCTCTTTCCCATTCCCTTACAGAAATTATTAATACTAGAAGGAGTGTTTTAATCATTTATTTTCAGTATTAAAAGCACCGTTGTTCAAATACTGTAATAAATCAAATAATGTAATTACTAGTATTAAATTGAATTTCTGTAAGGGTTGAAATCGATAGCGACGCAATAAGCCAGGGCCTATGATGGACAACAAGTCGGAATGGATTCCCATCGGAATTATTTCGTTTTCCCTAGAAAACACAATAGAAATCTAGGTAATGAATAATTCCGATTGGAATCCATTCTGAATAATTCCATGGTCCATGTAGAGGATGTGATTTACTTGCACGCTTTCTCGGTTTGCGACGAAAAATCGTCGTGTTAACAGAAATCGCGATTTACAAATGACGCCTCGTATTTTGCCAGACCTGCGCGCATGTCTTACTCATGTTTCGTTCTCGTATTTCGTGGCAAGTACGGACATGACGGCGACGGCAATACTTTATGTTCGCACTAGTGGAACATCTACGCGCTTAAGCCGACGAGAAGTGAAACGGAGTGAAGTAAGCCGGCTTTACGAGTCGACGTACGTTCATTTTCCTTTCGTGTTTCGTATTGCGGAATCTTCACTCTACCTTCAAAGCTACCAGATCTTATTAATTCTTAGTGATTGTTCGCCTTTCAAATTATTCTCTCCGTACTTTTCTGAAGATATAAAAAAAACGCGCGGTTGATTTTGCAATGTATAATGCATACATAAAATAATATCTACGTATTTTGTATTATCTTTTTTACAATAAAGAAGTATAATAAAGAAATATAGAAATGTATGTTTGCCTTACGTATTAATATTATTTATTTTTTTAAATATTTAATAATATTAAAAATGATATATTTAATATTTAAGTTTTATATTAAATAAATAAATACTTTTTGCGATCGAGTTACAATTTTTAATAAACATTTTACATATTTCTTATTAAAAATATATTAAAAGTTTTTAGCAAAATTTATTTATTAACACTATTTCTATTTGTAAATACCGAAAAATATATTTATCAAAATATATTACAATTAACAACTTAATTTAAAATTATAACTAGTATCTAAATATATGAAGATAAAATTAAAAAATGAAATATTGTATATATATAATATAAATATAATTTAAATGCAAGAATATATAAAATATTATCTAATATACAATATAATATATACATATATACTAAAATAAAAAAGCGATGATAATAAAAGATATAATTAGATAAATATAATTCGTACAATTTTAGAAATGTATGATATTAATATTAATCGGCAAGATATGATTGTAAAAAAAGTGTAGCGTAAATTGTATTCAAATTCAATCGTGATTTAGGTAATTACTCTACGGTAACGATTACATTACACGTTTCGTGTTCCGGAAAATTATTAGTCAGGCTAATAACAAGCCAAGCGATTTTTCTCACGTGAGAAAGATTATTCGTAAATCAACTTTTCCACCATCGCGAAATTTTCATCATCACGCGATGAAGCGAGTGTCCGCATACAACTTCGCGAAACTTTTTTTCTCTTTTTTTTCATCGAGATTGTCGTTGACTGTCGCTGAATTTTTCAGGACAGTTCTGGAATTTCAGCGGCGACATTTCGCGCATTTCACGAATATGATTAGTCCAACCATACGTCGCAAATGAAAATTTTATATATCGTACATCTTTCATACAGGTTATTCCATATTCAATTTTAGAACCTAGAAGTCCGTAATTTTATTTTTAAGCAATGTAAAAGTTTAAAGTAAAGTTTTTTAAAAACATATTAGCATTCTTCTCTCTATTTTTGTAAACAAGTAAAAATCAATCTAGCAATAATCTAGAAAAGTAGGTAAGGATAGGAAAACTGCAAACACAAGAAAAAAGAGTTAAATACAGAGAGATTTTATTCAAAGGAGATACTCCATTTATTTGGCTTAAAACTAATAATTAACGTTCATATATTATCAATAGATACATTATTATGGTTTGTTCAGAACTTTTATCGATAAATACGCGCTTTTATGTTTGACATTCTGTGGTATATGTAATATGAATTATATGCTAAATAAATACATCGCAAAAGCGTGCTTTGAATACGGGTTTATAGTTTTAAATAAAAAACAATCCTTTTTTGCCATTTGGACTTACCCGTTGCCACGCGGAGTAATGCCCAATCTGGTTTTGAATTTTTAAGTTGTAATTTTACTGATAACATATAATGAATATAATAAACAATAATTAAGTATAATTTATGATATATTTATAATTATATGTAAAAATATGTTTTATTTAATCAAATAATATGTATAATTATTTAATCAAATAAAATATATTATTATATAAATGTTTTATATGAAAAAAGGAGAATGAAGAATTGCGCGCGAACGTATATACTATTGCAGTATAGAATAATAATAACCGTAATTTACACTTCTCACATCCAATGATATATGCTTACAATTTGTGTCTCACTATAGGTAACGCATGGCCATAGAACGTACAAGCCGTTTAAGATAATTACCATTACATATTTCCGATATTTTAGATGTAGAAAATAGGAAATTGCGAGAATATTCTGTGAATTATATATATATATATATAAAAGATTTCCATAATTGATAAATAATCGTTGGCTTTATTTATCTTTTCCCTTAGATATATTAGATTTGCAATTCCCTTTTTCTCTCCTCTACATCAAAAACATCGAAGATATGTAATGATAATTACCTTAAACGGCTTGTGCGTTCCATGGTCATGTGTTATAGTATGGCAATAAGCGTATATTGGACTATCACTGGATGCGAGAAGTAAGTGGTTATCACTACTCTAATGTACTTCAATAGTATCGTTCGCATTTATCCCTGTTTGCGCAATTCCTTCCATTCTCCCTCATTCGTATAAAATACTTGACAAGAATATATATTATTTGATTAAATATATAATTATTATATCATTAAATAATTTGGTTTATTATTCATTATTATTTATTATAAGAAAAGGGTGCCTTCTCCAATGACCTTGACCTTGACTGAAAAAATTTGTTTATTAATTCTTTAATTGTAATGATTTTTCAAAAATTGAATTTCAAAAATTAAAATTAAAAATACATTTTAAATTAGAATATTGATTGATAAATGTTTAATCTGTTAAAAATGAACAACTCATCTTTAACATACCTATAATTATAGATAAGTCGACAATTTATTTGAAAAATTCATGGATGAAAACTCGCCACAGATCTAGGACACTCTGTATCGGATAGATCTATAAATATCGAAAGAAATATTTCATGTTACGGTCGCAAATAAATATTGCGTCCGATTTTAATCTGGCCTGTACCGAAATAGATAGAACAGCCGGTGGAATCGGAATTCCTTAGAGAGGTAAATTTCTTAATGCGGCGTTGCAAGAAACGTCAATAATATATAATCCATCATCCTACATATTTCAATCCGATTCGGCGCGATAAAGGATTTTCTCACGTTTGGTCGTAAGAATTGTTCGTTTTAGATGCTTTCTTCTACCCTCTGCATATAAAATGACATAGATGAGTATAACTGTAGAAGTATAAGTAATGGAGAGTGCAACTAAAACGAATGACCTTATTTATAGAACTATATTTTTGAAACGAATAGATCTTCTATCTATTTCGAAGACATGTTGACGTTAGTAAGAAGAACATATCTACAATAATTATTATCATCGTATTATATGAATAGAATGATACATTTTCGATAACATATTTCTATTTATCGTATTCATTTATTAAACATTATGTTTTCTATCGCTATCTACGTATCTTTAAAATATTTATTTATTAAATACAAAGCGTTTATTTATTTATTTATATATCGTTCATAGTAATTAAATTTCCACGGGACGACGTAGTAACGATTAAATTCTAAATTGTGAGAACTTCAAATAGCGTTTAGGCGTTTTACGACTAGTATGTTCGGCCGCGTGTTAATTTATGTTTGTTGTTTCTATTATGACCGACATACATATATAGCTTTAGCATTAGATCGTATTGTCACGACTTATTATCTGCGTGCACCTCGCGCGAATCCTCGTGTAAATCCAATTTCGATAGAACATACAAGCATATTCCTGTGGTAAATCAACGGCCTTTTAATGCGGATTATGTGCTCGTACATTGCCGGAATACATTTAAATACATGGACTGTGGATAATTCAAATTATTTGGAATATTTACGACGATTTATTCAGTGGCAAATACGTTAGTATATTTACATTAGTTAAATTCTAAATACAATTCAAATATTGCAAATTTAAATTTTAATTAGATCGCGAAATGTTAAAATTCAAACTTCATCACTTTTAACTTAACTGAACTTGTAAATTTGTAAAATTAGTTTAATATATTGGTGAAATTCTTATTGTTATCTTTTACTTTCTTGGATAAATAAATATAAATTAATAAAATTTGAATTAAAATTCCCAATTAATAATTAAATTGTAATTAATAAAATTATATCATTCAAATGTCTATAAATGTTTGGTAAATATTTAGTATGATGGACCATCCTCCGATCATCTTGACCTTAACATATGTTATCAAGGTCATGATCCCGAGTAACCTTCAGAAGGTTTTAACCTGCGGTCGTCCTTCGTTAAAAAGTTATTAACAAAGAAAGTTTGAAAAAATAAGCATTATTTCTGCGACTCTCCTCTACCCTTTCCCCCTGCAAAGGGGCGCACGACTCTATCACCTTCAACTCTCACCCCCCCCCTCTCTCCTGTAAAGGAGCGTATGACTTTCACCTTCGACTCTCACCATTTCTTCTCCCCTGCAAAGTTATCTGCGCCCTTATAATTTAATATACATTTTTATATACAGTGGATTTTGCTTCGCGCAATAAGCAGGAATTATCTCGAAGCAAAGGGAAAAGTGGAACGGAGAAATCAGTATATGTGTATCAATAGATGACATGAAGTGTTCATATGGCTTACTGAAATCCATCGTGCGCCCCTTTGTAGAGGGGAGAGGGGTGAGAGGGGTGAGAGTTAGAGGTGAGAGTCAGAGATGAGAGTCGCGCGTCCCTTTGCAGAGAGAAGGGGGGGAAAGTCAGAGGTGAGAGTCGTACGCCCCGTTGCAGGGGAGAAGGGGGTGAGAGTCGCTTCGTATTGAAAGTCAGAATCTATGTAAAATAGTATTTAGTATTGCATATATGACAGAAATAATGCAGAAATAATGCTTATTTTTTCAAACTTTCTTTGTTAATAACTTTTTAACGAAAAATGGCCGCGGGCTAAAACCTTTGAAGGTCATGCATGACCTTGACAACATATGTTAAGGTCAAGGTCATCGGAGGGTGGTCTGTTATACTAAATATTTACCAAATGTTTATTTTAATAATGACATCGTTTATTTATTATATTAAAAAAATCGACTTTAATAAAGTTGTATTATTGTGATATATCAAAAAGAATAAGCTTGAAATTTTAATAACAGTATTATGAGGATATAAATATCACGTTTTTATAAATATTGATTATCTTTTAATTAGTCTTAAAAAACTGTATTATTACCCGAATAAACGAGAATGCGGCGACGTGAAACGTAGTTCTTTCAACAATAAAACTATTGGAATTTCCAGATACCAAACGTTTACCAATTTTTAATTAACCGACTTTGATGAAGAGTTATATTACTGCAAAGTGTAAGCGAATAACATGTTTTTATCAACAATGATATCACTGAAATGTCATACTATGAGTAATAGACAAATTGTAATTAACTTTAATTATCTTTAATAATGTATTGTTGTTGTATGGAATAAATATAGAATTGCGTTCTTTAACAATAGAAATAGTTAATTAATTTTTAATTAACTAACTTTATTAAAGTTATATTAACACGCTAAATAGAACAAGCAAAAATGAGTTTCTCCTAACAATCAATTATTAAAATTGAAAATCACTAAAATACCTAACTAATTGTAAGTTATTTTTTGTCGATTTGAAATATTCATCAAATTTGAATAAAATTACTTTCAAATATTATAGATAATCTTTGAGATTATTTTTAAAATTCATACATAAAAAATAAAAAAATTCACTATTATATCTTGTACAAAATCAGTGTTGTGCAATATTATTAATCTACGTACATTTTAATTTAGAACTACTAATTTAAATCATATTTCACATTGCGATGTTTTGCGAATATAAATATAAGTAATAAATAATTTTCTTACACAAATCAAGACACACACCTGTAGATACACAAGATTTGTAAATATGTAAGACTCTTGCATACATTTAAAATTGTTGCATTATTTATTTCGTTTTTTACGTATATTTGTGCATATTTTGTTCACAGGTTATCGTTGCATGAAGACTCAAATCTATGAAAAATATGCTGCATGAAAATTCCATTTGAACGTCGGAATTCGGAAAAAATTATAACTACAATTATATAAAATAATAATAGCAGCAAAATATAAGAAAAGAAATCTACAATTATGATTATGATCGCAAGAACTTATAGAAGCGGACAATCATTAGCTCAAGAAAACTCAAGTATACGAAACGTCTAGAAGCTCAAGTACCAATTTATCCAAGCAGTTCAACGAAGCTTATTTTCCGAAATGTATTCTCGCCTAATTTTCTTTTGGACCTTATTGACAAGTGAGTCACGAAACACTCTAAATAAATCATCTTGATATTGTAAATTAAGAATTTCGAGATCTTCAACTTCGCCTAGGCGAAACCATAACTTGACTTTTGTAAATGGATCGATTGCACGTCAGCCATATCAAGGAAGAAGCAAAAGAAGACGAGAGAAAAGTCGTCGAAAGACGGTCGCCAGTTGAAACGTGAGAAAAACTTCAGTTCCTCAAGATGGGTTTTAACGAGACGGATCTGAACAACTCCGCGAATCTACCGAGCACTTTTCTTCTCGACACCGGTCAGCGAAACATCAGCAAAAACCATCACGATATCGAGTATGTCCTCTTGTTATCTTTAAAAGCTTTCATTATGATATTCATCATCCTTTGTGCTCTCCTCGGCAATTTATTGGTCATCGTCTCTGTCATGAGACACCGCAAGCTCCGGGTAATCACCAATTACTTCGTAGTTTCGCTGGCCTTGGCGGATATGTTAGTGGCGTTGTTCGCCATGACGTTCAACGCTTCCGTGGAACTTTTTGGACGTTGGTTATTCGGGTATTTCATGTGCGATGTGTGGAATTCATTGGACGTCTTCTTCAGCACCGTCAGCATCCTTCACCTTTGCTGCATCAGCGTCGATAGATATTATGCGATCGTCCAACCACTGGACTATCCGTTAATCATGACAAACGTGAGATTGAGCAGGATGGTATACCACGAACGAGCATCTCGAATACAGAAGGAATTATCCGGATGTGTGTGTGTTCCAAGTCAACAAGTTCTATGCTGTCGTTAGTTCCAGTGTGAGCTTCTGGGTACCAGGGATAATCATGATCGCGATGTACTACAAGATTTATCGCGAGGCCGATCGTCAGGAGCGCATGTTGTACCGGTGAGTCGTTTTTTTAATGTCTTGTAATTATTATGAATGAAATTTTAAATCCTGATTAATTAAAATCTTCAGAAAATTAATATCTTCAGTCAATGCACTCTTATTTTTATATGAACTTCTAATTAATATTAATACGTGGAGTGTGAGAGACGAAAGATTATACTCTTATTGTATTTTAACACAATTCATCATTAATAAAATTTTTTTTATCGCCATAAGTATAATATAATATAAAAACTAGAAATTGATATAAAAATGACAAATAAAATTTATTATCGTGTATTATATAAACGTAGAAAAAAAGAACATAAATCAATGTTTTATCTCATAGAAAAATCATCTAAATTTGTCTAATCCTAAATATCTTGTTATACGCGGAATATGAACTTATATTTTCTGCTACGTTACGTAAATAATATAATTTGACGAACGAGGTGTACATTTGAAATATCGCTCGTTTGTCATATTAGCTGCTTTCTCAAAGGCTGCTTTATCCGTTGCCAAATAATTTAATATAAAGATATATCATAGTGAGGTTGTTAGCGTGTTGTTAAAATGGTTGAGCGATACATGGCTCTTAAATCTCCAAGAAATTTTTATATTTGGAAGAGGAAAAAGGAAAGAAAGGAGAGAGAATACTTGCCATTAGTTTCTTCCAAAAGAATTCCGGTTCTATCCAAAAGATGTTCCCGAAAGCTTCGTGCTGTTCTTGAATGTCCAATTAGGATAAAAGGCGCGAAAGAAGGTAGAGACAAGTGGACTAACAACAAATGTACTTTTCAAGAGGGAGAGAGAAAAGAAAAAAAAGTATTCCGAAATAATGCTTCACCATTTGTTCCCGTATTGTGCGTCATTACAAGCTTTAAATCCCTCTTTTTCTTCAACAAAATTTTAATATATTATGATAATAATAATATAATATTATATTAGTAATAACGTTTCCACGTAACACACGATCGACTGTTGTTTCATTGTTCTAAAATTGTGTAATTTCACATTTCGTAAATTTCAATTTTATTTGGAAAATATGATCTACGTTTTATCGAAGTAAAATTGAATCACAAACGTAAGAGACTGATTGCTAATAAAAATAACACTTTCCAACAGTTATTTTTGTCGTGAGCGATGCTATCTTCGCTTTAGTTTTCCACGTTCGATCGATGTGGCTCTCGGCTCGCATTTTGCGCGACCTTGCTGCAAAGTTTTCTGTATTTTCATAAATTACATATCCGTGGTACGTCGCGTGTCCGCTCTTTATATAATAACGCGGACCACGTCGCGCTTCGTGAACACACGTCACTCCGTCGCACTTTGAATACGCTACCGAGACACCCTGTCCGTTTATAAACGCCAACGGGAAATGCAAACGCACAATAAAATGGAAATTTTGCGTTGCCCTCGAATTTGCTATATTAGCTGCCAAAGGAATCACCGAAACGTCGAAGTATAGAATTGTGATTTAATAATCGAAATATAGTGTAGCAAACTTTTAATTTTAATTCTATTTTAATTTAATAAGTTCATAAAAATTCGAAAGATTCGATGATTAAGCATTGATTGATTTTTAATGTAAAAGTTGCGTAAATACCTGGAATTTAAGTAACGTCTATTTAGCAATAAGTATCAAAGTGAAATGTATCTGAATATTCAATTCATTTGTGTTCTTTAAATATCAAACTTTTGAAGTAACATTTATCCAATTTGGTATTTTAATAATTATTAATGCTTTGATATTTTTATGAATGATAAAATAAATCTGTTGCTCTAATGAACAGTTTCCAATTCTATTAAAGATTTTTTGAATAAGAGCTTTATATGGTTGATTAAAAAGTCAGTTAGAGATGACTTAAATTTAAAAATAAAATTTAGACTTTCGTAATCTGGATTTAAATTGTACCACAAAACTTTTAGTTGTGTGATAGTGATGTAAATAAATGCAAAGTGCTAGACATTTCGTTCCATTTTGTGACAATAGAAAAATGTGAACGGAATAAAATGGAAATTTCATGTCGCTTTCGAATCTACTGTGTTCGCAAATGTTAAAGGAGTCGCTGAGACTGCGACGTGGTTCGCAAAATGTCAATTTTAAAATGAAAATTATATATGGTTTTTACATTATTCATTTGATGATGTAAGCGCAAATAAAAAAAAATTTCAACAAAGATATAATTACATTTTAAATTTAATTTCAAATCTAATTTTATTATTAAAGGTGTCATTTATACACGTAATGTAATGATCAAAATGTCAACAGATTATCGTGACAATATCATTACAATATTATATTGTATTTAGCACGAAATCAAAGTCATGTTGGTCAGCACATTAAATTTACGCTAAGCGACTCTGACATTTTCAATACCATCGCGAGCTGTAATCTTCGAAGCGGGATTGTCTTGTCTACTGACGATTTCAATCTGGACCAGTTCTGGATGCGGTGCCAAAACTGATATCGCTCAGCGTCGCGTTGAGAGACGAGTATCAGTTTTGTGTCTCGCTTTTGCGGGAACGCGCCGTAAATTTCGCAAAATCGATTGTGACTGGCGAGCTGGAAAGCCACATTTGGTTTACGAACGTGTGCAACATGTTTGCAGTATATTGTAACGGTTTTGGAAACAATGTAGATACATACAACGTGATATTTACAAAATGTCATAAATATAGACCAAATAAAACATTTTATTTGAATGTTCGCAAATTTTCTGCAGTTTGTTTTGTTTTGAAATTATTCAGTTTGAATATATCTAAAATTTAAATTTGTGGCGAAGAAGTACCGAAAAATTTGTAATCTCGAATGATAAAATTTACATAAAAAATCTTCAGTTTGAAATGAGCAGAAATTATTTCGTAAAATGCAAAAGAATTTTTTTATTTTGCTATCCTGCTATTTTAAACTTTAATAACAAAATGGAATTTTATTTATAAACAATTTAAATAAATAAAACAAAATGAATATAAAGTAAAGTTAAAAACTACATATTTTAAATTTTTATTGGCTTCAAATAAAAAATCATTTTATTCAAATATATTAATTAAAAATCCAATCCATGATATAAATGCATATATATGTATATTTAAATATTTAAAAAATTTTATGAAATTTTTTGTGCAATAGAAACAACAGAATATGAGTACATACAAAATAAAATATTTATTTTTATAATTATTAAAAAGATTATAAATAATATATCCTCTACTTTTTAAAAGTTAATATATTTTTAACTAAAACTTTTCTGAAAATTTTAAAGTGTTGAACAGTTTTGTGAGTTATATATGTACATGCACTTAAATTTTACTTTAACGAGTGCAATTCTGGCGTCTAATACGTTACTGATTGATCGGTTCCTAGTTCCGTTCCCATTCCTAAATTCGCAAGAAAGCTCTGATTGCACGAGGCAAGGCTTTAATGAACAACCTAACTGTATTCTTGTTAGCTTAAGAATAATTTCGCGTTCCAGTTTACGCTCAAGAGATTCTTCTTTGTCAAGAAATGCTTCGGTTTTCTCGCAATCGAACTCGTCCCATGTCGACGCAACCTCTCTGACTGTCATTGGCTTTTACACGGCCATGTATATACGGCGTCCAATTATTCGTACAATTAAACTTGAGAGACCGTAAGTCTGAACACGGTAGTGTGTTTGAATAATTAACCTCAGAAATCACACATAATGGAAATATGATGATATGGGAAAAAATCACAATTCAAATCGAGATAAATTATTAAGATTTCCAATTTTTTCGACACAAAGTATGACATTGATTCGTTCTCTTTTATTTCAAAATCTTTTGTTTTCTCTTAGTTGGAATCATTTCTTTCAATTTAGAATTCGGGTTTATTTTTAATTAATTAATTTAATAAAAAACATTTTTTAATTTAATTAGATTTTTAAATTAAAAGCTTTTTTATTTTTTTTCTTGAATTGGTATTTATGAATAATGGATTGTTTAATTTAAAAAATAATAAATATGTCAATCTTTTCTTCAAAGAAAAATCGGTTTTAAATTTGGAAAAGATATTCAATAATGTCGAGATATTCTATGTATATTCAACATTCTAAATGATATAAATATGTAAAATACATAAAAGATTTAAATTCTCTTTTCAACATATTCTTCAAATTCTTTTACATTTCATATTCTTTTAGAAATATTGTAACCAAAAATGATGCTAGTATATCTTTGTTGAAGATATATAACAAATATAACAATAAAATGAGGGCGATTTGTATGTATATGCGTAGGGAGAACCGAACATGTGTTAACACGTGCGAACATGCTCAGACAGGCAATTTAAATGCATGAAGGTGATTGAAGTTATGCAAGCGATGCCTAATTCGACTTTAAAGTTTAACAAAATGCAGCGCGAGAAAAATTTACACAAGTTGCAACTGCCGTAGTTTCATTATTAAAAAATTATCTTAATAAAGATAGTAAAAAATGACATATATAACAAACATATATAAACAATATAAATAAAATATAAAACATTTATTGTATTTCTATATATTTTATTTTTATTTCTTAAATTATAGTTCATATATTGTACAAGAAAAGTCATATGTAAGATATAAAAAAATTAATTTTTTTAATTAATTGTTTTTTAAATGTATTATTAGTTAAAAAAATGAAGTTCAATATGTTGTAATTAATTAAAAAAGTTAATAAAGAAATAATACTTAATACTCTCTTCTGTTTAAAAGAAATGAAATTAATTATGAGAGAGAGAGAGAGAGAGAGAGAGAGAGAGAATAAAACTTTTACAAGTAAATAAAATTTTTTATACAATATAATAAAGCGTTTGCGCTTCCGCTGTTTTATCAAGAAATGATCCTCTGTATCAGTATCTATTTTATCGAATAACAATCATATGAATTGAATTGCTGAGAGCGGTGGATTTCGTGCCAAATCAATCCCGAAATCAGAATTCGGATCAAGACACTCTTGACAGAGTTTCCCGTGTAGTCCTTCGTATCAGTGACACTCCCATCTACCCTTCATGCTCCTTCTCTGATACTCTTAGGACACCTTTGATGCTCGAGACAGCGCATCGATATTCCGCTATCAATACTCTATTTCTTATTCGTCAGTCCATTCGGAGTTCCCCTAAGAAATCCGCAAATTTTTTATTCATGCGATTCTTGCGACGCCCCAGAGTTTATTCGTTTCGCACTGTCAACATCTCCTCGAAGGAGGATCTACCAAAGATCTACTCGTTGAAACTTCTGTAGAAATACGGAATAACAAAAGAAATCGCCGATCTCGACATCAACATGTCGTTCGGGAAGATGGCGACGGTGACTTTTTAGCAGCTGATTTTCTGGCTCCACACTTCTTGCATCCCTTTTCATTCTATTTTATTCATTGTTGAGAGAGAAGGGAGAGGGAGGGAGGGAGGGGAGGGGGGTAACGGATCCCTAATAAAGTTTCTAAAACGAAGTTTCGTATGTTTTGTATGCAGTGCAAAATAGGGGCAGAAGTTCCTCGTTTTTTTGAACTCTTTTTCTCTCGGACCGCTCTTTCTCTCTCTTCAACGTTTAATTCTTTAGAAGTGAAGTTTAAAGTCTCATTCAATGTCATTTCATCGTTCGCCGTTTCTTTCATAAGTTAATTCTATTTCACACTAGAAAGAATCGCGAAAAACTCCATTTAGAATATTTGATCATTTTTGAAAATTTAATATTTAACTTGTTATTATTGTATTAATTTTTATTATTTAAATTATTTTAGTTAAATAAAGTATAAATTTTATGTAATATTTTATTAGCATTTTAATTTTCCTCTTTTTATTATATTTACCAGTATTATTAAATTTCTATTAATTTAAATACAATTATATGTAAGAGTATTTTATTTGACAAATAACAAGGTTTTACAGAAAGCGAATAATTTTTAAATTGTAGAGCATATACAAAAGTTATATAAATATATCGTAATTTTTCTGTAGAAAAAATTAAATTTTTACGAGATATTTTTATCATTTTAATAAGGTCCTTTAATGTCACTTTACACTCTAATATAGTTTTGTATAATAGTTTTTAGTCTGGCTGAAGATTTCAAGATTTTTTATGTCATTCAATAGAGAAAAGCACAAAGAAGATGTGAAAAACTTTTTTTTATACTCCCATTTACTTGTTTTGACAAAAGATATGACGTTATCACTTGCAATTATTGCTCGTAAATATCTCTCATTTTAAAATATTTATTCGATTAAATATGTTTTGCATATTTTTCAATCAAATTTTTATTTTATTCTATTATTTTTTAATATCATATTACTCCTCTTTTATTTTATATACCTATTGTGAAAATTCTTATGTTGTTTTGATTTTTGTTTGTTTTTACAATTTCGTTACTCTTTTATTTTATTGTTCCACACATTCACACTCCATTCTATTATTTTTTAAATGTTATTTTACTTATATTCATTATTTGGAGATAATAAAAAATATCCGGATTTCATGGATAACATTTTCGCGAATTCATTAATGAATCTATTGATATTGTATTTATTGTTTGCTCGTTAACGGGAGAAAAATAATCGGTTCAGTGCTCTGTAGATTTTTTTAATCAAAAGGCATTCATAAAATTGTCTATACGTTGCGCATTGTGATAATCAATTTCCCATTGCAAGCGTTATTACGAAGTCTTGTAAAACATTTTACGTCTTCTTTTATAAAAAAAAAAGCATGAAAAAGAGAGAGTGAGTAATGTTATTTGTAAAAAAGAATTTATCTGCAAGTACTGAATAAATAAAACTCGTAATTTTAATTCAAGATTATTATAAAGGCTATTAAAGCTCATTTTATTATGAATACAATATAAATATAAATTATAATTATAATTTGAAATTATAATTTGAAATTTGAAAAATTTACATTTGAGTCAATTTTATTATTTGAAATATTAATAATTTTATAAATATATTTCGGATTGGAGAGACTATTGTGTGTATAGTTCTTAATGATAAGATAACTTGGATGTATGAGGTATTTCATCCGAAAGAAATCTCACGCGGTGGAACAATTTAACATCGACAAAGGACTGGATATAAGCTACGGTTCTCAGCAGATATCTCGCTCGCGATGTTGATGGCGGTGATTCATGGGTTATTCGCCGTTTCAGCAGGGTCCACAAAACCCATCCCGAAGCAAGAAGCCTCCTATTCTTCGCGATATCGAGCACTATATCGTGCACTAACCGACGTCATTATCCCCCAGTCAGATAATTTTGAAATGCACGTCATTTCAACGATTCTCTCCAAGAGGGAACGAGCGAGAACTAAGAGCAAAACTGTGTCACAATATCTTCATTTGAGTGACATATGTACGAAGTGAGATTTATCAGAAATAGAATATCTTATATAACTCTTCTAGATTTGAAGATACGAAGAAATGAACATAATTTGTATAATTTTGCGAAATGCAATACGTAATGCAGCAAACATTTTTTTTAAAGTTAAAGCTAAAGTTTAAAAATTTAGTTAAATTTGTGATTATAATATCATTACTTAAATTTTATTTTTATAAAGTTGACAAATAAAACTCTTTTATTTAATTAAAAATACGTTTTATCTCGCTAAGAAAAGATCCATTTGAAAAATAGACAAAATTTCTATATACGTCAATCGTAATATATTAAAACTATAATGTCATTAACGCCTACACGCACACGCATGCGTGTATTGATTACTAGAAAATACGTCGATATAACGGGTGTCTTAGAAATAACATAAATGTCTTATAAATGCGCGAAAATGTAAATATAAAGTTTGAATATGTAGTTTTGCTGCTCAAATTTGAGTGAAACGATTTATCTGAGCATTATCTTGTTTCTCCAATATTATAATAATTATTTTAGTCTTTGTTCATCAGAAATGTAATAATATGCAAATTGTATGCAAGCTTACGACTATATTGTGGAATAAAACAACTTGAATTATTTTCGTCAGGGAGCTAGAACATTTGACTAAAACAATTGTATTTATGGAATCAAATTTTTCTTCTGTCGTCGACGATTATTTCGAAAAATCGAAATTTCTCGCTGAGACGACTTAGGATTGTAATTTTTCACTGAGAGACGGAAACGGCCTCGTTTTTCTTCCTTATCGTTATATGTACGTCGTTGATCGTCATGTGACGTCCATTCGTCACCATTTACAGTAATATTGTAGTGAAAACTCGATGTAGAAAAGAAATAAAGGAAAAGGGGAGTTTGAGGACTTTCTACACAATGTCATTTTCCAAGAAGATGCTGATGACAGATGAAGCGTAATGTGAAATATACGAGAAACACGAGATGGAAGCTGACTTTTACGTGGTCAGAAAGTTCTTTCAAAGCAAGCCGGATTTTCTTTAACGAGCTCGTTTCGAAGGTTACCCTCGAGAATTCAATATCGATAAGCGGATTTATTTATATTGAATCCAAATGAACACGTGAATTTGTGATTTTTTGGACAAGGATTAGATATCTCGAAATCGAAAGCGAAATTATGTCTTATTAAAAAAAACATTTCGACACACACAAACATATTCCCGAATAATTGGGAAAATATGACGAGAAAAATATGATGCATTATGTAGGCTTTATATTTTTTAGATACTTATATTTTCAAATGTTCGCTTTTAAATATCTTGGGAAGACAAAGTTTTGAGGTAATACATTATTTATGTGTCATATTTTTTGCACGTTTTGGGATATTTTCCTTTTCGTGACATTTTGTACGTTTGCGTGTATGGTAATTACTACAGTGTCCTCTCGCAAGTTGATCGATCTTGGAGCTATTGAATTTCTCGTGCAGGCCAACGTAGCGCGGTTTGCGGGTCACGTGTCTAGTGGCAATGATCAAAAGATCCATTAGGCCTCTATGGTGACCGTCGTGATTACGGCGACAGGGCGCACGATATCACAGCTTGATCACGACGCGGAAACTACGGTAGACAATTTGCTTTGTGGCAGACGAGAAACTCTTCGCTGAAATTTCATTGACGTTCCAAATTGTTCTTGTCGAATTCAGTATTTTAATAAAGCAACAGGAATTAATTCTGTTTTACTTTATATATCTTTTTACAAAGTTGCGACATACTAATTAATTTTTTGAAAGAACTTATATTTTCAAACTGTCTTTAGCTTTTATTTAAATTACTATATGCAATTACGATACATAACAATCGAAACGATGATGTGTCTCCTTCTTTTATCAAACTCACTCATTTCATTGTATGATCTCTCTAAATTTCTTGGAGTGAAATCTCACTCTAAGCAAGAGAGTGGAAATACCATTTTTAAAGAAGAATGAAAATATTTCACTTTTTAAAAAAGAGTGATAATTTTTACTCTTTTTGAAATTTCATTCTTTTAGAGTTAATTAAAAAGTGAAATATTTTCACTCTTCTCCAAAAATGACCATATTTTCACTCTCTTAGAGTGAGATTTCATTACAAGAAATTTAGAAAGATTTCCGAAAGTATAGTCAATTACAATCCGCCTAATTAATCATCACAATAAAATAATCCGCTATATTGCATGGTATTTCTGTGATGTTAATCACACGTGCAGTTTGCTGAAGTATCTAAAAATTTAGTTAAAAACAAAATTATTTTTAGACCTATATATCTAATTAAGTTTTTAAATACTTCAATAAAATCGTTGTATTATATACGTTGTGATCCTATCGAAAGATGATCACGAGAATAATAAGAAAAAAATTCGAATATACAAATTCAATAAAATATAGGTATTATTAATAAACGATTATTACTTTTACAGTTTTTCATTACTTCAATCATTCAATTTATGAAATAATATCTTATAATTCCCATTTTTGTATCGCTTCCATTTGCAAGTGAAACGGATAAATCGTGCGAGATATTTACTTTGATAGAAATAGTCAATAAGTTGTCAATCGCGGGAGTTAATAAACCGCAAGTGCTGACAATCGGGCTAATTGTTCGTAGGAAATAATCGTGTTTCGATGGGTAATGCCGTGACATGCGGAGCGTGCACTTGCCGATTTGACTGTCGCTATTCGAATGACAATACGATACGCAGCGACCTTGCATACATCGTAACGCATGCCTTTACTGATCAAATTGTATTGTCAAGGCTGGCCAGTTTCGCTTTATGTTATAAAAATGTTTAACTTTATTACGAAATAATTGTGACTGTGAATAATTCTACTTCTTATATTTTAAAGTCTGATAAATAAATTATTGTAGATTTTACGTTATGTTTTGTGGATTAATTAGCATTTGCATAAGACAATGATTGATGTAAAAATTTATCTTTGGGTTTTAAGGCAAGTGTTTCAGGTAAATGATTGTTCTCTTTTTAAATCATTTCCTGAAAAATCTAAAATTAAATGTAATAAAATTTATTAAAATTATTATCTATCCTTATCTAACTATTGCAGTGTCATCTCTTGCAAGATCGAGCACTTTGTGCTAGACACATTTACTACTTTGCTTACCATTCTGTATCTTCGTTAAATATATATATGTATATATATATATATAAATACACGTAAATTATAGTGCATAAAAGATATATTTTTTAGGCTTTCAATTTTAGTTCCATAATCTTACTATTGTTTGTTCAAGTAAGTAATCCAATGCAGTCTTATTTTATTTGCATGAACTATAGAACTTTTTTTTATCAAGCAAACGTTAACCTTAAGTGACAGCTGTACGAGCTAACAATAAATGAATTTTTTATTTTTCATTATTTTTTTGTAAAATTGAGTGCATTGCATTTTTTATTGTGCATGTTCTAATTCTGTAAAAAAAAATTTGCAATCCGTAAAGTCAGTTTGAAGATTTTTAATGCACTGTAATTCGTGATAGTTTCCATCACGCTAGCATTCCTTTAATTTGCAAAGTCATTTTCGATTAATGGTTTATCTTAGTCTTCCATTCTTTGTAATTACACGTTATCATATAGAAATGATATGTTATAATTGTATCTTTGATTATTGTATGCTTGCATCATCATTGTTACTACAATGATATGCAGAGAAATACGTGATTTAACGGAATGGTATAATTAATTTGTCATTAGCCTATTAATATCGCATGAACAATCAAAATCTGAATTACCAAATTTATGCTAATTGTCACTACAGTATATATGCTAATTATTAAATATATCTATGTAAGGTTACGCTGTCACTGTGCTAATTATTAAAGACCTACGTTAGTTATAGCAATAGTGTACTAAATCTAACGCACAATTTAAAGCCAATTTGAAATTTCCATAATTAATTTCACATATAAATCTTTAATGATATAAAACAAAAATAATAACGCAATTGAAGCAGGCGAAAGTATTCGGAAAATTAAAGTTAAGCGAGCGGCATTTGCTATTCGGCATTCGATTTCATTTGCATCAATTATATATAATTTGGTACGCCGTGATTATTTAAAAGTAGCCAATTTCATTTGAACGCTTATGCATATTAAATTTCTTCGTGGAATATTTTAATAAATCAATTCATTTCTCTTTTCCCTTATACGCGATAGCTCCATCGATTTCTTCTCTCGACATTGAGCGGGTTCCCTATTAAACCACTTGTCAGGTTTCCTTCACGTGCGTTATGCTCTTGTTCTTCCAGATAATCTTTTGAATCATTCTGCATTATATATCCCTTATGATTCATCCAATAATTAATATCGAGTATATTAATTATTAAGTAATTATTACAAATTTTTTTTACGAACGTATTTTATTTCGAAAATCTATCATATATGATTAAAGTAAATTTCTCTATTTTACTCATTTATATTAATTATCACATTTTATTTTGATTCGTATTAATATCTCCTTCATATTAATAATTTTATATTTCAAAGTATTGTGAAGATCAATAGTAATATCAAATATCAAGAGTACTTTTACTCATTAATTTTAATAATACTAATTAATACTATATCTGACATATATCGATACAGGTATATGACAAAAATAAATATTCCAAAAACAACTCGGGAATGTTTTTATTAATAATTAAAACAAGTTTTTTATAAGAAATTAAATAAGAAACTGATAATTAACATCTGGGATGTTTATAATTTTCATTCAAATTGATTCTCTTTCTCTTAATTTAAACAATAAAATATATGCAATAATTTTTTATACAAAAATATAAAAATATAAAATATATATAAACATAAACTAATAATAAGGGCTACGAGCCAATAAATGATATGTTTAAATCTTCAGACGTTTCGACCTTTTGTCAGGCCATCTTCAGTGTTTACAAAATTTAAAAAATTAACGCAATAAATTAAGTTTCTAACGGTTGGATACATATAATTCTATTATAATTGCGCAAAATAATTTTTGTGATACATCTAATTCTAAAATTATAATTACGCTGATATAAATGATGGTGATGGTTCTTCGTTTGCAGTAATAATATAGTCCCTACTCTCTTGTAATTAGTTATCAACTTCATTGTGTTTAGCAGTCGCAATTAATAGTCCTTGTTAATCAAATTCAGTTGAAAATTGAGTCCATGTTAGTAAAATTCATTTTCGGTGCCCTAATTGGTTCACCATTGTCGCCAATTATTACGGACATGGTCATACAGGATCTTAAAGAAATAGCGATCAAAAAATTGCCAGTGAAACTATTATTTTATTTCCTGTATGTGGATGATATCGTTTCAGCGGCTCCAACAGATACGAATGAAATACTAGAAATATTCAACTCTTTACATATTTAACTACAATTTACTATGGAGATCGGTATTGATGAGAAATTAAGTTTTTTAGACACTATAATTGTCATTGACAATCATAAGATCATTTTCGATAGATATCAAAAGGTTACTTGTTCAGACAGATTCCTCAATTTTCACTCACACCATCTACTGTGTCATAAGATGTTATCTTTGATTTTGTAGACAAGATAATCAGATTGTCTCATCGTTATCATGAAAAGAATCTGGTTGATGCGATTCATATCTTTTTAAACAATGGCTATCCTTTTTTCTTCATCTTTTCAACAATAGAAAAAAGAATAAAATACCACATGCATAACAACAATATAAAACAAAATATTCATATCAAAGAAAAATTTTTCACAATTCCATATGTTAAATTTATCTCTGAAAGCATTTTGCCTATAGCCAATAAATTTCATTGCAAACTATCATATTCCATCCCGAATACCTTGAGAGGACTTATAACCAGAGGAAAAGATCTATTAGATACTATATATGGCGAATCTTAATGTTGTCTACAAGATTTCCTGTGAGGACTGCGAAGCGAGTTATGTAGGACAAACTAAAAGAAAATTGAAAACAAGAGTTAAGGAACACATTTCGGACATTAAAAAAAAAGACTGGTTCTCCGTCTGTAATTTCTGATCATCATACCAATTACAACCATAATTTTAATTGAGAAGATGTAAAGATCTTGGATAGAGAGCCGTCTTATGATAAAAGATTGATTTCTGAAATGGTGCATATTAAAAAGCAAACATTAGAACTGAACATAAAAAATGATACTGAATCATTACCTAATTCTTATCTACAGATCTTGCAGTTTTTTCCCCTTCTTAATCTTCCTTTTTCCCTCCTTACTTCCTACCTATATATCTATCCCCCTTCCATTTCCATCTCCACTTACCTAAAGCCACATAAGTCTAGCTTTTGTCACATACCATCATAATATCGTTAATTTCTGACTGAACAGGTTTTGGAAATAAATTTTTGACTCTGATCGCATATCGCTTCGTGAATTTTTAATTGGACTTATATCTTGGCTACGACTTCTCATCTGAGGTATACTTACACAATTTAATTTATTAGATATACATAAATATATTTAACGATTATAGATGTGAACAATCAGTGAATATAATGATCATTCATTCACTATTGGTTTTTATAATTTATAATCAATTAATTAAAGCCCTATATCGGTCGAAGCTAGATCTTAAATCGACTCCCGACCGAGATAATATTTTTCGCAATAAATTTAATTACAGTTTTTTCAGCATATTAACATCTTTGAAATATGATGCTTGTTTGAGCATCGAAATTATTAGAATTTAATTTAATTCGCGAAATTACTACAGTGATTTAATTGTGTTTAGTCCGGAAATATTTCGGCGCGCAGTTCGTTAGACTACAAGTGTGGTACATATATCAAGTACATGTATATCATATTTATTAGTGATTCAAGACTGAATTATTTAAGCATTTAATTGATTGTGTTTCTCACATATACGGTCTAAAAATGAGATTATTATTATAATTAATTGTATTAATTAACAGAATATGTACTTATACTCTCAGTGCGATTGACTCAATTTTTCAACTGAATTTTATTAACAAGGACTACTAATTGCGATTACTAAACACAATGAAGTTGATAACTAATTACAAGAGAGTATAATATTGTTACTGCAAACGAACGAAGAACCATCACCATTTATATCAGCGTAATTATAATTTTAGAATTAGATGTATCACAGAAACTTATTTTGCGCAATTATAATAGAATTATGTATATCCAACCGTTAGAAACTTAATTTATTGCATTAATCTTTTAAATTTTGTAAACACTGAAGATGGTCTGACAAAAGGTCAAAACGTTTGAAGATTTAAATATATCATTCATTGGCTCGTAGCCCTTATTATTAGTTTATGTTTATGTTTATTTATCATTATTGATCCATTATAATATTATTATTATTATAAAACATATATTTAATTTTATAATTAAATTGATAATTATATTATTACCTTTTTGTATTTGTGTGATTTCCCTTTTTCAACACAATTATCGTATATTATATGAAAATTTTCAACAAAGAAAATTTATTTATATAATATCATATCAATTAATCACGCAATAACGGTGAATGCGCATTCGCTTTATACACGTTAGTAGTATGAGGTAATAGGTCAGTGAAAGAAATTCGAAGCAGTGTGGCAGTGGAGCAAATAGAACCCGGTTAATATCAGCACGAATGAAAACCGTGCCCCGAATTACAACGGCGCTGCTTTAAGCTCCAGCTTGCAGTGTTTGCGATCAACGAAACATCGTTGATTGCGGAAGATCGAAAACTTTGCAGTTAGTTGTAAAAACTTGTACAATGAAAAAACACGTATCCAATTAATATGTATGTGAAATATATTCGTATAAAATTACGGTTAATATTTTTTGTATCCGCTTAAAATAATTAAATAATATAATAAAAATTGCATGCATGCATATATATGTATATATTATATATGTATATATATATATATATGCGAATGTGCAAATTGAAAGTGTAGATTATACGATGCATAGTTAATCGAATGTTTCGCAAATCTCCAGTTTTTTAAATCTGTAAATAAATCCATTAATTATTGGGACATTAATACATAAAATTAATATGTAATTAGTATTATTATGTAATAAATATACGATTATAATAGTAATCATTTGATAATTTAATGAATAATTAATGTAGAGTTATTTAATACATATAGGGAGAAAGAAGAGAGTAATGTGTGTAATATGTCCTTTATAATTTAATAAAGCGACAAAATAATTTAGTAATTCGATTAGTATTATTATTCAAAATAATAAATGTTAAATAAGAGAATAATACAGAAACCTATTATCGTTTAAAGTCCTTCATTTAATTGTTTGATCATTGATAAATAGAAATATTCGGCTGCAATTAAGCGATGCATTGGAGGGTTAAACACTTCTTTGATTTCTTGACAATTCGAGATTCAAGATAGGTGTCGAATTGTCGTTTGCGTAGCAAATAGAGCGACACGACAATCGCGCGAAACTCGAGAACCACTATTGTGAAATCGCAGTGCCGGATCGTGTTACGCAATAGGAAGTCTCTGAAAGCTGTTTTAAGTTACAGCCAATGGGAAAACGAAACATCGAAAACGAGGAAAAGCAGAAAAAGGATCCCATGTTGAGAATTTGAATTAACTTTTCGAATTTGCACTTTTCGCAGTTAAGAATTTAAGAATTAGACGATGTAAAATTCGCAATAGAATCGAAGATTTCATTTTCGCAAATTATATTATTCTGACGTTTAAAGAAATTTAAAAAAATTAAAAATAAATGAATTAAAATAATGAAATATCAAATGACAAAACAAAAATAAAATAATTTTAAATACACTGAAAAAATTACTGAATTTTATTAAATATTTGAATGGTACTAATGAAATATTTATTAAATGTAAATATATATATTTTCATTTAATTTAAGTATAACTTTTATTTTAAATAAACGTTTATTTACTGTAGTGTAAGTAAATATTTTGTTAATATTATTCAAACAAACATTTAATAAGATTCAGTAATTTTTATAATGTACATTGGGAAAAAGTCTCTTTACAATTTAGTAAAAAGACCTTTCCCCATCAATATCTTAGTTAAAAATGAATTAAAAATTTAAATAAAAAAAAGGAATTTTAAAGCTTGAAATCTACTTTCGAAAATGGTTACTATATTTTTAAATTTATGTGAGTTGTAATTTTTACATATAGTAAACTACGAGCTGAAAAAAATGAAACATTTTCTTTTCACTTTGTAGGTCTGTAGCATGCCCAAAAAAAATTTGAACAAATTTTTGACTATCTATCGTGAAAGCTTTCCCTATAAAATCGTTTTTTAAAACTGTTCCTATGATTTTTTGTTCCTGAGTTACTTGCGGATTAAGTAAAAAGAAACATTCTGATTTTATTGCTCGTAACTCCGTTAAAAATCATCTTATTGCAATTAAAAATACAGATTCTTTAAACTGAAACGGTGTAATTGCTAATTTTTTAAAAATATTATAGAATATATGGGTCGCTAAAAAAGTCTTATTATCAACATGTAAAGGGACTTTTTCCCCTAACCCAATATATGTATTTAATCTTGTTTTATATAAATATCTATTAATATTTCTCGTTAAAAATTTTCATTATCAAAAACAAAATATCAAAAACCAAATTATTACTAGACAAGTGGCAACGATTATTAGAAATTTTCAATGCGTTCATGACCTCTTGAAATAGTGAAATTTTATTTCATGTATCCGGAAATTGTCATACTTACATCAATGCAAATCATCATTATATTTTTTTATTATTGGTCGAAATGAAATAGTGCTATAAAGCAACGAAAGCAACGCATCATTTGTATTTCTCGTTGTCACTGGAGCAACCCCATTTTCATTCCAATCGCCGTGATATATTCGGTGGCACGAAACAGCCGTAAACACACGTTGCATATAATCGAGCTGCAGCTATTCGCTACCGTATTCAATCTTGAACACCGTATGTATATATGCATCCTAGTAATTTTCATTTGTGCGCGAATGCCACAATTTCCGAGTGAAGTATGAAACACTGCAACGCTGTGGATTTTTCCAAAGAACGAATTTCCCCAAACCAGAGTTATTTGAATTGAGTCTTATAACATTAAAAATTTTTGACTGACATTTATTTATTACTTATTTATGTTAATTATTTGACGTAGTTAGTTATATGTAGTTTATTTATATATTAGTGACTTCGAGTTAAATATTTAATTACTTAATTATATTTTAACCAAATGAATTATTTAATGCTTCATTAATTTATTGCTTTATAAGAGTAGAGGAAGGTCATCGATACTGACATAGCTCTCCTAAAGCGACATCCCCTTATTTCTTAGAAACTAACCTTTGCACTTTATTAATACTAATAAAAACGTGATCTGTTTAGCTAATTAAAGAAGTACAAACTCATAATTCATATATTTGTGGCTTATTTCTATACCAAATCAGCTAAAAATAAATTCTATGAATCCGAGAAGAAAATTCTTACGATGTTCTTTTGCAAATTGCGTAATTAAAATAATAGTGACTGTATTATTGATAATATTATGTCATTTTAAATGTTTATAGTTTCATAAATTAGTTTTCTTTACTGAATAGGATATATCTTTATTTATAGAATAGGAGTGTGTTGGCATTATTGCCTACTATGTCAGTTTTGGAGCCCATTTTATCATTTTTGTTCATTTTGCATAACTTATGAAAAACTTAATTATTGCAAAATTGCAAACAGTATTATAAAAATTGCTTATACTATCTGATAGAAGACACTTTTTAGTTTGTATTTATGTTTTTGAAGTTGTGTTTTTACCTTTTGTTTAAGAAATATTGTCTAAAAACAAAATGGTATATTGGTATCACACAGTGACCTTCCTCTATATCTTTATAAGAGTATTTATTCAAATGTATTTATTTAAGTAGATATTCAATGAAATTATATATTTTTTGTATTCTTATATTTGATTTTCTATTAATTTTTTCAATTTCTTTTATTTTCAACAAATAAGTCCGTATACGTGACTTATTCTGTACCTTATAGCTTATGCCGCTGTTTAGAGAAATATAACGCTAAAATAAAAGAGCAAAGAAAGCGGAAGAAAAAAAACATAAGTAAATGTCATAATGGAAACTCCACGTTGGAAGATTATTGTTTCTGTTCTGTTTCATTAACTGAGCAAATGAAAATATCGAGAGTTAACTGATTTTACCAGAGTACATATATTGCCGCTGGCAACACAATCGGAAACACGCACTTACAACGTTGGTCGGCCAATAAGTATGCGACAGAACTACGTCTACAAATAAAATTGCAGCTTTTTCCAGAAATTTCTTCGTTGTATAATATTTGCTGTTGAGAGAGTAAATTTCACGGCTTATTAATAGAACGAACCGTAATTTCACTAGATATAAATCTCTCTGATATAAATGGATTCTTTGGTTGACTCAAATGCAATTTCTTAGTAGTAAAAGTTTCAATTTTTTTTTTATTCTCTTCGTAGAATATTTGGATAATTAACCTTCGACTATAGAGATAATTAATTCTGTGTATAATATATGTATACGTTTTTAATATAAAATATTAAGAACCTAGAGTTTAAAAGAGTAAAAGCATATTGTGATGTTAATGAACAACAGTGCAATATTAAGACATTATTAAAAGCAAGTATTTATTGAAATAATTACTAAATTTGTTTGAACAATTTAGCTCCATATTTCAAGTATTGAAATTCCATCCAATGACCTCCAACCGTTATTACACTAAAATCTTATAAAATATCTCACAATATAAAAAAAATATATAAACTAGAGCATAAACAACAAATATACGCATATTTTTCCATCAAGTGATTTTTATACTTGTTTATGTGTGTGTGTAAATTTATATATTTTTTAACAGTTTGCGATATTAATTAGAAAATATTATCAGAAACATCATACCTTCAAGAAAAAATATTATATTATCAAGAGAAGGCACCCAAGTGTCTCTTTTTGATGAGGTTTTAATATGTTGTTTTGTAGACGAAAATAAAGGACAAGTATTTTTTTACATGTCCTTTTAAGGTTGAAACACCTCTTAGAAAAAAATTGATTTTTTTTTTCATAGCGAATATCGTCGAAACTATGAAAGATAGAAAAAAAGTTTGATATAAAAGTTAAATGGTTTCAAGAGTACTTTAAAATAATGATTTTAAACAATTTGTTTAAATAAAAATTTTTTATTTATAAAAAGTAATTTTCAAAAATTGTTTAAAATTGTAATTATTAAGTACACTTAAAGCCATTTAACTTTTATTTTAAACATTTTTTTCTGTCTAGAATAGAATTTAATGGCTTCTTATTAGCTATGTTGTATGCTGAAGAGAAATAAATTCTATTCTATTCATTTTTTTTCTGTCTCTCTATAGTTTCAACGATATTCACTTCGAAAGAAAAAAAACCGATTTTCGTTCTAAGGGGTGTTTCATCTCTTAAAACGATAGCAACAATAGATCGAGGGCACGTATAAAAAAATATCATATCACTTATTTTCATTTACAAAACAATAACAGCTTATCAAAATCGGAGGGGAACACTTGGATCCCTTCCCTTGTAAGATATTAATTTTAATACTGAAATAATTATTTCAAGTTTTTATTATTATTCGCTGTACGCGCGATTTTACATGTAATATAATAAATGTATATAGATTAACACACATACCAGTCTTTGGTTTTAAGAGACACGTTTGTAAGAGAGAATTATTTGAAATTGGGAAAGATACACGTGAATGCACAGTAATTACAAATCCCGTAATCTCTGGCGGGATACTGCGTCAACTGACTATTATATACATTACAATATAGTTATAAAATTCAAAATCCTGATGACATCTCGACTCGCTTTTTTGTGCAACGCGAAAAAACTTTAATGAGAATAGTTTGTTTTAGACGCGTTGTGTGTATAATTATATTTCCCACACATGTAGCTTTCTTGTCTTATGTATAATATATTATACGCGTACCTACAGAAATTTAATTCCTTAGATTAAAACCAAATGGAGAAATACACATACTTTTTTATTTAGTCTTAATTTGCTCATGAACTTTTTTGTTCAGGGTATGAGAAACTGGGGTATCGGGATCACTTAACCGGAAAAAGCACTAAGGAAAAAAAATAAAAGATATGAAAAATGCGAGAAAATGAAATGAGGTTTCGGAGAGATGCAGAAGTCGTGGAAAAATATATGAAGCACGAGGAAAATTGTTATTTATGACGAGAGCTTTAATTCCCGCTTGTTCGATGAATTTTTCGAAATATACGTTACAGTCCTGGGTATTATTTTTATTATTTATTATATTATAAATTTTTAGCATTTTTAAATATTGAATTAAAGAAAGAAAAAATAGAATTAATTATATCGAACTTGAAATAATTATTTCAGTATTAAAATTAATATCTTACAAGGGAAGGGATCCAAGTGTTCCCCTCCGATTTTGATAAGCTGTTATTGTTTTGTATATTTTTATATACAGGGTGTTTCAGACTTGACGTACCACTTGCTAATGGCAGATTGCTGAAATCATTTTGAAATAAAAATTCTATTCCCAAAATGTCGAGACTATAATAATTTTTGAATTATAATTTTTGAATAATATAATTATTTAAAACTAGAGCAAATTATACCGTTTAAAATTCAGATGTGGTACAACGCAAAGTGCTGAAAGTAAAAGCTAATAGTTGTCTCTTGTTAATATCGATATAAATATTATAAAGCAGAGAGATAAAATTACTCATATTTCTAATTATTGATATTCATTATGTTAAAAAATATATTTAGCCTGGACATTATGGTATTAGAATTTTCGTCTCAAAATGACATCAGGAATCTGCCATTAGCATATATGGTGCGTCGAATCTGAAACACCTTGTGTGTACAAAAAAGAATATGATTAGGAAAGATTTATCATTATATTACTCACAATCAGTAGTAAGAATTAAATGTTAACTTTAAATTCGTGTACAGCATCAGAATATCTGAAAAAATAATATCTCGAAGAGAAGAAAGGATTGAGAAATGAAAACAAATCGCTGTAGCATCGATTTTTTTCTAGTTATTCACGATAAGTACTTGCCTATTATATTCTATAGATCCTTTTGTGAACACGAATGTATCTTTTTTGCGCGTCGGTCTTTTGTAGCATGTCTCGATTTTTGCGTCTCCATTGTGCTCTCATCTCCTCTGATTCTCTGAGCGCGATGAAAAAAAATCGACTTATAATACGTCCGTGAAAGCGCACTCATTCGTTAAAATGAAATACGTTCCAATTTTATAAATATAATCTTGATTCTATAAATATTTTACACGATGTATTGAATTTTATGCAAAAGTGATTGCAGAAAAATATCTCTATATATTACATATATTACTTTATTACAAATACTATATATTACATTACTATATATTACAAATAGAAATATTATAAATAGAAATATTATAAATGCCAATTGAATTACATATATATATTCGTACATGCACATATGTATAATATATGTATATAGAAATATCGATTTCTCTAATCATATAAAGAATATTGAAATTTTTTGTAAGATACATATGATTGCAATTACATATATCGCAGTCAATATTATGAAATCAAAATTTATGATATTCATTCCTATTCTCCTTTTGTAAAAAATACAAATATATTTTAATCTTTTAATGTAAAACTGTTTTTCAAACATAATCAATTTTTTTAAAGAAAATTATTACATGTCATTAATTACATAAAACATCATATTAATAATGCCAATTGAAAAATATTACAAATATTTTTTTTAATAATAAAAAATAAATGTTTAGTATGTTGAATTGATATTAGTAAAAAAAATTCCGAAAGATTGTATATTAAATAGATAATTTTAAGTAAAAAGTATTAAAGAGAGAAATAGTATAAAAAATAAATAAAAGAAAGGATAGAAAGATTTATTGTTGATAAACATAAAATGTGTGGTAAAATAATTCGATGATAGAAATTATTACTAAAACTTACAAAAGTTATTCTTTTTAATATACCTAATAGAAAAATAAAGATAATATTCTTTACATAAATCAAATGATATTTTTTTATCCATAAATAATCAATTAAACAACTTGTAACGTATGTATAGTATATGTAAGAAAGAATTTTAGAGTATATAAAATTCTTTGAGTATAAATACCCTTATAAATATATCATATGTATTATACATATAATAAGTGTATTTAAACTCTAGGCGATTTCCGTTAATATTCCAGTCAAAACAGTCCTTGGCCCCAAAGTCACATATACTTTACAATACAACTTATACAACATGTGTTATTCCATCGAGAGCGCACTATCTAAACTAAATAATCCTTGATCGTGGTCGGACATCGTCGCGACAAGTCATGCAACTCGACGTTAAAAATAACTGAATTGGTCAAAGCGAGCGACAATGACTTGAAACACGTATGCATGACAATATCTAATGCAGTGAAATAATTAAATGGATGATATTTAAAAAAAATATTGTTTATACTATATTTCGGTCCGATAGACAGCTCAAAGTGATCGTGGTGACTTACAGAACATGTGATTGTGACAGTGCTTATTGTACTGTGACAGAGATTCGTTTAATCAATTGCCTCACAGTTTTTGTGACTGTGCGTAGCATAGTTATCTATACTGAATCGTTTACGCGTCGAAACGATTACGGGCGAATAGAAAACTTTTGTCGGTTTTAGTTTGTCTTTGATAGTAAATATGCAGTTTGTTCAGTCAGAGCATGACCGACATAACTTTTAAACTATTTATTCTAAAAATTACATATATACTATACAATGCTACAACTTTGTATATTAACTCAGCAAACATCAACTAACAATAACATAAGTTATATACTGTTAGTTATGATTTTCCACTCAACAAATATAACTATGATATAACACACAGTATTATATCACAGTTATATTGTTGAATGAGAAATTGTAACTTATTGTAGTTATATTATTGCAGTTGATGGCTGCAAATAAATCGTCCAATCACTACCGCGTTGTCAATTATTATCTTTGAAGAACATTCGATTAAATTTTATTTTATAGCATAATCCGTTTAATAAGAGCATGAGAGGTAAACTTTTATTTCGTTACATCAAAAACTTTTGAATGAGCAAGCAGAAAGATTTTTCTCTTATGACACATTATGTGTATAAAGAATCTTACAAGTTATTGTCTGACTTTTGCTAGAGAACGACATATTTAACGATAAGTGCCGCGTAGCTAAAAGATTTAAAGCTATTTTTTTTACATGCACCTGAAAGAACCGAAAATGTTGCAGGAAGCAGTCATAAAAAAAGTTTAAGGTCTTTATAAAGTGGAAAAAGTGGTATGAAACAAATACTGTTAATAATTTTATCGCATCGGATCGCAGTAAAACATGAAAGATATGTCAAAAGTTATGCTGGCCAAGTTGTTATTGAACAGAAACATGTATCCAGATAAGAAATATATTAGATTGTAACATATCTATGTTGCTTAACATATGTCCGCATATTGACATAAGCAAATTTGTAATCGCAGTTTTTAGAGTATAATTTCTGTTACAAGTGTGATAAGGTAATGAGCTGATTAAAACAATATTTAACAAAAATTGCAGTGTCTCTCTCTCTCTCCTCTCTCTCTCTTTCTCTCTCTCTTCTCAATATTAGGTATATACTACTCAATTATACATGCGCGTGTACATACTATCATCGTACAATCACGTAAAACGTATTTTCTGTCTTCCTAAATTGGGCAATCGGGACTGGCTTTAACATCTAGATTTAGGGATTTAGAAAGTTCGCGAAGGAACCGCTTTTCGACCGTCTTTTCCTTAACGAACCGACGATAAATAATGGCATCGTGATAAAACGCGACTAGCATCTATTATTCAGTGGCAGGTCTCTGTTTTCCTCTCGATCCTCGATAAATTTCTCGACTTGAAAGTAACACGAAGCCATGAACCAAAGGTGGCGACCCGACTGGAATTTCAATGAGCGTTCACTTCGTTACTTCGGCATCTTCCGAGAGAAACTGATGCACTTTGACAGGTTAAGACTGTAAGGTGCCTTGTAAACTTGTACAGACTCATCATACGAAAGAAATAAGATATTTATGTGGGATAATTCGATACATATTGATGTTTTCGTTACTTTAACTTTAGGTATATTATGAATTATCGATTAGAAAAAAGTCAAGATATATAATATTAATAAGGGTATATATATATATAGTGCATATAATATTAAGGGTAATAATTAAGGAAAAAATTCGATACACAGTGCTTGAATGAAATCAATGAATTAATAAACAGATCGTTGAAATATCAGTATCATAATAAATTTAACTGGAAAAATCGATATAACTTTTTGGAATATTTTATAACTCTTTTTGGAATATTTTCACATGTGCACCTGAATGTGCGCAGAATGCTGTATATTATATATACACTAGGGTCTAGATACTCGCTTGGCAGCGAAGCCATTTTCGCTAAAGGCGCACGCGTTATCGCGTTATCGACGATAGCTAAAATGCCATTTTCTACGTGCTTGCATCTTGATAAAACGGTAACAACATGTTACGCGGGCGGCAACATGCAATTCCCTTCGTAAAATGATTTCCACGAAAGATCGTGATGGCCGCGACGATAGCTTAAAGCCGATAATTTTTGTCACACCGCGAAACATCACTCTCCTTCCGTTTTCATAATCGTGTGTGTATCACACGATTTATACAATTCTAACTGCATGAAGAAAGAAAAACAAATAGATAAATAAAAGAAATCTCTCGCAGCGATAAAATTGTATAGATTAAATATAGGAATAAACAAAATATAGGAAATTCTTATTCACTCTTACATTTTATCACGTTTATGTATTAAATTTGTCTATTAAGATGTATTTTCTTTTGATTTTATATATAAAATACACATTTATTATTAAGAAGGATATTGACAAGATTCTTTTACTTCATCTTCCGAAATAAGTGCAACAGTTTTTTAATCGATTTGGATAATGCTCTTTTTTGGCCGATCGCCCAAAGTGCTATTTCTTCTCTTTATTGTCCCCTCTTTTATTATCGATTTTAGCGAATGTTCACGAATGACAAGCAGACAGAAAAGAGTGTATTAAAGCCTTTAGAAGTCTGACGATCGACAGCCATCACGTATAGGGAATCTCTTGACTTGAGCCCGAAACTCTCAGAAAGTTAAATTGCTCGCAAGGAACTCCTTCCGAAATTCATAGAAAGAAATAACGAACTGAGAAAAAAGAAAGTTATGTACTTTTCTAATTTTAGATATAAACTTAAACTAAAACATGAAAAAATTGTTATAAATTGTAAATGAAAACTCGTTCGCAACTTCGTTTCGTACGTTATGAAAATAAAAAGAAATATGGCATTTAAATAAGGTTTTGTTTCGTCGATTTGTTTATAAATAAACAAATAATATATTACTAAATAAGTGAATTAAATAAATAAATTAATTCAATAAACTAATATTACTTAGCTATACAGTGCAAATAATTTTTAACTTATAATAAGCTAAACAAATTAAATTTAACTTAAATAACGATATAATAAATGTGTAATTAGATCGCTAAATCGTTAAGATAAATTAAAAGTAATTTAAAAAAGTAGAAATGATAAAATAATAATATAACAAAAAGAATAAAATAGAACAGAAAATCATATGGTATATGTAGTAGGTACAGTAATAAAATAACAAAATAATAAAATATAATGTAATATTAAGTATAAAAGATTTATATCAGAAGAGATAACATCAATAGTGTTTCCATATGGATATCTTCTTTTATTTTTGATACGATTTTCGATATGAGAAAGCGAGATTGGTAGATACTAGAGATGTAAAATTGTCCATATATCTTTAATCCGAGATTAACTTTTTATACGAGAAGCAGTTACTATAAAAATTTTCACTCACCTGAAGCTTCTCGAGGGAAGAGTATCTTCTATATTCTACCATAAATTCTAATTTTTTCGCTCTCAATTCTTGATATATTGTCAACAAAGTCATATCGTAAAAAAATATAAAACTGTTCGAATCTAAAGCAAATAAATTGCCACACCATGTGCATGAAAGCACTTTGACGTATAAAACGAAATCTTTCGATCTGTCAAAATAGATCATTTACGCGAGTAAGTTTTTCTTCAATTCGTTATTTAGATGAAATTTTATTCCTGTTATAATATCTGATGTAAAAATCTCTTACAGCAGCAGAGAAAATGATGTATTATATATTTCAAACCTTATTAATTCATTTTAATAAAAAAATTATTTTATAAGAGATTTTTCATAAAAATCTTTTTATTATTTTATTAGAAAGATAGTTCGGACAAAGAAACATAGAAATTTGTAAGAAACTGGCAGTTGCAGATTAGTTTGTTAATGAAACCGAAAGATAAAATTTAAACATTTATAAATTATAAAAAAGATGGAATTTAATTATATTGATTATATATTATAAGAAACATGTGTGTGTGTGGGTGTGTGTGGGAAAATAGAAAGTTGCTATTATAAGAATTTTCGATAAATATGTCACTTGCTAATGAGTACCGCGTTAATCTTGCACTTAATGTCTGCTATCGTCGAGCAAATCTATTTCGGACTAAGTGCACCATTATGGAGCTGCATAATACGACACAATGTACGTGCTGTAGCATCCGTTAAGTTTTAATTAACAGGCGAGAGCGCGGATAATGCGTTCCTGCAAGACGAAGTATTTCCGGTTCACTTCGTATACTTTTATTTTTCATTATATCGAGGAGGAGAGCTCGTACGAATAATCGATATGTACTCCCGCAGATGCTATTAGAACTTCGTGCGATGCACATAAGTCGATGAATTAAACCGAGCATAAATAATATACATTATGTATGTATTTATTACAATTATGTATATATTTATATAAAATTAAATCATCATTTCATTAATTGAACATTCAGAAATTTTTTTCTGTCTTTATTTAGGGGGGATTATTAGCGTTTCAGAATGATTGTGTTGAAAGTCCGAAAATTATCGGCGCGCAATCACATCTGGAATAAATTGATTTAAGGAATATATAATGTATTATTCGAAACATTGAACTTTGACGTTCATGGCGTTCTTTATCGTATTTGATGTATTCAGAAATTTATTTAATACGTTCTGAAATAGCATAATGTAATTACTAGCATTTTTTCCCAAATTGTGTGTGTTTACTTATCTGTACATATATATTGTAATCGATTGTAATATAGTATATGTATTTGTAATTACGCTGTTCAACAAAACATTTTGCGAGCACAAGAACAAGAAGTATTGGAGAAATTTTATTGCAATTAAAATTAGATGTAACGATTTTCAATTTTTAAAAGAAGTTTGTTGTATCTATTATGATTAAAAAGATATTCATGATTAATATAGATCCACACGATTAATATAAATTGCACAAAAAAATGGATTACTTAATTTAGTTCCATTTTTATTGTTCCTTTATTTAATTTCCTCTAGCAAAAATAAAACGATCAAAAACAACTTTTTCTTTGCAAAATTATTGGATATATTATACCTGTCTCTCAAACGATGTTATTCATGATATAAAGAAAGATGCGTAAACATAGTATAGTCTGCTAAACTTCTAACGTAATTTCAGTACTCTAGCTCTATCTCGAAACTTGAGGTTGTAGGTCACTGCTTGCAGGTAAACAATATAGGTTTAAAACAACTTTGACAAGAGTTATGCAAATTGCAGCGACGTATTTTGAGTTAGTAATGTCTCTACACTGTCTATAAATATAAAAGAAAAATTTCAATAAATTGGCAGTACATTTTAATTTTCTAATTATGATAAATAAAAGAATTTACAATCGCTTTCTCTTATTGCTTTTAAATGAAAATGATTAAATATTGTGTTAAATGGTGCAAATACTTTTTAATTATACTCCATTAAGTTTTATTACATGCTTAATCACATTTGTTGTTATTAATTTATCAGATGATAATACCGGATATAATAAGAAATTTTTTAATAATTCAATAAAATCAATCACAATTATAATAGCATTAATTATGATTAGAATATTTACATATTTCTTTGTTCTAAACACACTTCCTCATTTTAATTAAAATTACAATATGTAGTAATACCTTTTATAATAGTGTGTGTATTTAAAGTATATCGTGGAATATCGATGTGTCCTAAATTTCTGGATTCTTCTTGGCAGAAAAAAAGTTACGAAATTTTTAGGAACTAGGAAATTCTAAAATTTCTATATTCTGAAGTGGATAAATGTCAACGGATTCGTCCGATTCCGGCAGTTTTTATCGCCGGAGGTTTTTTCGACATCACTAGGATGAGAAAAGCAAGTTCCGGCTAAATTTAATTGCCGTCAATAAATCATTCCCTGTCGTTGGATCGCGTCGAAACGGAACGCGTTTTATATACAAACGATAGCTTTATTTTTTTTTTGTTATCTTGAGCATCGCGATTGTAGAAGGTACATCGTTTGTAGAAAGTGTGATAGAAAACAAAGATGAAGAGGAAGCGATGCAAAGAGTCGTAATTGAATTTCTTCGATTTTCTCGTTTTCGGTTGTTCTGGCCTCAATTTTAAATTCCGCGAAAATTTATACGACGGCATTTATATGAAATCCATCCGGAAATGAGATACCGTAGAGAATTCTGTGAAAATGGCTGCGATTCTCTAATTGGTTTAAGTTTCGCGATTTATTATTATACTGGATTCATTGTGTGACCGAGCTACCGAAATAACTAGAAATTCATATTTAAACGGAACCAGATCAATAATTTAAAGAAATAAATTAATGAGCCTAATATACAAAAAGAAATAAATTAATGAGCCTAATAATACAATAAAACAAGAAACTGAATAAAAATGACTAGTATCAACTTGATAGAAATGATTAATAAAAACATAATTTTTCAAATAAAAATGTTTTTTATCGCTATAGAGATCGGTTTCAAACGTGGTTTTCTCCACGTAGGCGAGTTTTATTTGGACTGTTCTTCTTTAGCGAAGATTAAGTTAACTCGCGGATTAAAGCTACTGCGAATTACAACGAAGCGTTTTAAATCGCCGTGGCAATCCCGAATCCGTTTCTCCTTGGGATGAACTCGTTACGCAATTCCGCGCTTGACACACCGCCATTAATCTAACCGTGGCCCGTTCCATAGTGTAACCAGATCCAAGAGGATTTCAGGTGCAGACATGACCATCTATTCTCTGGTCGTGAATCACATCCCGGTGTTTCGAATGAAAATGAGGATTCATCAGACTGAGACAAATGTTGTAAATAAACGTTTCTCTTACATGCAATATTAATCCTCGTTCCCGCGATTATTTCGCTAGACGTAATTCACACAATTTTAATCGTTTTAATAACTTTATCATTTTAAGTAGTAAAATGAAAAGCAAATTATAGCTGCGGCGCCTACGGTTTCATTAAATGCTAAAATACATCTTCAATTAATCCTGCAAATGTGCAGTATTTAAAAAAAATCGTGCAATGTATTATTAGTCTCCTGCCATATTGTCTTTTTATTCAAGACAGATACAATTTGCAGTAACATTCTATAATTTCTACAATCGGAAAATATGTCCTACGGTTTCTATATGACATATTCAACTGTAACAGCGATATTGTCATATGTTTTGAGACAATGTATTCGAGACAAGATATCCATTCTTGATTCTCGTCTCTTCCGCCAGTAGGACGAGACAAAGCGGAGTTTTCGTTGTCGTCGACACAATGTGTCCATGAAAGAACATGGTTGTAATCATAGAATAGCGGCCTCGTTTTAAAGTTCCATTCGTTTCTTAATCGTGAAACTTGAACCATATTTTCTGACAAACGCATTATGCAGGGGAAAGATTATCATAAGGTAAAACTGCAATATCTAATTGTACCATGAAAAATTTGTAGAAAATTTTTTTGACGATTTCTTCTATTTACTAATTTCTCGATAAGATTTTGAGTTTTTTAAATTTATTATTTATTTAGTTTATATAGTTTATATCCTTTAATTTATTTTAATATCTCTAACTGTGTGAATTGCAAATCCTATTAATAATAAATAAAATTGATAAAACGTCTGTCTCCCATGCATTATAAAAAAATATAAAAATAAATAAGATATAAAATAAGTAATGTCATTAAATTCAGAAGTCGACGTCATAAAATTAAAATATTCATTTTATGTAAATCTAAAAGTTTATTGAAAATATTTAATTTATGTAAATCTGGAGTTTTATTAAAAATACCTAATAATCTTTTATTAAGAAAATATAATAAATTTATATTATAATCGTAAAAATAAAAGTCCGAGAAAAAGCATATTGTATAAATATGAGTTACACGGGCTTATCGATGACAAGCTTTACATCACTGGTACATACAAGCTTTTATCACTCCTATTAATCGCGCGTAATTATTACACTCATGACGAATGCAATGTATCTCACATTATATTACCAGGAAATTCATTGTGAATACCATCGCGATTATAGATTATTCATGCAAGGAGTTTAGTTACAGTTAGATTTATATACTTTTAATAATATTATATAATAATATAATTGATTAAAATTTTGAATAATTAAAAAAAAATTAATTCGATTATAATCAATAAGGAAAGTATATAATTTTTTATTTAGTATTTGTGAACATGTGTGATCGACGAAATTCTCAAGTATCCATGAACTGTCACACATATCGCGAATATACCACAATTATATTTATCATTACGTGGTATGATTTACAGGAAGTGTTATATTGAAAAAGTGTTTACCATCCACCTTTAATATTCTGTTTCTAGAAGTTCCATTTCTTTGTAAGATCTTTCGAATTGACGACAGAAGAAGAGAGAGAGAAATAAAAATGGCTCTTTTAGTGGCTCGAAATTGAACTTTCCAGGATTATCTAGCAGTTTTTCTGGCGTTAATTTAAAAGATTATTACTTACTTCGTGACCCATCTACCTTGTCACTTTCATTACTCCTCACTTTTCTCTGTCTCCACCATTAAAAGGATACGAACTTGCAAAGGACGACAGCTTGCACGGAAATATCCCGGAAGGAAAGTGGCCTGGCCATTCGAAATCGACATTTGATGATTAGATTATATTATATTTTTTCTCGATAGATTTTTGATTATTTTAGATCACGAACTACGAACATCAGGATATAATATTTTGTGCATTTTTCAAGGAAACTATAATTAAATCAAACAATAAATAAAATTAGAAAATAATAAACGCTCTTTTAAAGGGATTACATATGTTAATCATTATTATCAATTAATATGTTATGAAAAATATATATACCTTTAAAAATATCTCTTTAAAAAAAGGCTTTGTATTAATTAATTATTATATGTATTTTATGTTCTTAGAGAAGTTATATTTATTCCAAACTCATCTATCTATCTGTCTAACATGTAAAAATAAATTTCTTATCGAATTTCTGGTTCTCTTCCTCTGTTTCCTTCTTTTATTTTTAAGAAATTCATAAATTGAATAAAAACTTTATTCTTGCTTATCAGTTTTCTCGTCACGATGCCCTGCATTGTTCATTTCAACGACGAAACTTTCCTCTTAGTCCAATGTTTCGAGTTGTAACTGCAGTAGTTGCGGCCACTATAACGGAGCACATAGTGTTCACAACTATATGCAGTCTGATGACGAAAAGAAATTAAGTTAGACATATTAATTCAAATTTCTCGCTTAGTAATTTTGAACAATCAACCAATAAAGTTGTTAATAACGATCATTTTTAAAAATTAATATTAAACTCTAATTTTTCACCTGCAGAAAATTTTTTATTATTTCTTTCTCTCTCTATCTCTTTCAATCATTATTATTATTTTTATTATATCTTGAAATTTGTGTCAAAAAATTAAATTCTTAGTTTTAAAAGCTCTAAAAGTTGAAATATTCTCTTAAATTTTGTAGGATTATATATTGAAATAATTAACATTAAAAAGTAAGTGCTTATAAAATCATAAATTAAAAGTTGTAGATGAGATGATAAATAAAGGTTACTTCAATTAATATTAATTTGAATACATACTAATGTATATAGAATCTATAGACATAGCGCGCGCGTGCGCGCATACATACGCGCGCACACAAAACACGAAACACACACACACACACACACACACACACTTATAAATTTAATTACTTGAAACTTAATTTTTAAATTTAACTCTGTTATAAGCTTAATTTCAAAAGACAAAATTTCTTGATATTTTCTTTGAGAAACAACCAACTATAAATCGAGGAAATTCATATAGAAAGAATACGTTTTATGTATACATGTATAATCTCAGTTTCTGCAAAGTTTACAAGGAAGACGCTAGAAATCGATCGGAATATCAACTGCCGTATCTACTAGCCGTAAGTAGAAGAGACGCGACTGTGGTCAGACACGCACGACGTCAGCTGCCACTCGATAATAACACGTGTCATGAAGAGTTCGCCAATTTTGCCCGTGATGCATGAGATTAGCGTGATTGAGTTTGATCGACATCAAGTGTAACTGATGACTATTATAGCGGCTTTTCGATCTTGCAGATCACATATGTTTATTCATTTTTATATAATATATATCTCCTCTCATGTCTTCTATTAAGAAACGTTTATTAACGTTTCATTAACCGATTTAATTCTTTTAGGGAAAAAAAAGTATATGTAATTAAAATTTTTAATTTAAAACTTTTAATTTATAATCTCTTTTTATATCAGATTTTATCTTGAAATCTTAAACGCTTAAAATTTTAATTTGGAGTTTAGTGTATAATTGACACGCTGTCAGTGTTTTTATATTAAAAATCGATTTATTCCATTATTACTTCAAACCAGTATTACTTCAAACAAATATTTGCTAATTTATAAATATTTTTTCTAAAATATTTTAATACTTTAGTATGATCTATTTTTAATACTTTACTATGATCTGTTTTTAATACTTTAATTTTGAGTTATTTCTTGTGTCAAACTGCCTCTCTGATAAAATTAAATGCGCACCAAGAAATGCAAATACATTTTTATTATTGATTTTGAATTTCAAGCGATTTTTCTCGTAGTTCTTTCGGTAAATCATTGTCTTTGTACAGCTTTTTTCCGGAATAGAAAGAAGACAGGAAAATGCAAATGTACTCACTCTCTTTGATATGCTAAAATTAAGAAATCGTCACGAAAGAAATCTTGCACATCTTTAAATCAGACCCCTTTTGAATTACTTTTTGAATAGCGAGCCAATGAAGTTCATCATCAATCAGAGCAACCTGTGCAAATTGCCTTTTGACGTTCATCGTCAAAAGAATTATCGAAGTTTTTTCCGCACGCGCGGGACGCGTTTTAGCTTAAACCTTCGCTTAATTGAGTTTTAGACATCGTCGTCTACATTGTAATCAAACGCCTCTGTGTGTTCGAAGACTGAGATGCAGTTCCATTATCGAATGTCAAAATTCTTTCTAATATAAAATATACAGGGGAAGGTGGTGTACCTTTGACCAATTTTGACATTTTTTCTTGTGCAAGTTGTATTTTGATGTTTAAAAATTCCAAAAAATTCAAATATATTTTTTGAAGTGTTAACAGTAAGTTAAATCTATATATTTTTTATAGATTTAAATTGTTATGTTTTGTACATCTTTTTTTACAATAGAAAAAAATCGAATTTTGGTCAAAGGTACAACATCCATCCTCCGACCAGGGAGAGTTGTACCTTTAACCAATGTATAAAATGTATGTATAAAGATAGGATATTCAACAAAAGTTTAATTTTATTTATATTTTTATATTTTTAATGTCTTTTTACACCATATACAACTTTATGTATAAAATATATAAAAATAAATTTTGCCATACAAAGACGCGATTTTCGTTTTTGCATGAAACGATTGAATCTGGTAAAAATAGTGTCCTTCGTTCATTTCATTCAAAATCGCGTCTAATGAGCATAATTTTATTAATATTGGAGGTGAGATAGCTAAACTAAATGATTATCCGACGTCGTATTGACTGGTCAAAGGTACAATATCAGTTACTGGTTAAAGGTACAACGCTTGCTCACTTTCTATTTGTTATTACTTTTATAAATTATATTAATAGGTTAAGATTGACAGTATTAAGTTTTAAATAATTTTTTTTGAATATCTATTTAACATTTTAGGTAATTCCAACATAAGACAGAATACATATACCTACAACATTTTATGAGATAAAAAACCTCTTGAAATTACTTCATTCGAACGCTTGAAAACAATAAATGATTTTTCATAGGAGTATAACTCTATTTATTGTTATAATTAGGGTAACTCCGGCAAATACGCCGCGCTGGGATTTACGCCACAGAAGTCAGAAAAAATAGAAAGAGTGCGGGTAATTTTCCCGCAACTACTCTGTTACATGCCTTTATATTATTGATTTTTATTGATTATTATATTATAGTATTGTGTTATGATTTCAGCTTCTTACTGTTAATATTAATGAAATTATTGTGAGTTGAATCGATTTGTCACTGTAATAAGTAGCGCCATCATAAGCTATAATCTACATAAAATGATTACTGTATGGCGTGTAAAAGACTTAGTGATTATTTCGTGATACATACGTGTAGAGGAATAGTAAAGCATGTTTTATAACAAAATACAAGTGCTTTGCTTTCGTATTCTTTGTTTAGTTTGTTGTCTTGTATATCCCACCTGTTTAGGATATACGGCATTTTTAGCGGACGGGATTTATGCCCAAAGCATACAAAGTGCGCAGATTGAATTCACTAAATGCAATAAATATATTACATGAAATATGTACCTCATGTCATAACACTTGTAATATATGTAAGAAGATTGTAATTATTATTTATTACTTCATATACATATTTATCATTCTTATTCCTTAATAAAACTTTATAAATGCATTTTATAAGTTACTGTGTCATTTAATTTGTAAATTTTTCATGAGCCATATCCCCCTCTCCCCTATGAGTAGTCATATATCCCACTCTTATGGGATATACGACAAAAATGCAAGGATTTCAAAAAGTTCATTTCTTAATACGAAAAATAAATATATATTTCGAATTTCTAATATTTTTTTCATAATAGTAGACAGTATAAAGTTTTTACTGATATAGTTCGTTTACTTTAAACATAATAAATAATACGTAATAAATTAAGTTTTTGATAGGTATGGCGTATATACCGGAGTTATCCTATAAGTTATAAAACACCTTTGGTAGTCGTACTACAAACTACATATTTTTACTTTTAAAAATATCCAATAAATTTTTTATAAATTCAAATGGTTAAAAGTACAACCGGTCAAAGGAATGTTCCCCTACTCTCTCATTTCATTATTACTCTGTAAAAATATAGAATTTCTTTTATTATATAATTTTATTATTACGTATGTAATGTAAATATCCTTTTCATCAATAATATTTTTAATAACAAATTATATTAAACTGGTATTGATATAACAAACTCTGGAAGATTCTCGATTTAAAATTAAATTTGAACCTCATTGTGATTTTCATGCATTTCAACCGTTCTTTTATTATTCTAATTTTCCATTAAAGAAAAGTAATTTTCAAACTGTTATTCGCACATCACAATGAAAAATATGGGTATGTATATATTCCCAAGAATGCGAAGTTGGGAAGATAATCTTTCGTGGGTCAAACTTTCAATTGTAATAAAAATTCGAGTCCTGAAGATTTGCTTTCCATACAATTCACCCCATTTTCAATTCGAATCAGCGGCGGACTGCTTCTAGCCATTGAATACCAGTCATTATTTCCTCTTGCTTTCCTAGTGCTTGGAATATATACTCACGTTCTTCCTCGCCTCGGAATTGGTGGTGGAATCGTTTTAGCAATTCCGATGTCGCTTGCCAATTTCCAAGCTCATGCGGTTATCCGCTCCCTCTTCGTTGAAGAAAAGCTCATTGATGACTACTCTTTCCTCAATGAGTCCCGCTAGACGCATTTATGAGTCTCGAGAAGTGGAAGAAATGCGCCACTTTAAAAGAAACTGACGGTAGTATTGTGGTGTTTAAACATACTATTAAACTGATGATGAAATTCGCAATAACATCAACATAACGCTATATATATTTCGTAGTATGTATAGACATTATCTATCAAATAAATAAATAAATAAATTAAAATAGATATCTATAAATTTAAGTGAAAATAATAATGATTTTGCTTAACCGTTTTTTATTATTATAGTATTTAAATTTTCCGTCTATATATTTCATTCATCAGTTTCATTTTTCATGTTACGAGAGTGAATCAAATATAAACCGGAATTATTTTTGTACGCGCCGTGAGGTGAACGGAGAAGGGTGCGGCTTCTAAGCGTTATAGGTAGGGATGCCTGAAGGAGATTCCCCCTTAAGAGACTTCACACTATCGCTCCTTTAGTCAGTATCACGATTTCAGAGCAAGAGGTACTCTTATCCGTTGCGCAACGGATTATTATCAAGTTTTTTACGACAGAGAGCGTAAAACCGTCCGAAATTTTGAGAATGCTTAAGTCATAGTTCGGGCATAACACTCTTAAAGAGACTCAAGTGTACGCATGGCACAAACAATTTTTAGAAGGACGAGAAGCAATTGAAAATTAAGGTCGCCGACGGTCGGCTTTCAGTTGGAAAGGTTCTTGCAACTATATTTTTTTATTTCAAAGGAGTTTTGCACATCGATTTTCTCCACGAACGTTGTACTGTGAACGCCGCATACTACTGCTAACTTTTGAACGAAACAAAACTCGCATATTGTCGGAAAAGATGCGAATTTCCATTATGAAACGTTATCCTGCTGCACGACAATACTCGGATCTATACAGCTGCCTAAACTCGACAAAAAATTAAGGATTTGTTCTGAACTACACTGGAACACCCTCCCTATAGTCCGTCCTGCGATTATCATTTATTTGGATCACTAAAAGAAGCACTTGGAGGACAAAGATTTGATGACGATGTTGCTATTGAAACGTTCGTGCGCGATTAGCTGGTGTCACAACCACCTTCATTTTTCGATAGCGGGATCAAAAAACTATCTATCCGTTGGGAAAAATGTGGTTTTAAGTCCGGAGATTATGTAGAGAAATAACTATGTATGTTTGTATTTTTATGGTGCTTCAATAAATTTAAAAAAAATAAAAATAAATCCGGTTTATATATTTGATTCACCCTCGTATATTAATTATTTTATTTTCCCTTTTATGTTACTACATAAAAAACCATTGTTTCTCCTTTTAATATTTTGGATTATCAATTGCGATCGGTTAGTGATGCGACTTTATCAATTATGAATAATGTCTTTAATATTTAATGATCTTAAACTCGTATCAAACGATTATCGAAGTTCAATTACGCGCGGTCGTTGCTAATGGCAACGGTGAAGATTGCAGCTACGATAATATGAAGTGTTCGTTATCGGACACTTTAACAGTAATTATCATTAGACTAAGCTGCACTAACCCTACTAACAACTAGACCACTCATCATATATTTCGTATAAATTATAATTGATAGTATAATCAATCGCAAAATTTTAATCAAATTTTAAGTATAATACTAATAATTATTGACTAGCGTGTCGTTGAAAATTAATTTCCTTGTTCTTCTGAGAAAATTATTTTTGACTCATACGCGTGAGATTTTCTAATTTATTACAAATTTTTTTGTCATAAATTTATTTGTAAAACTAAAATTATAAATTGTACAAAAACATTTAACGAAACTATTTAAAAGGATAGAGCTCTCTTTCTTGGAAGAAGTTTTGTACGAAAGAAAAAATATGTTACGCAACACTATCAAAGTATATTGTTTTTCTTTAGTATGTTAATTAAAACTTTTTGCGGTAATGTTTTCTTTTATCATTTTTTTCACAGATTATCATAAAAAGCATAAGTTATGCAAATATTATATTTTTCTTCCGTCTACTGCAGTAAGTTTTGAAACAAAACATGGCAAAATCTGCTTATTACATATGATTATACACATACACACACACACACACACACACACGCACTGTAGGCAGGTAATTACACTATAGTCCAAACAAGCCGCATGAGATTTCCAGACGGCCTACTTTGCCATCACGAGCTAAAGTCCTCGGGCTAATATCAATTCACCATGTGTGTTTGTGTGGGATTTCGTCGAGATGTGTACTGGAGGCTAGCAGCGAAAGTAGGTTACGCGCGCCGTGAAGATTTGTTGAAAAGAATTGCAAATAGCACATGCGGAATAAATAGTCGTGTGTGTGTTTAAAAAGGGGACGACGCGATGCTCAGTTTGCGACGCACTTGTTTAAATCGGGATGAGCCTTCGTTCCGGAAGATCTCGAAACATCACCGAACTGTTCCGAAGATTGACTATTGACTAAAATACTGACGCGGTATATTCCCAGGGTGATAAAACTTAACGTAACAACGCAATAATCAGCTCTTACGTTCGGATTATTACCTCAAATATTGACTTGATAATCGTATTATAATTAAAGAATAAGTAACATGACATAATTTATAATAGTAAATAAGAAAAGAAACATTCGAGAGTAAAGGAATTAATATGCAAAAAGATAAGAGACAATTAATAAAAGAAATGATTAATTAACAAAAAATATAAAAAATTATATTTATCATATTTATAATTTTGTTTCGAGATACATATTTTGGTTATTTTTAATATTAATAATTACATTAGCTCAATTATTACTTTAGCAATACTTTAAACTTTTATAGATTCTATTCACTTTAGACAAATAGATTCTTTTTCCAAAATCGACTAAAATAATCCAATAGATAAAAAATTTATATAGCGGTTCCTTTACTTTTCATCACCAATGATAAAATGCCAGATGTTTTCCATGATGCGCAATATCATTCTCCTTTTATAACATTTTTGAAGTGGAAGTTAAATTTTCTTTCACTCATTTTCTTCTTTACTGATTTTTTACTTAAAAATCTTAAATCTGATTCAATCGGTTACTTATTTTCACGAAAAAAAAAAAAAAAATGAACATTCATATCAAAGAGAACTTGTAATCTAATCTTCAAAAAGTTCCGAAAAGTAAGTCGAGTTAGTTCAAAGCAAAGGATGAAGAAAGCTTTCACCCTAACTTTTTCACTGTGTGAACTTATAGCTTATCGAATTGTATCGAATGCGAGCTTCCTTAGTGAGATCCCCATGAATTCGTTATTGTGCGTACATTTGACGAATCAGAAATATTGGGTGTACCAAAACCTCTGGACAATTTTTTTAGAGTCTGAGATTGTTAGAAAAAAGTGAATAAAAATAAGATTACTTTTATGAAGAATTAAAAATAGAAGTTATTTCGAATATAGGAAGTCCAGTGAAGTAATATCTTCGTGTGGTATAAGATGGGTAACGCTAAAATCACTTTATATATACCTATATATATAACAACAACGACGCGCGCGAGAGAGAGAAAAAGAGAGAGAGAGAGTTGTTTTATAAAAAAGATATGTAGCTGCATATTACAAATTGCATATTTTTTTTTAAAGATGTATTGTAGCACTTATCTAGTCAAATGACCATCTGCATTCGATAAATTTCAAGATAATTAAATAATTGTTATTAAATTACAGGATGATTTCTGAACGTAACTATCATATTTAATTCTTAGTTTACTATTTATTTCTAAACAAATTCTTAGCTAATTTTGAAGGAATTAATTTACAAAATAAGGCATAAAAGCTCTCTTGATTTCAATAGCAACCTAAATTTGCATTCTTAATCATTCTTTTATCGGCAGTATTTGAAAGATACTATGTGTCTAATATAATACATTATTTTATATATAATATTAAAATATATCACCACATTACTTCTTTAAAAGAAGAGTTATATTGTTGTAAAGACTAAATTATATTATGAATAAAATTTGGCATCATTACACAAAATAATGAGGTTTATCAGCCTGACTTGTAATCGGTATTGATTGATACAGCACTCTCTTGCATTAAATTGTACAAAGCCGGTTCTTCGCTAATAATATTGTCTTCAATCTGCTCAAATGGTTATATGACAAGGTCACTTGATCTACTATCTATTACAAACCTCAACTACAAATGAAGAGGTTATACAAATGAAGACGTTATATGTTTAAAGATACATTCATGTTGCGCGCTCATTCATTGTGCCATGTTTCCAAAGTCTAGTCCAAATAAGAAGACAAATATCAACAGAAATCACATTTTCTCAAAATTCAGATATTTGATATTAATTTTTTCCTATATTATGTGGTGAACTCGTTTTATTTTATAATTTATGTATTTGTCGAACCTTTTAGTTTACATTAATATGTTTTTTATTTTGCTCTTGTTATTATAAGAGATATTGTGAAGAAAAACAGCCATTGTATTTCAACAGCACTGATTTCTCTTATAAGGATAAGCATATTTTATAATAATTTTCTTGAAAACAGTACGGTAAATCGACTTAAAATTTTACATATAGGAATAAAATACATTAGAGTATCTTAGCAAAATATTATAGCAATGGTGTTATCTTCGAAATTCTGACATACATCTTTAAAGCAATTATGAATTTTCATTACATCGGTAAATTAGTTTCATAATTCTGTGCATAAAAGTGTTAAGGTACAGTTATCAAAATGTGACCTTGAAAAATTAATTCGCATACACATATATGATGCTGTCGGAGTCCTCATATTCGAAATAGCTCCTGTCTTTAATCCTTCGTAACATGGCTAAAAAGTAAGGTATTCAAATAAAAAAAATGCATTTTAGAGGGGGTGAACAATACATTCATAACTTCTGATCAAAATTTCAAGATAACGTTAACCTTTATAAAAAAATGTCAAATATCTCACTAAAAAAACCATTTTTTACATATTAAACCTTAATTATCTTGGAAATCTGACGTGCTAGAATTTTTTCGCTTGCGGCATCGTTTTCAGCATCCAAAAATCTATAAGAGACATCTGGTCCAAAGTAATTTTTTGCTGTAAACTAGTGTTATCTTAAATGATATATTCTTATTGTTAGATATGTAGATATTTCATATTTATATGAAAATATATATATATATAAATATATATATAATATATCTCACAGTATTTTTTAATATCATAATTATATTTTCATTATACTTTTTGTTTGTTTTTTTCACGAAAATTTATATCTTTCTGTTTGATTATACCATGATTTATCAGATAAGCTACACATATTTTTCAATTGTGCTACCAATTGTTTTTTTTATGAAATTTTTTCCGTTTGCCGCTGCTGTATAAATATATACCTTAGAATATTTACAGGGAAGTTATAAAACTCCACTCTATACTCTAAAGTTTGGAAATAGCTTTAGATATTAAAAGAAAAAAAGAAAAGTAGGTAGAACATAAATTCAATTATTTTTAGAGGCGACTACTTTTATACAAAAAAATTTTTTAATTCTTTTAGGAGATGGATGGAACTTAAAAATTTTTAATGGAAAAGTTGAGTTATACTTTATTTTAAAGATCTAATTTTAAAACATTAGGTATATGCAAACTGTAGATTGTTATGATGTCTCTACTTCTTTAATTACAAGGATATAAAGTTTAAAAATAGCTTTTTAAAAGGTTTTTAAAAAGTTTTTTTTGGCATAAAAGCAGCAATCTTTCTTTCTAAAAATAATCTGAACCCACATTTCATTTTTTATCTAAAGCCGTTTCCAAGATCCAGAGTATAGGACAGGATTTTATAACCACCCCATATATGTTCTGAGCCGTATACTTCGTTTTCCTTGCTTCACAATAACAAGTTTCATTCGTCTGCTTCGTTTTCACGACCGACCGACTGATTTTTCATTCTATGACCTGTGTGTATGCTGTACATAACATATTTATATTTTATGTATACGTGTACATAAAGTACACACAGTCTCCGTTTTCTTTCTCTTATATCAAGAAAATTATGTTTTATCGATATCCATTTTTTATATTGTAAATATAATATAAATATTAATTTATATATCGTCGTTTTACTACCTAATAATTTTGAACGTTGTCATCAACAAAAATTTGCATTAAGAAATATAGCCTTTTTCAAAGAACACTTTTTATTAAAAAATTTCAAAATTATATTAACTAATTTTATTAAAAAATTTAAAAATTATAAAACACAATCGAGGAAAAATTTAAGTTTCAAGGAGAGGCATTACCGTTTTCTTTTAGAAACTCAAATATGATTCAATTGAAAAGCGACTTTATTTAACTATTTTACAATTGCTTTATACGGCTATTTTATATACTCACTGTTAAAAATTTAATGAAATTTAATATACTTTTAATTTACACAACTTGAACTTAATTTCATGACATTACATTAAATTTAATGTATTTATAATTGAAAAGTATATTTGTGTACATGTATTATACATAAAATTTAATGTATTTTTCATGAAAGAAATTTTCATTTTTAAGAAATTTAATGTACACGTTCATTACATTTAAGTAACTACTGTAACTTAATTTTCAATTAAATCAATTATCACTTACAATTTCGTTCATAATCACAAGCTTCATTTACGTGTAAAGGAAGTTCGTCGTCACATTTCTAACATTGGTGTGTATATATATATATATATAATATGTACATTATATATATACATATTTATATGTATATGATATACTTATGTCTTATTCTCGTGCCTCATACATATTATACAATTATAGAAGTACGTATAAATAATTATTACTTATAGTATAATATTTTTCTCTAGAAAGAAGAAATCGATTTTTGTTACATACATAGATTAATTAAAGACGACTTTTACTATTAGCTTTTACCTTATATCTATTTTATAACGGGAGATTAAAATACATTCACGGTCTGCTTGTTAAACATTCATTTAATGTAACTGCATAAGACGGACGATAAATGATCTTGCCATGGTAATCTTACGAAGGATATTTCACCACCGTTATCGCTATTGGCGGTCTTATTTCACGCAAATTACGATCGGACTATCCTTATTGCAGCGAAATACCGCGCATAACTATGCAGCAGCTAAATGTATCTATATTCTAAATCGAGCGTAATGCAGCTGCAAATCTCGATTTAATGAAGACAAATATACTGTGCTATGTTTAAGTGGAACCGTGAATTAATTTCGATTATAAGTTTTCAAATTGGCATCTAGCGGTGTTTTTAAAATATAATCCATAAAAGAGTCAATGTAAAATAAAGAAAATAAGACAATAATAAGATTAAATAAGAAATTAAACATTAACATTAGAGTTAAATAATAATAATGAAATTGTTATAATAATTCTTGAAACTGAGATACGCATATTCCGACGCTTTGACAATGTCTAAAATTTTATAGTCAACCAAGTTTAAATGTGATAAAAATCTCAAATTTTGTGAAGACGGTAAATATTTTTATCGACAAGAATGTCATGATTGTTTATTTGATAGAATCTCAGAAGTTTCCAATTTCTTTGTGCTCGTGTAATATCTAATTTAGCTTCAGCCAATGCTTTCCACGTTCTCCTTATGCCGTAGCGAGTGTTTATGAAAAAAAAGCTTAGTCAAGAAACATCTTCCAAGTTTGCTCCTGTTTCAAGAACGAGCGTAACTTGGAACGCAAGTTCGCAACTGAAATACAAGGTTCGTGTGATATTCTTTTTGTTAAAAGCCGTGGTTGCCGAGGTTGGTGAAGTAATATGGAAGTAATATCGAAGCTCTTCAGTTGATCTCGAACTTTTTAATTGAACTAGCTTATATAAACAGTTTATCAGGTTACGAGATTGACCTAGGATTTATTTTTTAATAAACAAACAAAAATTTAAATTTATCTTGTAGGCTACGATTATAAAAAAAATTGTGTACTGTGCTTATTGCAATTACTCACACCTATTGTAATTATTTATGTTGATCGAGAGATAATTTTACAACTTACATGATATAAATGTATTTATATTGTGTGAGATTTTCTCTTTTCTTTTTAAATATATAAATCAAGATATTAATATCTACGCGATATCTAAGCTGATGCATATCGAGATAAAGCGGTGAACTACCAAAGTTTAATTGCATTTGCCTCCAGTAATAAGGGAAACTTATTTGTAAACTACTCATTTATAAACTACTTATTTAGGATATACTAATTAGTAATTCAAAGTTTGATAACTTTGATATTCCCTATTTTATTCGTAATTGCGTCACGGATATAATCAGAATTTTTATTACGAATACAAAATCTTTTTTATAAACGTAATCTTTCTCTCTCTCTCTCTCTCTTCTCTTTCTTTGTTATCTCTCTACTTATAAGATTCAAAAGATTAGATGATGATTATATGTTATGTTTCTCATATCATCAATATTGTTTGAAAAATAACTATTTAAAATGTAAATAAATAAAATATTAACATATGTATATGAATATTTAAAAAAATTAAATAATCAAATATATTTGAATAAGTAAAGGTTTAATAATAAAGTATCTCTTTTTTCAAGATTTTACATCTACATTAGCATATTTTTTTCTAATGAAATTAAATACATAAACATGTTTTTTCTTCCGATTCATGGATAAAATTAAAGCTTATATCTATTTTGCAAATATTTTACGATATTAATTCTCGCGAACACGAGTTTAATTCAAAGTTGTATTTTTCCATGAATCAGCTATAAGTATGATGAAATGGACGTTGTTAAATTGCGCGGACGAAACAACCAAATCGAATAACGAATACAATATTTGAATGCAAAAGCTCACCACAACAAGTAATATATCATAGCATATATCATAGCAATATATATATATAAAAGTAAACACATATTACACATATAATGCATTTTCTCAGCATCGAAGTAACGTTTTCCTAATTCTAATTTAGAAATCACTCTAATTTTCGATAAACAAATTATATGTTCTGTTTTTTCATTTTAATTTTTCATTGTACAACTAAATTATTATTATTATTATTACGAAATATTATTGTCCAATAATAACAATAATAATAAAATAATCTGAAAAGAATTTAATATTATGAAAATAAAATAATCCCTCAGCAATAATAACTCAGCAATAAAATATTAAAATAAAATATTAAAATTCTTTTATATATTATATATATATATAATTTTCGTAAAACATTGTTTATTAAGCCGCAATGAGAAATCTAGGTTAGAAGGTCAGAGTTCAAGACTGTCCGATTGTACTGCGGCGAATTCAAAATGGAAATAACAATAAAATAGTCGTATGTCGAGAAGACATTAAATTCATGCGGTTTAGCAGGCTGAAAAGGTAGCGTGAAGTAAATTTGGATAACGGCCAAGTGGTGATAAAACCAACGGTGCATCGTACTCGCAGTCGAGAAGGTCGAAGTTGAATAAACATTGGTGATATGAGTTTAAACAGAAAAAAAGAAAGCAATAATTTAGTAAAAACAAGCCGCAATAAATTATTTAATCTAATAAACAAAAAATATCAATTTCTATAAGAATTTTTTCTCGGAGATTATTCGTAGGTACTAGAATACGTCTAGATATAATTTCACTTAATTTTAAAATTTTATTTTTTAATTAAAAGACCGAAGTGTTAAGACTAAGATTTGTTGCAATAATAAAAGTCATCTAGGATTATTATCTAATAACATTTCATGCGACAATTGTAATGAATTAAAATTATTACTCAAGTATTATTAAAAATACATAGTTATTCAATATCTCTAATGTTATTTGTACTAAATTATTACTTATGTAGTACTAGTTATATGTATCTAATGTATTTAATTTCTTCTTCAATATATTAATTGAATCAAGAGATAAATGAAAGCAAGAATTAATATTATATAAAATATTTCTTAAGTTAAATTCTGGATTGCGTATGTGTGCGTATTTGTGCACATATAAAATGGAAAATATATTAGTTAAATGAAAAACATTTTATGAAATATTATGATATTTTATAACATTCCATAAAGTAATTATGCAATTATTATTTATTATATAATAGTTTGTAATCCGTCTTATGTTTTAGGAGCAAAGTCGCGGCTGCTCTGCTAAATAAACATCTGCAGATCAATGGGATCTCGGCCGGTTTGACGTCTCTGCCGACCGTGGACCAATCGTCGTTGGAGTCACAACCAGAAGAGCCGCCAATAACAAGTAGCAGTAAAATGAAAAGAGAGCGGAAGGCAGCTAGAACGCTCGGCATCATCATGTCAGCGTTTCTAGCTTGTTGGTTACCTTTCTTCCTTTGGTAACGTGTATTAGATATTATTTCTTTAAGTTTATTCACGGAAATATAAGTTCAATTAAGATACAAATAGAATTCAATGAAATTTAATATCTTCTTTATTTTTTATTCTCTCTCTCTCTCTCTCTCTCTCTCTCCCTCCTCTGTATCTTTTCGATATATATGTATATATATATATATATATATAATATTCTATTTTTCTTTCATAATTATATTTTTGTGTTTATTATTATTATAAAAGAGATGAAAATGATCAATGTGAACAAAATTCTAGCAGAAAAAAAGGTTATAATCAGAAAAAAAATAATTTTTAACTGTTTATTGATTTATTAAAAAATTCACAAAACTGGGTTAAAAGAATTCTGCTTATTAACTAGGAAAGTTATTGTTTCACAAAATATCACATAGAAAATATAATAATTTCTTTCGATATTTATTAAAATTCAGATTAAAGATTCAGAATTTGATCAATAATATAAAGAAGATATAATCTGCACATGTGTGTGTGTGTGCACTGTTAAATCTATAGTGTCAAATTTAACTTAACGTGAGTCGCCATTGCTCCTACTCAATCATTTCGTTATTTTATACTAAAACAATGGTTATATTTGACACTATACAGTGTCAATTTAACACTATATAGTGTAAATTGACACAATATAGTGTCAAATTTAACTATCGTTTTGATAAAAAACAACGATATATTTAGTAGGAGCAGTGGCGACTCACGTTAGGTTAAATTTGACACTATAGATTTAACAGTGTGACGAAAATGTTTTTTTATCAGTGTGTATCTCGTGTGGAAAACATGCCGTACAATCTGTTACGGTAATTAACGTTACTTTCTCGCGTTAAATAGCGTGCAGTATGTTGGCTTCGTGTTCGCTTCGTGTTTGGTTCGTTAATTACGTGGGTGAGGGGGGGGACGTATGTGAGGTAAATCGTTGGCATGACGTTACATTATCTTTGAGAGAATTTTTAAACGCTTTTAAAAGACACATGCATACTCACTGGGATAGTATAATTTTTTCAATTTTTTAAACCGTTTTAATTATCTTTATTATGCTAAATTAATTAAAAATCCTTAAATTTGCACTGCAAAAAGGAATATGATATTATATACCTTGTTTTATATATAACATATATATGGAAAAAACGGTTTTGCTGAAGTATTTACAAATTTAACTAGATAGAGATCTGAAAATAATATTATTGGACTATCAAAATAATTATATATAGGGTGTTTGATAAGTAGGTAACGATAAAACACTCGCATAGGGGTGGAGCGAACTAAACTGAGAAAAGTCCTCTACCATTTTACAATAATTAACAAGATATTAAATACTAAAAATCGCCGAATATTGGTTTTCAATAATTTTTTATCCAAATATTGTCAACTTTACAGAAAAACAGCAAGTGATAAAAATTGTTTATTTTCTTCTCATAGAGTTCTGAGAATTTTTTCAGAATTTTTTGGTACAGCATTTTCTCATTTTCTCATGTTGATTTTTACCAGTTGTCAATAAGAAAATGCAATACTAAAAAGTTGACAAAAAATTCTGAAAAACTTCTTAGAACTCTATGAAAAGAAAACAAACAATATTTGTCTCTTGCTGTTTTCCTGTAAAGTTAATAGTATTTGAGTAAAAAATTATTAAAAAAATCAATATTCGGTGATTCTTAGTAATTGTGATATCTTGTTGATATCTTGTTAACTATTGCGAAAATTGCAAAATGATACCTACATGACTTTTTGACTCGGTTTAGGTATATCCTAACCTGCTCTACATAGGGGTAGGTGCGAGAGTTATCGTTACTTATCAAACACCCTGTATAAGACGCTCAGTTTGATAACAAAATCTTTTTACTGTAAAAAGTTTTGACATTCTAACAATTAATTAAGCGTTTTATTAAATTATTCTGATGGTTTAAAAAACAAAATTATTTCAGATCTGTGTATCGAGCTAAATTTTTAAATACTCCAGTAAAACCGTTTTTTCCATGTACTGTTATTTTAATATTGCTTATATTGGTTGTTAAGAAACAAAAGGAACCACTGACAGATGTTTTGTTTTACTTCGAATCCGATAAAAAGTTCGTCGAGAGAAATATTTCATTTAGTAAAGTATTTTAAACAATGGCACGTTTCCGACGAAAGACTAGTCGTGAAACTCGATAATTAATTTTGAGCATAAATAGAACTACATGAGATGTAGCGCGTGTAGGATGCATCTTCATTTTGCCCCGTTTTGTGCAAACACGAAATGCAAAAAGTAAAAAAGAGAAGAAAAGAAAATATTGTATACATCAACTGTTCGTTAATTGCTTAATATAGAGCGATCTTACTAACTCAATATGTAAAAACTTTTTCGAGTGAAAAATATTGTTGTCGAATCACAAATATCAATATACTCGTATCAATAAAAATGTAAAGCAATGATAAATAAAAATAAAACAAGATTTTTTTATATGTTGGTGAATATAATAAAAATTTGAAATTTTTAGCGTTTCCACCTAATAATATTCTTCTTCTCTAATGACGTTATAACATCGCTTATCATCAATGAAGGAAGCAATTAATTCTTTTTTTGAAAGAATCCATAATAGCAATTTTATAAAATTACTAGTAATTTCATGAAATTATATGCGATTTTATAAAATTAGAAATTACTGATGATTATATAAAAGAGACATTTGAAAATTATTTGCATTCATCAAATTTCTATAGAATCCGTCAGAGATTTTATATAATTTCGTAGAAAATTAAGTATTCTTTCATCGTGATAAATATATTATAAGAAATAAACATTATGAAGATTTTAGCAAGTGGATGATTGTGCATAGCAATATATAGAATTATTCGCAATTTCCTACATTATATTTATACATTCATATATATATATAATATATTATATATATCAAATTATATTCAATATTCCAAATTACTTAGAATTTTGTGTATGCAAAGAATTGCAAAATCGAACATGTACTGATTGGACATGGACTTACATATGTATACGCCGTCTTTCATGCATTTTCTTTGAACTACGGATTCTTTGCTCAATTCGAAATAAATTACCTCTCAAACGAAAACATGGAAAAAGATTTGAATTTATTACAACTTTTCGATATCTGACATTTTTTAACAGTTTTCAACGAAACCTCCTTGTAACTTAAATTAAAAGACTATTATAAAATTGATAATAAAATCTACTAAGAATATAAAAAAAACTTAATCTAAGGAATATAATTTTATCATATTGATGTATATTCTTATAAAATTTAATTTTTCTAAAATTTATTTTCAAATGCTTGCAATTTAAAAGCAGTTCCACAATATTCCGATGTTATCCTTTTAATAAAAAGGAAAATCAATTTAAGGTTGTCAAAAAATTGCAGTTCAAAAGAAATGTGGTTAATAAGGGACATTTTATTTATTACGAAGAGTTTAATACCAAATTAGTATGTCATATAATATAAAACAGTTATTTTTCAAGTAATTTCCAATAGTATTAGAATAGTATTAGATTTGAAATTTTTCTTTTTAAAACCCACATGTACATATATATATATATATATATATTACGTATAAACATATATGCTACATATATTATGTGTATGTACACTGACAGTTTCTAGAGAAGATACTCATCAATTGAGGTCATTTTCAAGAAATCGTCCATTTGAAGATTATTATCAAACGAAAGCGGATGGCCGAGGAATATTGCGCCGTGTCGCCTCAAAATTCCTAAGGGTGTACTAATGCGGAAAGGAGGTGAGAGTCGGTTGGTCGGACGATTATATAGGGAGGCCGCGATCGATAGGGAAAAGTGTATGCCGCCGTGATCTCCGGAGATTTGCAACGGAGAAAGCTTGAGGGTTGTGTGCAGCCACCTCGAAGCGAAGAAAGGGTGGTTCCGGTATGTGTCAAGTACTTCTCCTCGAGATACAACGCAGTATAGCATGACGACATCACAATAGACTTGTGACGACGAAAGATCGAAAGTCAGCCATTCCTAAATTTAACTTCTTAGTACAGGGTTTTTTCAATAAAACGTCAGATTTTTTATCAACGAAGGGACTGTGTAGGTTGTATGTGTGCAATAAACAACTTCAAAATAAACAACTTTATATATGAAAATGTTAAATAAGTACGTACTTTATATATGAAAATGTTAAATAAGTACGAATTATTTATCATAAAATTTATATTTAAATGTTTTTCATGTATAAAATATACTATTAATTAATTTAATTTAATATCAATCAAGAAAATTTATACATTTAATATATACATAACATGCATATATTTATATGTGTGTACGTATATACCTTCTTTATATATTTAATATTTAATACTGTAATGCGTTTATCCTAAGCATCCTAAGCAAGAAATATCTGTATTTAAACTGAAAAATATGAATTATGTCTTTTCTGGGGGGTTAGTTATCTTTCCAGTTTAAAAAAAAATTTTTATGTGGGCTTTTAACGTACGATAAACATTCATCGCTTGTTAATGGATATAGATGGTTACATTGCTGTTTTATGAGGCACGATATACTGTGCAGGATTTCGAAAAAAAAACATACAAACATTTATATCTATTGCAAGCCAATTATATTTGATAAAAACTATTCATGTTGGGAATATCGAATAAAAAATAGAATTTTTCTATTTTTTCTTATTTTATTAAATCATTAATTAATCTTTATTATATGTTCTTTTAGTGAAAAGCAGAAAAATTTACAAATTTGAATTTAATTTGTAAATTTTTCTGCTTTTCACTTGAATTGTATAAAATAAAGTTTAATTTGAAATACAAGTGATCGAATTTAAGTCAAATTATGTTAATACTTAATATTTTTTTAAACATCAATATGATTATAGTCTAATAAGTTTAGTATATAAGGAGCAGACTTTCAAAATGCGTTTTGTCCAAAATTTGTAATTTTTAGAAAACGATCGAGAAAGAAAGAAACTGCGCACACAAGAAAATTATGCATTTTACAGAAAATAACATCAGTATGCCATCAGTATAGGATGTGAAATATTAAACAAAATTGCTAAACAATTGCTAAAAATATTAAACAAATGCATTTTGTTTGTCTCTAGTTAAAAAACATATAATGCACTTCAAAATGTCTATGTTTTTTCAGAATATAAATTAATGATGAAAAAATGCGTTCTGAACATCTCAGAGCAGCTTATAATATTAGTCTTTCAATACTGAACACTACGTCACCTCTAACTAAAAAAAATGAAATTTTGAACAAAACGCATTTTGAAAGTTTGCTCGTCATATACATACGGAAGGGTATAAAAACTAAAATAAGAAATTAAATAATAAGTAATTAAATAATAAACGTAATTTTTTATCGATTAGTATGAAAAATTAAATTAATAGTGTTTTATATAAAATGATAAACAGTTTTAAATAAAATGATAAATAAAATAATATTTTTTTACCCAAAAATTAGAACAATAACAATAATAATGGCCTTCTCAAAATATGAACGCACTAAAGTGTTTTTTCGTGTAATCACTTAGTGGCTTCTTACGTCGGGAAAAATTCCCCACGGACGTCAAGAAAGTTCAACAATTCGGAAGAGGCCTGGAAAAGAGAAGTGCAATAGTCATGTTCCGCAATAATCTGAATCGATCCAAAAATCAGCTTTTAAGAAGAAAATGTAAAAATATTTCCATACTTGAATTTAATCGACTTTCAATCGGTTTCATATTTCGAACTCTGTTGCACTTTTATGATCTTTTTGATTTTTCAAGTAATTTACGTTAAAATAAATTACAATATTCCAAAACGGCGATGTTTCAGTACATTTTTTATTGATATTTATATCCAACTGTTTTGTATTAAATATGTATCTATAGAATTTTTATAACCTTATCATTTCGGGATAATAATTATAATATATTTCAATATAAAATGTCTTTTATCTATATTATTAGTATTATGGAATGTAACATTTTCTATATTTTCTGCTTTCTACATTTCTTTATAAATATTTTCTTTATTTTATGTTATTAATATTTATCATTATTACTATTCATAATTGCTATTACAATCGTTTAATGAAGATAAAACGTGAAAAGCGTTAGATTACACTATAATCGTGATAATAACAGGTGGCGTGTTGTCTCGGAATATATCGAAGGGAAAACACAAGGAAGAAACAGAACAATTCGTAGCTTTCGATTATTTGCCCGTTATCAATTGTCATTACTCTGTTATTGGTGATTCCAACAACTCTCTCAATCGTTGGAAAAACAATGGAATTGATTTCTCGTCGCGCGATTCCACTAGTATATCGCTGCTAAATTCACTGCATGGCTATCAATTTTCCTATATATTCGAGAATCGAATCTCTCTGTTCCCATTATTCGGCCGAATAATACAAGTCAATACTCTACTTCTCCCTCTCCCTCTTTGCTTGGCCTCATTACGAGGCAAATCCTTGACCTACTTTTCCATTCTTGCCTACCAAGCTTTTTCGATTCTATTTGTCGCCGTCTGACACGTTTCAGGATGTCACTACTTGTACTGCGTGAATATTTTCTTAAGACAAATTGAATTTGTCAATGTAACAGGCATAGGAGTAAATTAAAAAAAATTTTTTAATTATACTTTAGACGATTTACAGATTTTAGAGTATAATATAAAAATTCGTAAGAAAAATTTATTTATAATTTTATATTACATGTACTATTTATTTATAAATTGAAGCGAAATATTTTCAATCGTTCCATTTACATATAATCTCTATATGATCTCGTGCTATATTATCACTGATTACAATTTATCGATCTAATGCAGAGTCCATTACATAATTTTGAATAAATTGAGGTGCAGGCTATTGCACAAAAAAGTAGGCAAAAGAAATCAAATATCGATTTGTGTAGCAATTATGTTGTGCCAGCCTTTGTTAAAGAAAGAGAGAGAAACGCGGATAAAAGTTTTAAAGGAATTGAACGACGTAACGGTCAATGGGAAATTATCTCGATATGTAAAGAACTTTAGCCATTCATATGGGTAGAAAGAAAGAAAGTTGACCTTAACCGATAGCCATTCTATTCTTAGTTAGTGCAGCTAATACGAAACACATAGTTCGATTTGTATCGATCAATGATGGTAAAGACGCGTAAAAACACGACGGTATTATAGCGTTCTGTAGGAGTAACATTTATTTTCCTTAATTAATTTACGTACTTTTTTTACGGACATTGTATTAAAAATTTTTTTAAATTGAACGGATCTGTGTGTGTGTGTGTGTCTGGAATTTTATATAATTAATAACAGATGAAAATAGAAAGTTGGACAAATAAAAATAGATAGTTATAAGAAACTCTCTATTAAAAATTGTATATATATGTTTCGAAATCTTTTTTAAAAATCCGATTAGAATCGATTTTTTATTTTATTAAACTACTCTTATTTTGCTTAACAATAAAAATTTTAAATAAAATTTCAGAAATATAGAAATATAGAAATATATGCTTTCCAAAGTTATTTGGCATTTATTGAAATTTTCCATTTTCTCGATTGAAAAGAGACCCGGAAATGGAAAAGTTCTAAATAGATTCCTAGTAGATTTAGAGCAGATTCTGAAGTAGATTTTATTTTTAGCTTTATGGAATTGTGGCATTTTAACATTGAGCGTTCAATACAGTTATCTCTACATTATTTGCCTCCTTTCAAATCGATAAAGGGAGAAGAGAAATCGTATAACAACGATTCAAGAAAGATCGCGACGAGGGGGAGGATCGTCCCCCTCTGCAAGCCTGTAAATCCATTCTTCCCTTGTCGATGGAAACAATTTCGACGTCAGGTGCATGTAGGTCACACCGACAGAAAATGAGATACTTCGTCTCTTTCTTTCCGCTACAATATATAGATCGTTGCGGATATACTGTATTTTCCAACTAAACTGTACGCGTTTGTATAATTATAAAATAAAGCATATTCTTTTTTATTCCTATATTATTATATTTATTTAATATTTAATTACATTGCAATATTTAATCACATTGTGTTATTACAATATCATACGACAAATCATAATCATATTTATCAGTATATAATCATGTAATATATGATTGTATGTCGATAAATATAGCTCGATATACGTATTTAACAATAAATGTATCATGTGAGATATAGAGAAAGGAGCTTTTTTCATAAAACATACCTATTACGTGATCTGATTATACAGCAATATTTATTGTATTCAAGTGTACTGATTAAAATATATAAGGAGCAGACTTTCAAGATGCGTTTTGTCCAAAATTTCATTTTTTTAGTTAGAGGTGTCGTAGTGTTCAGTGTTGAAAGATTCATATATTATAAGCTACTCTGAGATGTTCAGAAAGCATTTTTTTTATCATTAATTTATATACTGAAAAAACATATAGCGAATTCGATTGGACGCATTCAATGCGCACAGGTGCACATTAAAGCCGTCGTACAAAAAATAACGTAAAGATATGTTTGTACATAAACATAGAATCGATTAAATCCTGAAATATTCAATACATTTTATTGTAGTATTAGATAAAATATGTATTTTATAATTCGAAATATTTGCATTTCACTTTTATATTCAAATTAAATCCGTGTACAGTCAGAAGCAATGAGGTTGCGACACTTTTTTTTCTGTCGAGTTTAAGAATACGCGATCAAGTTCAGGATACGAATCTCATGTGCAATGAATGAATATGATCATATGAGGTTTGTTAAATATGGTATGTCTTATTCATTACACGTGAGAAGGATTCGCATCCTGAACTTGATCACGTATTCTTAAACTCATCGGAAAAAAAAGTGTCGCAACCTCATTGCTTCTGACCGTTCAACGGCTTTAATATGCACCAGTGCGCACAAATGCTTCTAATAGAATTCGCCAATAGACATTTTGAAGTGCATTATATTTTTTAACTAGAGAACAAACAAAATGCATTTGTTTAACATTTTTAGCAATTGTTTAGCAATTTTGTTTAATATTTCATATCTTACTGATTGGCATATTGTTATTTTTTGTAAAGAGTGCGTATTTTTTTTGTGTGCATAGTTTTCTCTTTCTCGTTTTCTGATAATTACAAATTTTGGACAAAACGCATTTTGAAAATCTGCTCCTCATATATAATCTTTCTCATGTTCTATTATATCTTTATTGAACTAATCTATATCTATAAGAGTTTTTCTTAATTTAAAAAAATTTTAATTATATATACAGGGTGTTTCCAAATTAAATGGCAAAACTTCGGGAGCGTGTAGAGGAGTAAAAAACTAAGAAAAAAAGTCCTATAGACATATGCTCCTTTTTGCTTTGTTTCGCAGGAAATCACGAAAAAAGAAAAAAATATATTTAATTTATTATTTTAATTATTTTATTTATAAACTTTTTAATGAAGATTTTGTTCGAAATGTGCACCTCTTGCAGCAATACAAGCATTGCATCTGTCAAACACGGCTCTTGTAGCAGCCAGGCACTGTTCTTGCGATATTCTGTTCGCTGCAGCTACGATACGATTTCTCAAATGTTGCTCTGATTGAATAGGCGAAGAATAAACTTCTTGCTTCAGAGTACCCCATGCATAGAAATCTAATGGCGTTAAGTCGGGCGAACGAGTTGCCCAATGTACTGCTCCTCCACGTCCAATCCATCGTTGTGGGAATTTTCTATCTAACCAGGTTCTAGCGACTCTGCTGTAATGAGCAGGGCATCCATCTAATTGAAACCACATTTCAGTACGTTGTTGTAATGGGATGTTTTCTAAATAGTCAGAAAATTCATTCTCCAAGAAATTTAGAAAACGGTCCCCATTTAATCTTGCAGGTAAAAAAAACATTTTTTTTCGATTTCTCTGAAACGGAGCAAAAACGAGCATATGTCTATAGGACTTTTTTTCTTAGTTTTTTACTCCTCTACACGCTCCCGAAGTTTTGCGATTTAATTTGGAAACACCCTGTATAGTAGATTTTTGCATAACGTGTATGTACACTGAGAAAAATGATCTGGTTAGATTAAATAGTAATTCTGGTGGAAAATGGACGAATCAGAATTTTCTGGTTAAATTTATTAGAATTCTAGTATTATAGATTTTATCAGAAATATTGTATCAACCGGAATTCCGGTTATCTCAATTAGAATTCTAACAAATTTAACCAGAAAATTTTTTCAGTATATATACGTTAATAAACTAAAGAAAATTTAATTTGATACGAAACGAACAAAATTCTGAGGATACTAATTTTGCTTTATGACTTATTTCAATGCAGTAATATTATAAATGTCTGTTTGATACAGGTATATCATCACTGCTCTGTGTGACTCGTGCGAGAGCGGCGAAGTGGTGGTAGCGGTGGTGTTCTGGGTAGGCTATTTCAACAGCGCTTTGAATCCGCTGATCTACGCTTATTTCAATCGCGAATTTCGCGCAGCTTTTCGCAAAACCCTCGAAAGCTGTTGTCGCGCGATCGGACCGGTGCGCGATCTGCGCCAGGTGCATCGCAAACAGGATCTCGTGCACAGCAACGCCTCGTCCGAGCTGCATGTCAACAATCAGTTGCGCAATAGCGAGATGACCAACGTCCATATTGAGGCGTGTATTTAAATGGATTACGCGATCCGGTGAAGTGAAAGTAACGGCAAAATCCTCCTCCAGGAGCGCTTTCTGAAGAATAGAAAAAAATAGGTAAGACCGGAGCGACTATAGGACTGATAAATCCCAAAAGTAACAATCACGCAGATAAAAAAATTTAATCCTTTCTTTTCCTATATACAAAAATGTTTAACAACTCGATAGTTATAAGAAAAAGTTATTAAAAATTCCATTTGAAAAAAAATTTTATGTCAATGAAATAAAAAATAATTGAAATTTTTTATCAACTTAGTATTATGGACATATTGGTATTCACTATTGCCTTTTATCCATGTCTTATTTTTATTGTCTTCTTTGATTATCTCTTCGAAATAAGATTTGAAAAAGAAATTCAGGGATATATATATATATAATAAACTATAAAAAAGAGTAAGAAAACATTTTAAAGAATTTATCATTGAAACTAAGACTGTTTTAAATTCGTCAAAGACGTCAACTAATTAAAGTTAAGATACGCGACGTCATATATTTGCATCAAGTATTCGCAAATACCAAATACGATTTGCAAGAGAGAAGTGTATAGTCCCAAAGAGAGTGTGAATAGAGTATGTGCGCCATACTCGTGCCTATTTCGTCCTGCTGCCGACCTATTTTAAGGGACACGTTCGCCGCTCGTTCCCAAGGGTCTATTTCTGTCACGGCAGCGTTCCATCAGGTCCGTAAATAAGGCTCCTGTCCGTTGGCAGATTGATGTTCCGATTCAGCAGTAATATTTTAGCGGCGGTCCGATAACGTCGAAATGAACTTTCCAACTAACATTTGATTCGTGCGCGAACTTCTACTTTACCCATGATTGACATCATATATCTATCTTTGCAACAATTAAATTAAATTTCTATCCATCTGAAATTGAATAAATAATATAGTGAACACCAATATAACACTATAATGAATTATAAATGTACAATATGTTAGCAAGGTTGGACTTTCGAAACTTGTGTATAAAAAGGTCATTCTTTTTCATTCCATCATTTTCGCTTTTAATCACTTATAGCGAATTCGATTGGAAGCACTAATGCGCACTGCATTATAAAGGTGCATATTAAAGCCATTGTATACTGATTTAATTTGAGTATAAAAATGAAACGCAAACATTTCGAATTATGTAAACGTATTTTACCTAATAGTACGATAAAATGTATTGAGTATTTTACGATTTAATCGATTTCTAAAGATATGTTTATTTATAAACATATCTTCATGTTATTTTGTGTACAATGGCTTTAATGTGCACCAGTGCGCACTGAGTGCGTCCAATCGAATTCGTTATTATACATTTTTTGATAGATTAGCCGAAAAATTAATCTGTAAAATTAAGAGTTATATGTGCGTTTAAAAAAAAAAGATTTTTTTCTGAAAAGAGAAATTAATTTAAAATTAATCGAATAATTTACAAGAAAGCATAAAAAGATTAATTAAAAGGATCTGGTGGTTTGAGATATTTCTGTAGACGCTGTGATTGGAGGAGAAGCAAAGGGAATAATAAAAAGACCAAAGAAAAGAGTTAAAAAGCGGGAGATAAAGCCGTTTTACTCGTTTAGGGGATCACTTTGTACATAATTGCGCTACGATAACGCGTTTCGTTATAATCAAAGAGATTTATAATAACGAGCTCTTAGCGTTAAATGAGGTATCATTGTAAATACGAATCTACGTTCGTTTAGGAGTAACTTTGTGTATAAATGTTAAAGCGTATCATCCCTCCCGCAAGACAAATCATTTTATCGAAATAGATAAATTTATGAGGGCATCTTAATAAAGACAAATACTAAAATGCCAAAGATGAAACAGAATATATTATATATATACATATACACAATATATTTATATGTACAGCAATAAGACATAAGAATGTTAATGATGTTCCGTTATTTGTTAATTGTGTAATATATATTATAAATATATATTATATATTTATTATAATTTATTGTTTATTATAATGAATTTAACTTAAATATTCGATTCTAATTTGAGAGAGAATCGAATCAAATTTTAATCTTTAGAAATGTTTAAAGGAAGTGGAGGAATGTGAGTTATTTTCGTTGTATGTTACGTATATCGTCCACATCACTTAATTATTTGTTTAAAAGTCTCGTGCAAGTCTTAGAAAATAATGAAATCATCGAAATTATACTGGATCTCAATATCATTTATCTCAGCAAGGACGTTTTGTTCAAAATTCTTATTTTTCAGGAGAATAATAGTCTATTTTAGAAATAGTATTATTTTAAAAAAATCATTATTTTATTTATAATACTGCTAAATGCTTTCTTATCTTTAATAAGATTTGTGACATATGGCAGCATTAATAATGAACAAATTAATAATAAAAGGACATAATAATACATAATTTTATATATTATTTAATTTTACTATATACATATGTGTTACTGATCAATCGATAAACTATTCTATTACATATTTTATTATCATCTCATTCGAGATGTCTATATCGGTGTGTGTGAATAAAATAGGCATATATTTTTAAATATTTTTTTTAAATAAAATTTTCTTTTTAATTAATTTGCTCTATTATCAGATGGAACACATTTTGGAAAAAATTGATGATCACAAGGTGATCACGAAATAATTAATTGATTTTACTAAGATTTAATTGATATTTCAGTTTTTCTCTTTGTTTCTTCTATTAGCTTTCTTATATCATCGACTGACAGATCAAAGAAAATAGTATACGTATATAGTTATGTATACTTCAGAATGCAGAACAATCACTAACATAAATACGGTCGAGCGTGGACGATATCGTGGACTTTTTCACTGCGATTATAACAAATTAATAAAAATTAAAATTCAAATTACATGGCTCTAGCACAGTTCATAATAACTTAAATAAGTTTAACTTTGAAAGCTGTTATAGAAAAATGAGAGAGAAAGAGAGAGAAATTTATTAAAATATTTAAAGAAAGTAAATCTTCAAGTTATAAGGTTTATTTAATTTTAAATATATTTTAATATAAAATATTATAACATTTAGAAAGAGAGGTTAAAAAAAATTTCAATTTTGGCAATAGGTAGAATATATATTTTTGTTTCTCAATAAAAACTGATTTAACATACAAAAGATTTATATAAATTTCAACTTTTTAATTTTTTTTTATTTATAATCATTTTTACATATATTTTAATTTCTTATCTCTTTCTTCTGTATATATTTACGGGGAACGAATTATCGGATACGAAATCGCTACGAAATCGTTCGCCGGCTCGATCCGTTCGTATATCACGTATCTGTTAGGCTACATATATAAAGGCCATAAATGGCCTCCTAATGTAACGTAATATGCAACATTGTAAATCGATGTTTACGAGACGTTTCTGGCGTTAAAGCGATTTTGCGAATAATCAAGCTGGCAAAGCAGTTTTATCGTAGGAAAGAAAAAGGAAATAAAACTGATTTCAGATGATTTATAATTCGCGAAAGGGTTACGAAAAAATTTCAAGTATTAAAAAAACAAAATAAAAGAGTAAATATGTACATATAAATTTATATAGTTGATGTCTGGAATTATTGATCGTCTGAAATAGATCTTAGACAAAAAGATATTCTCAATGGAAAAGAAACACTTAGTATTTTAATGACAATAGCATGAATGAAAAAATTTATCGTTTGTTTTAAGGGCGCTTAATTTCCATAAACTTTAGATTGATATCAAGAACGTTTTGTGGTTATCTTGAATGCATGATCACATTGCGGAATTTACAGGTTGCGTAACTATATTTACTGCAGTGTGTGTGTGTGTGTGTGTGTGTGTGTTTTCATGGATCGTAATACGTAACGAAGAGGCTAATTTGCTACGAGATTGTCACATGCGACTAATTTGCGGCAAATATTGCTAGATATTAGAGGAATTAATATTGTAAAATATAGGTATATTCATTTTCTCATAAATTTTGAATGTCTTTATGCATATGTATTTTGATATAATAATTTCAATAATTTGTTATGCGCATATTATTTATTTCAGAACATTAACAATCATTTATTAATTTAATGAAATAATTGTCAACATACGTTTTAAGTACATATTATTATGAATAATCAATAATCAATTTTTACTGTACCTGAAACAAAATCAATCCAAAAGTATATATAAATGCATTTTCTTTAACTGTATATACACATATAGTCTTCTAAAAAATTATTAATTTTGTTATTATACATACGTATATATACACAAAACTCGTTATTATTAATGATAAAAATATTTTTAATTTTATATTTCCTTTAAAATATTTATGACATATTTATTTATTATTAATTAACATTTAATAATTACGTATATTTTAATTAACAATTATATCATTATAATTTAATTAAAAGTTGTATGCATTGCTATGCATCCGCCATAATAAGAGCCTAATTCGTGATATATTTGCAAAATGTTGCAAATAGCATTTATATAACATGACGAAAGAATACGTATGTATGTGTACGAAATAAGATCTTCATGTATCGTATGGGTACAGAACGCGAATGTGTAAACTGTGGAGATGTGGATCTACTGTGTAGAAAATTAATAACAATGTTTTAAAGAAATTTGCATTTCTCTTGATCCCTATTTACCTTTATTAAATTTACCACCATATTTTGTTTCCTGTGAAATTCCTGTATAGGAATAAATTCCTTCTCCATTAAATAACAGATTTAATTACATTTTTGTTTAAAATGAGGTTATGTTTTTTAAAACGTTGAAATAGTTCTAATTAAATTTTAATCTTCTACAGTGCTTCTACGTTGTGCAAGCTGTTTTCTTTAGAAAGTCTGATAAATTCCCGTAAATATCACAATTTTTTAATTTGACATGAAAAACGAGGATAATTTAACTAGTTGAAATTAAAAATGTGTAATTTCATGATATTTTCGAAAAGAATTAATAAAAACTATTTTGATCAAAGATAAAATTTAATAATAATTAACAAAAGTTAATAAACAATATAAAAATAATATACAAATTAAATATTAATACAATTGGAAAACTTTTTATTTATAAAAAAAAATTAAAAAGCTCGGTACAAAACCGGTCAGCTCCATTTTTTAATACTTACTAGTATCAATAAAAAATTCGTAAAGTAGGAAAGGTAGAAGGGAAATTACGTACACGAGATAAACGTGAACAGTATTATTACAGTATATTAGTGATAATCTCCCACTTCTCATGTTCAGTAATAATCTGATATACGCTCATTGCCGCATTATAACACATGACAATCGAACGCAATAACTAGATACTATTACATGCTTTTGATGTTTTTGAAATAGAGGAAAGTGGAGGAAAGTGGGAGAATTAACAAATATAAAAAAGACAAGTTAAATAAAATCGAGGATTATTTTTATTAATTATTTGTAAAAGTGTTTATTCAATGAATATTGGCTATAAACTACAATAATTAATATATATTATCAATATAAACTTTTTAACAAAATATAAACCCAGAGAGAGAGAGAGAGAGAGAGAAATTTGATATTGTCTTGCTTGGATACGGTAATTTTAAATAGCAAAAAAGGATTTTATTTTTTACTTAAAATTATATTTTCTAATTTTTTGTTAATACTGAAGTTAAGACTAAAATTTTAGCGACTTGTTAGTTGGACGTTATAGCTAATATATTACTTAAGAATTCTGCATAAATTAAAATCTTAACATACATTTATATCAAAATAATGTTAATTTAAAAATGAGTATTACCTGATTTTACCTTACATAATAAATTGCACAACTTATTCTTTTTGTAGGAAACTTTCAGCAGAATTACATCTCTGAGATTAAATCTTTTTAAATCTTATAAATTTATGGAGTTACACCTTTTTAAATCTTATAAATTTATGGAGTTACACCTTTTTAACATCGTTTTAATACCATACGTGATATTTTAAACAATTATGTTTGCAAAGCGTGAGATGCGACACCCCTGTTCCAGAAAGCTTGTCAAGATTTCATGGGTAGTCAAACTGCAACGTCTGTTTAGCATCCAGGACAATAGCATCCTATCACTATTGTTGTAGGATGCACACGACTGTGCTGCATCGAAAGCTACATATAATACTAGTGAGCGCACACAAATGTTTATTTTTATTTTGAATAAAATAGAATCTAAACAATGAATCATAAAAATTCCTCTCGAGTTCTTTCTCTCATATATGTACGTAAATGTTTAGTTTTCCTGTGTATTAACGTTTGCATACATTACATAGATATACAAATATACATTGAGAAAGAAGATCACCAAAGAATTAACAGTTTAAGCGATATTTTGTGTGTATGTATTTCACATTTCATTTATACAACTATAAAATAACTGTTAGTAAATGTCTACTAATAGCCACTTTAACTTGTAACTATACAGCAGAAAACATTCAAAGTTTGTTTCCCACAAAGGATTTAAAGTTGTCCGAAAGCGCTTGTATTTTACCTTCTGAATTTTATTATTATACATTCAGAAAAAAGAGAAAAGTTAAAGTTTCATAAAATATATAAAGAGAAACAGATCGTATAAACGAAACAAATTTCGAAGCAAAGTTCCATGTACTGTATAGTCATGATTTAATACATTGCTATGATTTAAATGTAATATCTCTTTAATTATTATAGTATAGACCCAATAAAGATATTTCTTAGGAATCTTTAATATCAAAAATATTATGTTGTTATGGCTATTATACTATTAGAAAGAGATAACATTAATTAAAGATAATATTTCTTTGAGTTATATAAAATTACAAGTAAATATAAATAATTTTAGTGGCTATAAAATAAAAAATAATAATAATGAGAGGGCATTGAACCACAGTCGCACGATTTCAGTAGCGAATAACTTTATAATTTAATATATATATGTATAGACGTTTCGGCCTAGATTAGGCCATCTTCAGTATAGATACAGAGTTGATTAATGAAGTTAAAACGCAATGTGTCACATAACTAAAAATTGAAGCTTATTCGTTAATATGTGTGCTAAATTAGATATGTAAAAGAATCTTGATAGTACTTCCTTGTTCTTCACGTGTCCTGATATTACATATACGTTTCGTTTAATTACAAAAGTAAAATCATATTAAAATTTTTTTTCCCGCTTGTATGCGTACAATTTAGAAGTGAAATTATGGATGTTTGAATCTAATAGGTATTCTTTACCTTAATGTGAAAATTTAGAGAATAACGATTATCATGCTAATTGAGTGTCATTTTTTCCTAAGCCAATGGAAAACTTGTTAGACACGAGAGTTTCCAAGCTCTATTAGAAAATAATTTTTTTATTATCAAAATTAAAAAATTTTTTGTATAATTAGTTGAAATTAGTAATTCATACCTGCATCAGAACAAAACCCATATGCATAATGAAATGCTACAGCTTATGTGGATATCTTACTCGCTTAGCTCACCAACCTCTGTGGTATTCCAACAGGAGGATGTGTTTTTATACATTAGTTACTTCGTCGTCAGGAGAAGGGGAGATCTGATATGTAGTAGGGCAAATGATATTAAGGAGAGGAAGATATGAATCTGGTAATTTGAATGTGGTAAAGTGTCGTTTTGTTTATTAAAAGGATGGGATTGTTTGATAAAAATCGTTTCAGAAATGGATCTTTTTTTAAAATATGGTTCAGAGTCCAATATCTTAATGTTATTCCAATTTAAGTCATGGTTATATTGATGACAAAATAATTATATACATAAAAAATGTAAGTTAAAAATTTAGTCACACTCCTTTTCTTAAAATAAATAAGAATTAAAAACAGGCCACAGGAGTCAACACGCAAATTGTTAGTAATGCGGAGTTATTCAAAGATGGTTTAATCTAGAACGTTTCGACTCTCGGTTTGAGTCATCTTCAGCTAATATTCGGAATTAAAATTAATTAAATAAGAACAAATTCACGCATTGTACAAACAGTATCTACATCGCCAAAATCTAAAGTATAACAGTCAGCGTTTAAACAAGTTCGAGTATGAGGTCCTGAGCAATCGTCCAACGCAGTTGCATAGCTGAGTTGAGATAATTCTTCAGCTAGAAATTAATTAAAACTTCATGACAATTCCTATATGTAATGGACAACTTAAGACAACAATGCTCACCTCATATCTCCAACATGTTCACAAATCTTTTATCACATATCATAAATTCGAGACATAAACTTATAAAACATTGCACAGTTTAGAAGGCATCTTGTCATTACAACTGATCACGACCGAAGTAAACACCAGAGAGAACAGAACGGTCATAGACATATACAATTTACAATAGCTTATCGAGTACATCATTGTTAGTAAGGCTTAAAGCCTCCGTGTCCGGGGTTTGTAAATTAAGACCATTCCTCTGTCTTTTGATATGAATTATTTCCGAAACTACACGCTTGTTACAATACGTTTCCTCATTCAAGATTTCAACGTTATCCCAAACAAGATTATGACCATGATGCAACCCATGTTCACTGACGACAGTACTGCGTTTTTTATGTTCTGAAATTCTAGTTTTTAGTTTTCGATATGTTTGGCCAACAGAAAGCATCACAGTCATTACATTTTATCTTGTAAACCACATTCCTTCTGGAATCCTTAGGAAAAGGATCCTTGTGAACCTTTATGAAACGATTCAATTTGTTAAGACTAAAAAAACAAATTCTTTGGCAAAGACCATTAAAAATCTCTTTAAATTTATTAGAAATGTGCCACATGAGGAAAGAGTAACCATTTCAATTTAACCTTACTAGCAGTCACAGATGATCTATTATGTTAAGATTAGTCCTATTTATCAAGAAATTAATGCTCTTCCTAACGGTGTCAAAAATAAATTTTAATGGATAATCATTTTCCAATAAGACATTAATAATAAAATCTAAATTCTTTTTATGGAACGTTGGATGCGAAAGATGAAACAACTTATCAACTAGATTAATAATAATGCCCTCCTTCTGAGATATAGGATGCTGAGACAAGAAATTCAAAAACCTGCCCGAAAATGTAGGTTTCTGGTGCCAGTCAAAAATTAAGTGATTGTCTTTCATTATGGTAATTATGCTGATGATGGGAGCCAGTCCCGATGACCTTGACCTTGACATATGTTGTCAAGGTCATGACCCTGAGTGACCTCCAATAAGTTTTAGCCGTTGCTCGTCATTCATTAGAAAGTTATTAACAGTTAAAGTTAATAATTATTTCACTGCTTTACATGAAAAGTCAGATAACTCTGAACTTCGATTCTCACATCCCCTCCCTCTGCAAAGGGGCGTCCGACTCTCACCTTCGACTCTCACTCCTCCTCATCTCTGCAAAGGAGCACCCGATTCTCACCTTCGACTCTCATCCCCCTCACTCTTGCAAAGGGGCGCCCGATTCTCACCTTCGACTCTCACCTCCTCCCCACTGTTTGAGAGTCGTTCGCCCCTTTGCAAAGAAGAGGGAGGTGAAAGTCGCGCGTCCCTTTGCAGGGGGTGAGCGGGGGTGAGAGTCGAAGGTGAGAGTCGTGCGCCGCTTTGCAGAAGGGGAGCGGGGATGAGAGTTGAAGGGGGGGTGGAAAGTCATATTTCCTTAATTAGTTCCCCCCATACCTCTCTCGCTGCCCAGAGTTATCTGACTTTTCATGTAAAAAGCAGTGAAATAATTACTAACTTTAACTGTTAATAACTTTTTAACGAATGACGAGCGACGGCTAAAACTTGTTGGAGGTCCCTCAAGGTCATGACCTTGACAACACATGTCAAGGTCATCGGGGCTGGCTCCCCTCATCAGCATAATTATCCTGGAAAATTACCAGAGACTTATTTTCCGTTGCTTAGCATAACTCCCGCTATATAATACCATTTTACCCTCTCCTTCGAGATATGTTGGGTATATGAAACTGTGTATTATGATAAGAATTCGGCAAAACATTTGAACTAATTTTTTATTACAACGAGACATCCATTATCGATATTAATCTTCACAAGTTGACTGGAACATAGGTACTAATTTTTATAAGTTATAACTCGAAACATGAATTTTAAACATTGAATTAATCAAGAAATGCTTTAAATAATTCAATCTTGAATCACTAAATATGATACATATGTACTTTGACATATATACCACAATTGTAGTCTAACGTACTGTGCACCGAAATATTTCCGGACTAAACACAAATTAAACCACTATAGTAAATTTCGCGAATTAAATTAAATTCTAATTTCGATGCTCAATCAGGCATCATACCATATTTCAAAGATATTAATATGTTCTGAAAAAATATTTTCTAGAGACTAATTCTCTAGACTAATTAAACCGTATAGGGCTCTTATTTATCGGTTGTGTTTCTCACATACACGGTCTGAAAAATGATATTATTAATCAAGAAATGTTGCGATTATTAGAATCTGGAAATTTTGCGTTCAATGAACAACTTATTACAAACATTTGGAATATCGGAAAAATTGGAATAAAAGACGAAATTCTTTGGATATTATGTGAAACTCTTATGGACTAAATATATAAAGAATAAAAAAAAAACAAATTTAACGAGTGTTCTTGCGTAATATTCAGTCATGTTAGGAGATTAATTAACTTAGCCGATAAATAAGAGCCCTATACGGTCGAAGATCTTAAAATACTTAAAATAATTCAATCTTGAATCACTAAATATGATATATATGTACTTGATATATATACCACAATTGTAGTCTAACGAACTGTACACCGAAATATTTCCGGACTAAACACAATTAAACCACTATAGTAAATTTCGCGAATTAAATTAAATTCTAATAATTTCAATGCTCAATCAGGCATCATATTTCAAAGATATTAATATGTTGAAAACTGTAATTAAACTTATTGCGAAAAATATTACTTCGGCCGGGAGTCGAACCCGGATCTCTTAATCTGTAATATATACAGGGTGTCCCAAAAAGGTCGGGACACCTAAATATCTCGGGAAATATAAATTTTTAGAAAAGTGTTTCAGACAAAAGTTATATGGTTTAAAAATATCTATTTACTGATCCTATCAGTTTGACCTTGGGTTGCGTAGCCAAGGTCAGATCAAGGTTACATTGATTTTCTTAAATGGAAACAAAATATTTAATTTTGGAGACTGGCCAGTCAAGGCGAGATCGGTCGGTGGTCCGTGAATCTTGACCTTCAGTTAACGCACAAACAAAAACATAACGTAGATGGTATTACATATCTTGGGTAATGCTAGTTCCGGCGATACTGTAACTTTGAAGCATTATAACTTGAAAAGTACTTCATGAAAAAATATTTCATTATAGCGTTTTGGAAAGCTCTCGACATCAGCTATTAGATTCTTGAATCAAAAATAGGGTATTCCATTTAAGAAAATCAATGTAACTTTGACCTGACCTTGGCTACGCAACCCAAGGTCAAACTGATAGGATCAGTAAATAGATATTTTTAAACCATATAATTTTTGTCTGAAACACTTTTTTGTAAAACTTATATTTCCCGAGATATTTAGATGTCCTGACCTTTTTGGGACATCCTGTATATCGAGTACATATATGTATATCATATTTAGTGATTCAAGATTGAATTATTTAAAGTATTTTAAGATCTAGCTTTGACCGTATAGGGCTCTTATTTATCTGTTGTGTCTCTCACATACGCGGTCTAAAAATGATATTATTAATTAACTTAGATTAGTCGTACATTTGTGTGTTTTAAAAGAATTTTATATAATATTTAACTCTTATATACTGAAGATGGCCTGATTTAAGGCCGAAACGTCTAATATTTTTGTAACCCGATTATATGTGTGTGTGTGTGTGTGTGTGTGTGTGTGTGTGTGTGTGTGTGTGTGTGTGTGTGTGTGTGTGTGTGTGTGTGTTTGTTAAATTAAATATAAACTTCGCTAAGAACATCTTGCGTTCGTGGTATATACCCTTTATCCGTTTTTAAATTTTGACCACGTATTGATATTTATTGTTTATTTTTTTATAATTTATTTTTTATATTTTTTTGTAATTTTTAATAATTTTGTTAAGTTAACATAAGTTACATATTAATAAATACAATTTATACAACAAGTATCCTTAACTCCATTAGGTTACATTTTTCACAAGTATTATTTGAATAAGTAGATTACAAATCATATTTGTGTTATTATGTTATGTTTACATCAATTAATCGAGAATTATAATATATTATATTCATATCAATGATTTGGACATAGCACATGTCGGAAGATCCATTATCCATCTGTATTGCCGGCAATTATTGAGCAGCTTTCTTTCTCATATCCTCCACAATCTTCACAACTATTGATTGCCATTTTTCGAGATCATTTTTTATAAACCACTTAGCAACTGCTGTGAACATTTCTTTTTATTTTTCAGTACATTTCTTGTATTTAGTTTGATTAGCTTCGCTGAACATTCCTAAAACCAAAAAGTTATTTTTTGAAAATTATTTATTCTGGTAATCGATTACGCTCCTAATTATAAAAAGTTTGTAGAATTTAAGAACGATAGAAAATTCAAGCAAAAGATGTATTAAGGAAGGAGGATATTTTTTTTCCATATCAATTTATATAAATCTTACTTAATAAAAAAAATTGCATAACATAAGCTTACATGCAAAATCTATATAGGTGGGAAACTTTACGTGTGCGTTTGAAAAAAAAATTAGAAACGTATAAATTATGTATGTTTTGATGTACAAAGAATACATAAATTTTTTTTAACCCAATGTATGCATATTATAGTATATCATATGTATGTACTTTTAAAATACAAGATACCCGTAACTTCCTGTTTTCAATGATCTAGTCAGTTAAAAAATAACTTTTTCTTAGCGAAAATATCAACAAGATTTGATTTACGAGTGAGAGAAAAAAGAAATCTTGTAAAAAGAACATTGCAATGGAACATTGCAACATTTTTTAATAAGCATTTTATCTATTTTTTATTATGAAAATGTGTATACATACATGCATTCCATCAGTTGTTTACAAAAGAAGAAAAATAGGTTATCTATCTGTTTTTTTAACTGTCATTTATCTCAATTTATCTAGCGTTGGTTAACTGTTATCTGATCATGCTGAAACTGATATTTTCTGACTGATATTTTCTGTGAATACTGAATGTTAATAATAGAGCGGTAGATGTTACAATAAAGGCCGTTAAAAAGACATTTGCATTTTTTGTATTGAGTTTAGAAAGCTTCACTGAATATCCCTGAAAACAAAAGGATATTCTTTTAAGGTAATTGAGGAGAAGACGCCACACTTAAGCCTTTATTCTTGAATAATTTCTTAATGTTATTGAATTAAATTACGAAAAAATATTATTTACATTCTAGAGACCTTTCTTTATTTACACAAATTTATAAATTTAATGTTTAATATTCCGTATTGGAAAAAATTGATTTATCATATCTTGCAAAAGTGGCATCTTCCCCCTATATATGTATATGGATAAGATGTTACTTCCTATGGGAGAAGATGTTACAAACAATTAAATAATGCGATGCAACATAAACTTGTACATTTTACTTATTTACAGTCCATAATCAAAAGTTTAAGCTATAAAAACACATAAAAGTACATTAAAACATAAATTGAGGAAAGAAATTAATTTAGGAAGTAAGTCGGACATACTTTTATTCGTTTAAACAGCATTTTATTAATTTAAAATATTTCGAATTATATGAAACATTCAAAATTTTAATTCATAAAATCGTTTTAATGACGATTTCAAGTAGGAAAAATTGTGTTTTGTATTTATTGTCATTATCCCCAAGTGTAGAAGGAATATTCAATTGCAACTTTTATGCATATAAGAATATTACAAATTATAATCTATCTCATCCACATGACTGCCAAGGAACACTGATTAAAACTGTATATCATTT